>NC_057714.1:80310098-80334504 GCF_004010195.1 Chiloscyllium plagiosum
GTGAGATCTAACCTTGCTAATCAGTCTCCCACGGGGAACCTTGTTGAATGCCTTACTGAAGTACATATAGATCACATCTACTGCTCTGCCCTCATCAATCTTCTTGGTTGCTTCTTCAAAAAACTCAATTAAGTTTGTGAGACATGATTTCCCACACACAAAGTCATGTTGACTATCCCTAATCAGTTCTTGCCTTTCCAAATACATGTACATCCTGTCCCTCAGGATTCCCTCCAACAACTTGCCTACCACCGACGGCAGGCTCACTGGTCTGCAGTTCCCTGACTTGTCCTTACCACCCTTCTTAAGCAGTGGCACCACGTTAGTGAACCCCCAGTCTCCCAGCACCTCACCTGTGACTATCAATGATACAAATATCTTAGCAAGAGGCCCAGCAATCACTTCTCTAGCTTCCCACAGAGTTCTAGGGTACACCTGATCAAGTCCTGGGGATTTATCCACTTTTATGCATTTCAAGACATCCAGCACATCCTTCTCTGTAATCTGGACATTTTTGCAAGGTGTCACCATCTATTTCCCTGCAGTCTATATCTTCCATATTCTTTTCCACAGTAAATACTGATGCAAAATACTCATGTAGTATCTCCCCCATTTTCTACAGCTCCCCACAAAGGCTGCCTTGCTGATCTTTGAGGGGCCCTATTTTCTCCCTACTTACCCTTTTGTCTGAATTTATAGCACAAGTTTACAGTGCGATGTGATGCAGTTTTTGAGCAAAGTAAAATGTAATTCTGCATGTACAAATTCACCCCACACCCTTATATGTGTGTGTGTGTGTGTTGGGGGGGGGGGGGTTGGTGGTGACAGTGGCGCGTGAGTGTGTGTGCCTCTAAGTATGTGTGTGTGTGTGTGTGTGTCTGTCTGTCTGTCTGTGTGTGTGTCCGTCTGTCTGTGTGTGTCTGTCAGTGTGTGGGTATAGTGCAATGGGGTCACCTGTAGTGTGACATGAACCCAAGGTCCCGGTTGAGGCCATCCTCATGCGTACCGAACTTGGTTATACATTTGCTCGGCCACTCTTTGTTGTTGCCTGTCCCAAAGTCCACCTTGGAGGACAGTCACCCGAAGGTCCGAGGTCAAATATCCCAGACTGCTGAAGTGTTCTCCGAATGGGAGGGAACACTCCTGTCTGTTGATTGTTCTGCGATGTCCGTTCATCCGTTGCCATAGCTTCTGCTTGGTCTCGTCAATGTACCATGCCTCAGGGCATCCTTGCCTGCAGCATATGGGATAGACACCATTAGCTGAGTTGCATGAGTACCTGCCACGTACATGGTGGGAGGTATCAATGCTCTGACACGTCTTGCAGCATCTACCATGACATGGTTGTATTGTATCATCCTGAAAGCCAGGCAGTTTGCTACGAACAATGATCTGTTTGAGGTTTGGTGGTTGTTTAAAGGCGAGAAGTGGAGGTGTGCAGAAGGTCTTGGCAAGGTGCTCATCCTCATTGACAATGTGTTGCAGGCTGCAAAGACCATGGCGTAGTTTTTCAGCTCCTGGGAAGTACTGGACAATGAAGGGACCCGGTTGGTTACAGTTCGTGTCTGTCTCCTGAGGAGGTCATTACAGTTCCTCGCTGTGGCACGTCAGAAATGCCGTTGATGAGTTGAGCATTGTATCCCGTTCTTATGAGGGCATCCCTGAGTACGTCCAAGTGCCCGTCATGTTCCTCCTCATCTGAACAGATCCTGTGTATGCGTAGGGCTTGTCCATAGGGGATGGCTGTTTTAATATGTTTCGGGTGGAAGCTGGAGAAGTATAACATCATGAGGTTACCTGTGGGTTTGCGGTAGAATGAGTTGCTGAGGTGCCCATCCTTGATGGAGATACATGTATCCAAGAATGAGACAGATAATACAGAGTAGTCCATGGTGAGTTTGATGGTGGGATGAAATTTGTTGATACCACTGTGTAGTTTTTTTAGTGACTCCTCACCATGGGTCCAGAGAAAGAAAATGTCATCAATGTACCTGGTGTACAGTGTTGGTTGGAGGTCCTGTGTAGAGAAGAAGTCTTGTTCGAACCTTTGCATGAAAATGTTGGCATACTGGGGTGCAAATGTGGTTCCCATGGCTGTTCCATGTGTCTGGATGAAAAATTGGTTGTCAAAGTGAAGATGTTGTGATCGAGGGTAAAGCAGATGAGCTGTATGATGGTGCTCGGAGATTGGCAGTTGTTGGTGTTGAGTACTGAAGCTGGTGCCGCAATGCCGTCATTGTGGAGGATGCTGGTGTAGACTGCTCTATGCCAGAATCCCCCACCTCGCCAAGACCTTCCCACACCTCCACTTCTCACCTTTAAACAACCATCAAAACTCATACAGATCATTGTTCATAGCAAACAGCCCGGCTTTCAGGACGATACAATACAACCTTGTCACGGTAGACGCTGCAAGACGTGTCAGAATGTCGATATGAATACCACCATTATGTGGGGAGACACTTCCCATCGTGTACGTGGCACGTAATCAGGCAACTCAGCTCACGTTGTCTATCTCATGCGCTGCAGGCAAGGATGTCCTGAGGCATGGTACATTGACGAGACCCAGCAGAGGCTACGGCAACGGATGAACGGACACCGCAGAACAATCAACAGACAGGAATGTTCCCTCCCAGTCGGAGAACACTTCAGTGGTCTGAGACATTCGACCCTCAGTACTTCGGGTGACTGACCTCCAAGGTGGACTTTGGGACAGGCAGCAACGAAAAGTGGCTGAGCAGAGGCTGATAGCCAAGTTCGGTACCCATGGAGATGGCCTCAACTGGGACCTTGGGTTCATGTCACACTACAGGTGACCCCACTGTATTATACAGACACACAAGCACACACAGACACACACCTATACACACACTCATGCAGACGGTCTCTTATACACTCACACTTACACTCCCACACACACCCTCTCACAGACTTATACCTCTTTGCACTCACATACACACTCTCTCACAGACACTCAACTCCTCCCCCCACCCATCCGCACGCACACACACACAGCCACATGCACACAAACACATATAAGTTTGTGGGGTGAATTTGTGCTTGCAGAATTACATTTTACTTTGCTCAAAAAATACATGAATCCATGTGATTTTGTAAATCCGTTTTTTAGATTAGAATTAATCTGACCATTGTGGCACAGACAATCTCACAGGGAAGCTCACACCTTAAATACATTATCTGGGCCGACATGACACCAATTGTTATAGTTCACTTGAGAATGTAACTTTTTAAAAAAAACGTTTTGCAATTTACATATGAAAGAACTGAAACCAACACGGTCATTCTAAAAGATGAGAGACTTAACAAACAATCCAGGTCTTTTTCAATATATAATTTCAGTTACATCACACTGTAAACTTTTGCTATAAATTCTGTGTCTTGCAATCTTATTCTCCACAACCACCTGATGAAGAAGCAGTGCTCCGAAAGCAAGTGCTTCCAAATAAACCTGCAAGACTATAACCTGGTATTGTGTGATTTTTAACTTTGTACACCCCAGTCCAAAACCAGCATCTCCAAATCATGACTTGGAGGTGACTTGGTATGAATCATGTAAGTATTCTCTCAGTGCAATTTGAAGTGGCGAAAGGGTGAAATGTAACCCTGTTTAATGAGGGTTGTTTTTTCGCCAACCATTGCATTAAAACAAGTCATGTAAATTAAAGTGAATGGCTTAATCTAACAGCCCATGACAATAATGGCTCCAAAGGGTGAAGATTGTAATTTTGCACATATTTGAGTGAATTGAAGTATCCAACTTAACTATCAATTTGATGTGATTTTATGGAGGTTCCAAACTTTCAAATCCAAGTCGGTAGGAGACTATATGCTGGGATGTCTTGTCAGTTGGAAATATTGGGAAGGAGGTGGAAAAGTGAAGATATTTATCTGTGGTTAATGGCATCTCTTAAAGTATAAGGACATATCACTTTCTGATTTCCAGCATTGCCCAGCACTCAAGTTTTAGTAATTCTTAGCTCTCAGCCAGTGTTTTAATTCCCATTCAAGAAATTTTAAGCACATGAGCTCTGGTGACGTTTTAGCACTGAGAGTGCCGCATTTTAAGCATGCAGTCATTTCAACAAGATGTAAAAGATTAATTGTAAAACGGTTGTAAAAGATCCCTTAGTAGTACTCAATGGAAAGTAAGGCTTTACTCCTGGTGTTCGTACTAGCATTTATTCCTGAACCCAATTTTACAAGAAAGTAAAACAAAGAACTGCGGATGCTAAAGATCTGAAACAAAAGCAGAAATTGCTGGAAAAACTCAGCAGGTCTGTCAGCATCTGTGAAGAGAAAGCAGAGTTAATGTTTTGAGTTCAGTGACCCTCCTTCAAACTGATAATGGTGAGGAAAAGGTGGTATTTATGCTGATGATGGGGGTGAAGGTGAAAAGGAGTGACGAAATAGGGAGCCCAGAGAGCAAGGAGGTTAGGTGGATTAAAAGGATGGTTTATAGTGAGTCAGCAAAGGAGAAAAGCTGATTATGGAGACTCTTTGATAACTCTGAAACTCCTTCCCTAATGGTGTCAATATTGAAAATAAGTTTGTTGTGCTGAAAGCAGCCCATGTCATGATAGGTTGTGGGGATGGGTAATAGATATGGAAGGAGATGTTCAGGCCCAAAGTTATTGAATTGAATCATGAGTTTTTAAGGCTACAGGGTCCCCAAGTGGAAAATGAAATGCTGTTCTTCCAGCTTGTGCTGAGCCTTACTGGAGCTCTGCAGCAGCCTGAGACAGAAATGTTCGTCAGGGAATACAGTGCTGTGTGGTGTGTTGAGTTGGCAGCTCAGGGTCTTTTCTTGTGGACAAGCCCTGGGCTGCTTTCACCACAGCCAACCCCTTTTCACCCACTTACTGTCACCATTATCATCTTATCTACTTCCCTGGCTAACTATCCCTTTGTTTGCCTCACTTACTTTCTGTCTCTCTCTGGGCTCCATCTCCACTGATCCTCTCACTCCTTTTCCACCTCCACCCTCTGTTTTCAGCATTAATACCATTTTGTCTATCAATAATCAGTTTTGAAGAAGGTCATTGGAGTCAAAATGTTAACTCTACTTTCTCTGCGCAGATGCTGATAGATGTGCTGAATTTCTCCAGCAATATTTGTTTTTGTTACAAGAATATAATTCTTTTGGCTGGAACATTGCTGTTCTTGGGCTCTTGAGTGCTGAATCTCTCCACAACAGTGACTAATTTATAAAAGCGCATGAAGCTCTTTGGGACACCTGGAGGTTATGCAAAAGTTATATAAATGCAAGTACTTTTTAATTGTGGGATGCAGATATTTAAGTGATAGCTTTAATATTTGCACTCTTATAGTTTTATAATGAGCTTCTTAGTTTTATTGGGAATTGCAAATGACATGACTGCATTTTTTTCTAATCAAAAACACTTCTCTTCAGCCTTCCAGGGCAATCCTTGAAATAGATGTTGGAATTCAGTTCATTTATGATTATTCCTTCCCTCAAGATTGCTCTGGTAATGATTATGTTCATCAAATCAGACAAGACTTTCAAACAGCAGATGAGTCAGCAAGTCCCATGAGTTCTGGTGCTTGCCTTGTAAATTCTGATAGCATTCTCTGATCCAAAATGTTCCAATGATAGTTGCAGTTCACTGGCTTGAGGTTACAAGTGAATGTTAGAATTATTAGGTGTTTCTTTGGTTGCTTTGTTTCACCCGTTTCTGGTATGGATATTAAGGCTGTAATGTGTAGTTGCACTCACGTTGGTAGATTTGTCGGACTTCATGCTGTTTTATGCAATTGAATAGCATGGATTCCTCAATGGTACCTGATTACTGAATGGCATGAATCTTCTAAGCAGCAGAAATGACAAGTAGATTGCCATGTATTCTTAAATTCTCCCCACTCAACACTGCTGTGCATTTCGTGCAGGGTCTTCCAATCTTGATTTTCACAGAAATAACCAGCATAACGTCCCTCAGGAAACTCTGCTGGAGCATAGCAGAGTCAAGAAGAAGACAGAACATGCCCGCTTTTTATGGCATCAGTTGCTCTATGGTATGTTTAAAGTTGCAGTGTTTGAATGGTAATGAATGAGTGATGGGTGAGTGGAGGTTTGGGTTAGTGTGGGATAGATGAGCTAGTTACTATGGTGAGTAGTTGGTCAGGTGGAGTAGTAAGTTCAGGGTGTGGTGGAGATGAAAGGAGGATTGTGGGTTTGACTGGGGACTCAGTTGTGAAGTTGCCTAGGCGTTGGACTAGATTTAAATCTAACATATCCTGGGTAGCTATCTATTAAGTATTATTGAAGTGTCCGATGACTCTAATTTAGATGACGATATATGTGAAGGGAAGCAGGAGAATTGCCCGGTAATTATTTTAAAAATATATGCTTTGTTGATGCATTATATCCATTGTATTTTGTGCAATTATAGCACTGTTTTCTTTTGGATAGTGTTTTTTTGTTGATATTAGGATAGGGAAGTGTTTTCAATGTTGGCATGGCCTCCTGGAAGAACTTTAACATTTTTCTATATATCTACGCTACACCATATTAATGGGTGAATATCTGAGTAATTATATTCTTGAGACAATACGTAATGTATACTTATTAAACAATTAAACTAATTCTGCTTTCAGACCTGTTATTGGTCAATGTCATTTTGTTTTGGGAGATCGCTGTGGGGACATTAACTACTATATTTTCTACTTTATAATGTCAACAACACTTCAGAGTACTTCAACAGCTGGAAGCATTTTGGACATGTTGAGGTCATGAAGAGTACTGCATAAATACCTATTTCTAATGAAATTAACTGCACACAAGTTATCACATTCATGTATCTCATTCTTTCTTCTTATGAGAGGCTGAGAAGGTTTTGGTTAGATGAGTTACTGCTTTTAAAATTGCTGCAGAAACTTAGCAGGTTTGGTAGCGTTTGTGGAGAGAAAGCAGAGTTAACATTTTGAATCCAGTGACCTTTCTTTAGAATTTTTAGAGTTACTGTTTGTGATCAGATAAATTACAGTACCCCTCTGTTCTTGAAATAATTTCCTTGCATGGGTGGATTTGAATCATTGTAATAGTTTCTTCAGAAAGTTATGAATAGAGTAAACAGAAACAGAATCTTGCAACAACTTATTTGGCCGTAGGTAGATTGGTTTTTCTTTTCCTCCTTTTATAAGCCGTGCTTTTATATGTAGCAAATTTCTGATAGTTTAATCATCTTCTAGACGTTTCAAAATAATGAAGTGTTTTTAAGCAGACTGAAAACTGCCATTTGTCTAATAAGACTGTATCTGAAGATTATCTCCTGTAGAGATAAGGAATAGATTAATCTACTGAAGATGGAGAAAGAGGGAAAATGTGCAATAAGCAATGGAATGGATAAACTGTAAAGTGGATTTGTGGAGGTTTAGGATGGAGTAGTGTACAGGAATTGGAGGCATTGAAGAGAGGGGCTCCCTTCATCTAAAACTAGCACTACCATTGGATAGCAGTGTGTTGCAGGAAGACGGGAAAGATAAGAGACTGCAAGAGAACTTCAATCCTGGGGTGCAGGCAGACTATATCAACTTATATTTGTATAGCACCTCGAAAAAACTTTATTATTTTAAACCAATCTTAAACAAAGCATCTTTCATTGAAATGTCAAGCAGCCTTTACTTTATATCAGTGGATAGGCAACCTCTGCTCGTAAACCAGGATCCTTCTTCAACAGTCCAGGATTTCAAGCAGTTTTAAATACTGTTCTAATTGTGTTACAATAACAGTAGGGCCTCCAACAGGATTGGTACTATTAAGAATGACTGATTGGAATTTAGCGCATAACAACAATGGCATGGGATAACCACCACCATGTAATCTAAGTAAGAAATAGAGGATGCCATTGTCACAACCAAACACTCCAGGCAACATCCATTCACTTCAGTCACAAGAAGGAGAAAGAATATTTTATTTTAAGGGGGTCGGGGAGTCCAGAACTAGAGGGCATAGGTTTAGGGTGAGAGGGGAAAGATATAAAAGAGACCTAGGGGGCAACGTTTTCACGCAGAGGGTAGTACGTGTATGGAATGAGCTGCCAGAGGATGTGGTGGAGGCTGGTACAATTGCAACATTTAAGAGGCATTTGGATGGGTATATGAATAGGAAGGGTTTGGAGGGATATGGGCTGGGTCTGGCAGGTGGGACTAGATTGGGTTGGGATATCTGGTCGGCATGTACGAGTTGGACCGAAGGGTCTGTTTCCATGCTGTACATCTCTATGACTCTAAGATCAGCTGTGCGCCAGGGATACCTCACCTTACTGTTTCAGTTCTAGAAACAACATCAGTACTGAGTGTCTGTCCAGAACAGATTTTCAAGATCAAAGCAAGTGCTAAAAGCCAAATAATTTGCAGGATGTCCACAGGAGATGTTTGTGATTTTTGTTATTGGAACAAATCATGTGATTCATGTCTGCAATAAAATCGCTTTGTTGCTTTTGCACTTTGCAAGCTTAGTGTCCAAGGATCGTGTTAACCGCATAATTACTTCAAGGTGAGTAGCAGAACAGAGGCTTCCAATGGTTGTAAGATTGAGAGAGATTACAAAGAGGAAGGAGTGAAGTCATGGGATTTGTAGACCAGGGTGAGAGGTTTTAAAATTGGGACATTGGTTTTTGGATGACAGTGTGAGCCCAGGATGATGGATGAGTCAATTTGGTTCAACTTAAGATGAAGGCAACACAGTCATGGGTGTGCTGTAATTTGTGAACATTGGAAAATGTATGTTTGACCAAGCGAACATTGGAATGATCAAACTGATGAATGAAAGGATGAGAATTTCAGCAGCAGAAGAATTGACTTTAGATAGAAAAGTGCCATGTTAAGAAGGTTGAAGAATGTGGTTTCGGTCTTGAAGCAGATATAGAACCTATCTTGGGCCAAATAGGACAGCAGGGTTGTGAATGATCTAGGTTAGCCACAAGACGGTGGCTAGGATACAGTATAGAGCTGGTGCCTGGGGAAAGGCAGTTGTGACTGAGGCATAGTCAAATGAGCAGTGTTAGTTATGTAAGGACACTGAGTCATCGGGTTATAGAAAATGGAAGCAAACCCTTTGGTCCAACTTATCCATATTGACCAAATATCCTAACTTAATCTAATCCCAATGCAAGCATTTGGCCTATATCCTTTCTATTCATGTACTCATCCAGCCACCATTTAAATGTAATTAAAACTGCCTCCACCACTTTCTCTGGCAGCTCATTCCATACAAGTACTACCTTCTGCATGAAAAAGTTGCCCTTAGGTCCCTTTCCCCTTTGTACTTAAATCTATGCCCTCTAGTTTTGGACTCCCTTCCTCTGGGAAAAACACCTTAGGTATTCACCCTATTCTTGAGTAGTTATCATTAATGTGTTCTCAGAGCTGATTTAGAGTAGTGCATTTTCTATATTAGACAAAGCTGGGGTTGAGTAGTGCTAACTGTCATCAGCAAGGGCTACCCATGATACAAAGCAGGATTTCATTATCTCAATAAAAGGTGAATTTATTAACATCTATCTCCTGTAGCTTTTAATTTAACCATGCCTGCAAAGTTCTCACGCAAAAATGGAACATTGCACCTTTGCAGCAGATGCTTGCTGTACCTTTTTTGTGTTTATTGGAGAAACTGATGGTGGTTGGCATCTGATTCCATTTCCCATAACACCTGAATGGAGAAATAATCTTCCTTCTCTTTTAAGTGCAATCAAAGAACCATTAGCAAGATATATGATTGAATTTAGAGTCAGCATAATGTGTTATGATAATGGGGGCTAAGTAGATGTTGACTGTGGAGGCATAAATGTACAAGTTTTTTGTTTAAACTTTTATTTGCCCTTGAGTTATGTAATCTATTTAGGCACACATTTTGCATTAAAGAATTCCTAGATTAGATACAGCAGTGGGAGATGCAGATTGTAGTGATTGTAACGAGATCAGTCAGGTTGGACCTTGTAGAATATGAGTTCCCTGATTGGGGCTGTTAATCTGGTCCAAACAGGGAGTCCTGGCTGATAGATATAAACAGGAGTGTCGGGGTTTCTGCTCACTGTAGGAGCCGGTTCTGAACTAGCTGGGTCAGTGTCACATACTATGCACATGTAAATACAGGGTAACGGGACACCAGCCTTTGTGGAGTTATTCTACAAACCAAGGTTCTTTTATTTTCTACCCCAGAAAATTACCTCAAATCCAACCTAACAGTGCACTCACTTCAACATCCCCGCTCCTATCCCCTACCTCCCATGTCACACTTGATACTTTTCCCACACCAGTCAATTGGTCTTTCTGAACTCCTTTACAAGTGACATGACAAACATTTATAACATCACTTTGTACTGGTTTTGGACCCAAATCCCAAAGCTATTCCCAGAGGATCATTGCTCAATCTGTAAGGTCTCCTTGATCCAGGGTTTTCCTTACTTACACACTGCTGCTCAATGACATGATATCCATTTTCTATATAAATGCTAAGGACACCAACCTCTACCAAGTCTCAGTTCCTACAACAGTATGTCCATTGTCATTATGTGTGTGACACTGAAAGGGACACAAGGGAGCCACTCTGAAGACAGTGAAGCTCTCCTCTAAGTATATTGCCCATTGTATCATCTCCATTTACCCAAGGTTATGTTACAGCTCTTGGTCACTTCAAATAGACAAATCACTGGGGTGTGTGCAGGGAATTAAAATCAGTCAGCTTTCATGCTACTGAGGTCAATGTTTCTTTTTTCTTGGGATATGAGCTGGCTGGGCTAGCATTTATTGTCAATCCATAGTTGCACTAGACAAGGTGATAGTGAGCTGTCTTCTTGATTCCTTGCAGACTTTGAGTTGTAGTTACACCTACAGTGTTGTTAGGAAGGACAAACAGGACATGCCTGCTTCAGTATCTGAGGAATCACAAATGATGCTGAACATGGTGTAATAATTGACCAAGTCCCCACTTCTGACCTTATGATAGAGGGAGAAACAAATGAAAAAACTGTGGGTGCTGGAAAACTGAAACAAAAAACCGAAATTGCTGGAAATTTCAACAGATTTGGCAGCATCTGTGGAGAGAAATCAGCAAATGTTTAGGGTCCAGTGACCCTTCTTCAGAACTTATGATAGAGGGAAGGTCAATGATGAACCAGTTGAACGTGGTTGGATCAAATACACTTCTCTGATGAACATCTGCAATGATATCCTGAGGCTGAGATGATTGACCCCAACAACCATAACCACCTTTTCTTTTTGGCAGGTATGATTCCAATCAGCAGCAAGTTTTCCCCTTAATACCCATCAGTTTTGCTAGGTTTATTGATGCCACACTTGTTCAAATGCTGTCTGGATATCAATGGCAAACACTCATATCACCTCTGAATTTCAGCTGTTTTGTCCACATTTGAACAATGGCTAAAATGAGTTCAAAAGCTGAGTGGTCCTGACGGAACCAGGACTGTCAGTGATTCCCTTTGCTCATACCACTTGAAAGCAGTGTTGACAATCTGTTCCATCACTTTGACCGCTGATAGGGTGGTAATTGGCTGGGTTCGATTTATCCTGCATTTTGTGCACAGGAAACAGCTCTTCAATTTTCCACATTGTTAGGTAGATGCTAGTGTTGTAACTGTACTGGAACAAGTTGGCTGAGGGCATCGGTAGTTCTGAAGTGCAAATCTTCAGTACTATTTGCAGTATCCAGTGCCTTGGGCTTTTCCGATATCAGATGGAGTGAATCAAATTGGTAAAAGACTGGTATCTGTAAAGCTAGTGACCTCTGTAGGAGGCTAAGATGGACCACTCATTTGCCATTTTTGGCTGAAGATGAATAGAAATACTGTAGCCTTGTCTTTTACACTGATGTGCTGGACTCCATTATTGGTGAGGACAAGACTATCTATGGAAGCTGATTCTTGGACTCTCAAATTCTTAGCATTCACCTGTACTTGTGTTTTTGTTTTGCTGCTGTTTATCTATTATTTACTCTCTATGCTATTTAACTATGTGATCTGCCTATATTGCTCGCAAGACAAAGCTTTTCACTGTGCCTCAGTACACATGACAATACATTCAATTCAATTCAATTCAATTCCTGTTATTTGTTTAATTGACCACCACCATTGAATACTAGATGTGGCAATACTACAGAGCTTAGATCTGATCTATTGATTGTGGGATTTCTTAACCATGTCCATTACTGATTCCACTGCTTATGCAAGTAATTCCATGTTGTAGCTCGATCAGATTGATACCCTACTTTTAGGTATGCCTGTGGTGTCCCTGGCAAGCTCCCTTGTATGCTCCACTGAACCAGGATTGATTTTTCAGCTTGGTAATACGGCTATTGTGGTGAGTACAATGCTGCTGTTGGCATACAACATCTCATGAATGTACAATTTTGAGTTGCTAGATCAGTTTTAAGTCTTTCCATTCACAACAGTGGTAGTGCAAGACAACATGATCATAGAATTCTAGAATCTTTACAATGTGGGTGCAGGCCATTCGGCTCATTGAGTTCATATCAACCCTCTGAAGAGCTTCCCATCCAGGCCCACCCTCCTACCCTATCCCTCTAACCCTGTATTTTCCATGGCTAACCTACCAAGCTTGCACATTATTGGATTGTGGGAGGAAACCCACACAGACACGGGGAGAACATGAAAACTCCACACAGACAGTCACTCAAGGGTGGAATCAAACTCGGCACTCTTGCGCTGTAAGGTAGCACGGCTAACCACTGAGCCACTGTGTCGCCCATGATGGAGGCTATTCCCACATTGTCTATGCTGTGGTCACTCTTACTGATGTTGTCCTAGATAGATGGTGATGGCCTCTTTGTATTATCCCTAGATTATTAATCCTGTGACCCAGGTTTGAGACCCACCAATGGAGATGGTGGAATTTGAATTTGATAATAAAAATCTGAAATTCAAATTTTAAATCCATTGTCAATTGTTTGGAAAAGCCCATCTGATTCACTAAAGTTCCCTTTACCAGATTTGACTTAAATGTGACTCCAGATTCACAGCAATGTGGCTGACTCATAGCTGCCCTTTGGGCAATTAGGAATGGGCAATAATTGCTGACTATCCAGTGACACCCACATCCCATAAAAATAAACATGATCTATAACAGATAAATTATGAAGGCAAGTGAGTTTTCTTTTGTTCCCTCACCACCTGCTGCAGTTACAGTTTAGCAGCTATGTCCTTTAGTTCATTAAT
This sequence comes from Chiloscyllium plagiosum, assembly GCF_004010195.1. NCBI lineage: Eukaryota > Metazoa > Chordata > Chondrichthyes > Orectolobiformes > Hemiscylliidae > Chiloscyllium > Chiloscyllium plagiosum. Next base: position 80,323,328 of record NC_057714.1, read on the forward strand.
CATGCTTCTAAGTCACTCTTGCTGATGGATATTGAAATCCTCACCTAGAGTAAATTTATGTTTTGCACTCAATGCAGCCATTGCTTGCCCCTTCCCATTCCTCATTAAAAATCAAATCTTCAATTTCATGATATCCCTTGCTGTTTACTCAGGCTGAATCAGAGTGCATTATCTCAGCATGCTGTTTTAATCAATCTGAATTCATGCTAGAAAGGAAAAATAATGAATTGTGCAAAAATGCAAAGGCAATGACTATAGTACTTAAGTGCGCAGCTCGAGCCCAAGATGAATTGGGAGGCAAATTGACGTCATGGAGGTATTTCAAAAGTTTAAACAGACGTGCAGATTGCCATTGAATAGTTCTCTAAAATGCAATAATAATGAGGAAAGGGTCAGATATATTTTGTATACAAGAGAGAAACATTTAGATATTTTCAATAGCTGAGAGATTTATGAGGACTGCAGTAAAGATTCATAAACAGTGTGACAGCACCAGAGACTGTATTCCCCGTTGTAGCCTTCAAAATAGGGTCTTCTAACTCGTTTCGTGTTTGGGGAAAGGAGGGTGCAACTACAAATGAACCAGTTAAGAGGGTTATTTATGTCAGAATGGAGCAACATTTGACTCTGCATTTGACCATCAGGTTTGAAGTAATCTTGTTGCCTTCATGGATGATAGCAGTGGAAGGGGGTGGATACAGTGATCATAGTACAATATAGTATGAATAATATAGTATGAATAGTATAGTAAATGGTCATTGTACCAGTGAGATGGCTAGATCTAGGAACAAGGTCCTAGAGAGAGAACATGAGCAGCTAGGAGTACATTAAAAAGCAGAATTTTAAGGTGAATAATACTTGCTTTATTATCTGCGTCACGTGCAAAATGGCTTACAGTATATACGTTAAGAGAGCATGCGTGGCTCAGCACTAGTGTGGCAGCAATAGTTTTCAATCAGAGAGGCTATGGCCTAGCAGTGTTATCACTAGACCATTGATCAAGAAACTCAGCTAATGTTCTAGAGCCCAAGGTTTGAAACCCAATACAGCAGATGGTGGAATTTAAATTCAATAAACAAATTCTGGAATTAAGAATTTGTTTTTGTTCTCTCATGGCATGGGCACAGCTGGCTGGCCAGCATTTATTGCTGGTCCCTTGCTGCCCTTGAGAAGGTCGTGCCTTGAACCACTGCAGTCTGTATGCTGTAAATTGAGCCACAAAGCCATTAAGGAGGCAATTCCAGAATTTTGACCCATTACTATTGGGAATGTTGTCAAGGTCCATGGTCTTTGCAGCATTCTGTGCATCCAATCTTGAAATCACATGGAGTGAATCGAATTGAGTGAAGACTGGTGTTTATGATGCTGTGATGGATCATCCACTCAGCGCTTCTGGCTGAAGATTGCAGCAAATGCTTCAACTTCATCTTTTGTGTTGGACACTTCATCATTGAGGATGGGGATATTTGTGCAGTCTCATCCTCTGGTTAGTTGTTTATTTGTCCAACTTCATTCATGATTGAATGTGGCAGGACTAAAAATCCTAGATCTGATGGATGGGTTGTGGGATCGCTCAGCTCTGTCTATCACTTGGTGTGTATGCTGTTTGGCACAGAAGTAGTCTTGTTTGGTAGGTTAACCAGTTTGACACCTTTTTTAGGTACACTTGGTGCTGCTCCTGGCACGCCATCCTGCACTGTCCATTGAATGAGGATTTATCTGTGGTAGAGTGGGAGATATGATAGTCCATGAGGTTGCAGAATGTGCTGGCGAACAATCTTAATGGCCCACTGCACTTCATGGATACCCAGTCTTGTGTTGCTAGCTCTGTTTAAAATCTGTCTCATTTAGCATAGTGGGAGTGTTGCTGAACAAAGAGACCTTGGAATGCAGGTTCATAGCTCCTTGAAAGTAGAGTGGCAGGTAGATAGGATAGTGCAGAAGATGTTTGGTATGCTTTCCTTTATCGGTCAGTGTTGTTCACAGGAGTTGGGAGGTCATGTTGCGGTTGTACAGGACATTGGTTAGGCCACTGTTGGAATATTGTGTGCAATTCTGGTCTTCTTCCTATCGGAAAGATGTTGTGAAACTTGAAAGGGTTCAGAAAAGATTTACAAGGATGATGCCAGGGTTAGAAGTTGTTTTCCCTGGAGCGCAGAGTGTGGACTTGTTGGGCCGATGGGCCTGTTTCCACACTGTAATGTAATGTAATCTAATCTAATCTTATAGAGGCTTATAAAATCATGAAGCGCATGGATAGGTTAACTAGACAAAGTCTTTTCCCTGGGGTGGAGGAGTCCAGAACTAGAGGGCATACATTTAGGGTGAGAGGGGAAAGATATAAAAGAGACCTAAGGGGCAACTTTTTCACACGGAGGATGGTGTATGGAATAAGCTGCCAGAGGAAGTGATACAATTGCAATATTTAAAAGGCATCTGGATGGGCATATGAATAAGAATAGCTTGGAGAGATATGGGCTGGGTGCTGGCAGGTGGGACTGGATTGGATTGGGATATCTGGTTGGCATGGACAAGTTGGACCGACAGGTCTGTTTCCATGCTGTACATCTCTATGACTCTATGACAGTGCTATACGACACATGCTGTTAATGTGAGGATGGGATTTTGTCTCCACGGCAACTATGCAGTGGACATTCTTACTGATCCTGTTATGGATAGGTGTGTCTGCAGCCGGCAGTTTGTCAAGGATGGGATCAAGTATATTTTTCCCTCTTGTTGGTTCCCTCAACATCTGCCACAGTCTAGCAGCTGTGTCCTTTAGGACCTAACCAGCTTAATCAGTCATGCTACTGCTGGGCCACTCTTGGTGGTAGATCTTGATATCCCTCACCTAGAATATGTTCTGCGCACTTACCACCCTCAGTGCTTCCTCCAAGTGTTGTTCAACATGGAGATGCACTGATTCATCAACTGAGGGCGGACAGTACGTGGTAATCAGCAGGAAGTTTCCTTGTCCATGTTTGGCCTGAAGCCATGAGAGTTCATGGGCTTCAGAGTCAATGTTGAGGATTCCCAGGACAACTCCCTCTTGATTGTGTAGCACTGTGCCATCACCCCTACTGGTCTGTCCTGCTGTTGGGACAGGACATATCCAGGGATGGCGGTCCTGGTGTTGACATTGTCTGTCAGGTATGATTTTGAGAGTGTGACTATGTCAGGCTTTATCTTGACAAGTCTATGGAACAGCTCTCTCAAATTTGATGTTTGTTCCCAGATGTCATAAGGAGGACACCGCAGGGTCGATAGGGCTGTTTCCACCATTGTCTTTACTGGTGCCTAGTTTGTTGAGACCTCACAGTGATTGAAACAACTAAATGGCTTGCTAGGCTATTTCAGAGGGCAGTTGAGAGTCAACCACATTGCTGTTGGTCTGGAATAACATGGATAAGACCAGGTGAGGATGGTAGATTTCCTTCCTCAAAGGACATCAGTGAGCTTAATGCGAATTTCCTGATGACCATGAAACCATTGTCAATTTTCGGGCAAAAAAAACAACGTTCACTAAGGATTCTCTTCCAGAGAAGGAATCTGTCATCCATATCTAGTCTGGCCTACATTTGACACCAGGGCCATTACAATATGGCAGACTCTCAAATACTCTCTGAAGACTCAACAAGATGGTGGCATTTCTGTAGAACTGCTGTGGACAGCAGTGGACAGCTCTGCCTAACAGCCAAAGCATACTGGTATTTTTTACCATCCCTGGCCAACATATGTGGTGGAATTATTAGTTTAAAAACTTACAGAACACGTATTTGTTAATATTTGGGAGTGGGAAGGATGCCAAAGGGAAAAGGAGCGAGCAAACAGCAGCAGGGAGGACACTCCCCTGCAGCACCAGGCATACCAGAGACTGCAGCAGCAGTAGCCTCTCCTGAACCCCCCCCCAGGACCTGACAGACTCACAGGAATTGGCTGCGGCGATGGAGAGACTAACCTTGAAAGTTGCGGCTGCGATTGAGGAAATCCGTGGGGAGATTCGTGCCCAGGTCCAACCTATTGCATCCATGCTGCAAAAGCATGAGCAGGAGATCCAGGGCCTCGGGGAGAGGTTGGAGGAGGTGAAAGATCGAACTAAGGCTTCGGAAGCTGCAATGGAGTCCTCATCCAGTTGGATCCAGGTGATGGAGCGAGAGGTGCAGGCCTTGCGAAACCATATCGACGACCTCGAAAATTGAGGTCGGAGGTTAAATCTCTGAATTGTCGGGCTCCCTGAAGGTGAGGAAGGTGAGCAGCCATTCAGCTTCTTTAAAAACTGGCTGCCCAAAACACTACAAAGAAAACTACAAACTTTTTGGGCCTTCACATCGAGTCCAGCAGGCTGCAGATTGAAAGGGCGTATCAGGTTAGAGTGCACAAGTCAGGGCCAGTGCAGCACCCTTTGGTGCACTTCCACTCATATAAGGACAAGCAAAAAGTCATAGAAGCTTCCAGATCCCTGGCAAAAGATCCACAGGCACTGCTGTACAAGGGGTCAAAAATCATGTTTTTCCAGGATTTTTCAGCAGCTGTAATTCGAAAGAGGAAGTCCTTCGATGAAGTTAAAAAGAGGCTGAGGAACCTGGGCATCCAGTACTCCATAAGATACCCCGCAGTGCTTCGTTTCAGTTTATACATTTGATTCGGCGGATAAGGCTAAAAACTTTGTGGACACTTTAAGATAGACAGACTGGCCTGAAGAATATGGTTAATGTTTGTTCTCTTTTCTATCTTTCCCCATGTTTTCCCTTCCTTTTTTTTATTCCTTTCTTTCTCCCTAATAATTTCCTTTTTGGAAAAGGGGAAAAAGACTTTGGAATAAGTTGTTCCTATTTTTTTTAATAACTGGATTTTCTGATAGGAAATTTTGTGGATGTTCTTTGTTGTCTCTCCCTTTTTTTTTGTCTGTTCTGCTTCTCTTTTAGTCACAAGTAGGTGACATGAAGCCAGGGATGGGTGGAGTGCTCATCTGACTTTGTCTTTTTTTCTGTTGATTTAAGGATCATCTCCTTATTTTTTTTCTGGCCTAAGGCTGGGACACAGTCTGGGGTTGAAGGAGCTGTGAAGGAGGGGATGGGTAGGGTGAGTGCCCCCTATGGGCAGAGGGAAGAGTCTTCCATTCAAGGTTTTCTAGTTGGTTTTCTTTGTAGTTTTTTTGGGTAGTAATAGTTGTTTGTAGTTATCATAGAGTAGTTTTTGTATATATAGTTTTTTGATTCTATGAGTCTTTATTTACTTATGTTCGGCGCTTTGTAAGCAGGATTCTCCCTCCGAGGGGTTCAAGGTTCTCTGAAAGGGGATATGGCTTAGTGTCTTATTAAATGGTGCACCTGGAACATTAAGGGAAGTCATTCGCCTTTTAAAAGGAAACAAATGCTTTCTAGCCTTAAGAGGGAAAGGGTTGATATCACTTTATTGCAGGAAACCCATCTTGATGATGGGGAACACCTGAAATTACAACAGGGGGGTTATGACTAGGTATTCTTTTCATCCTTTACTACTAAAATTAGGGGAGTGGCGGTACTTATCCAGAAAAATCTTCCGTTCACATTATTAGATCAGGTGAAAGATGTGCAGGAACGGTTTGTGATACCTAAAGCCCTGATACATGGGGAGGAATATGGCATTTTAAATGCCTACTGTCCTCTGGCGCATCCCCTCAAATTTTTGATTAGTACTTTCTCTAAGTTGAGTGCTTTTGGAACACGGCACATTATTATGGGGGGCGGATTTTAATTGTCTTTTGGATCTGACAGTAGACAGGTTGCCTTGTGGGCCCCCAACTATTTTTTCGCAGGTCAAGCAGGTGGTTGACTTATGCGAGGAGTTGGGGCTGGTCAATATTTGGAGATGTCTTCACCCTACCGGCAGGACTTCACCTTTTTTTTCAAACCCACATAAATGTCACACGAGGATTGACCTCTTTCTGACTCCCTCGGCCCTTCTGGATTTGATTATGAGTTGTAAAGTTGGGAATATAGCTATCTCTGATCGCACAGCAATATATTTGGAGGTTAAGGCCAAGAGTGAAGGGCTAGGTTTGCGGCACTGGCATTTGGACCTTTTTCTCCTTAAGATATTCCAAATTTGTGGAATACTTTTTGAAGGAGTTTCAGGAATTCTTGACTATCAACTCAGGCACGGTTAGTAGACCGTCCATGCTATGGGAGACTGCTAAGACCTTTGCTAGGGGATTAGCTATTTCCTATTTGGCTAGTCGGAAACGACAGAAGGAGGAACATCAGCGTCTACTTGAGACTAAGCTACTGCGGATCACAGCCCTCCGGGCTGCCTTGAATTCAATACTGACACAAAACGCAAAGAAAGAACTTGCTTTTGCTACAGAGGCTGTTCGAATATGGGATAGGCCAGGGAAGTATTTAGCGTACCTGACTAGGAAAAAACGTGTTCCCCAATCCATTACTGCAATCAGAGACAGTGCCGGGGTCCTTACATATGATGCTAAAAAGATTAATGAGGCTTTTTGGAGCTTTTACTCTGAATTGTATCAGTCTGAAGGTTGCAAAGACAGGAGGGCTAAAATGGAGACCCTTTTTAAGAACCTGGACCTCCCAGGGGTAACCTTAGAACAGGCCTCTCTCCTTAATGCCCCTTTGACAGTTCAGAAAATACAGGACGCAGCTAGGCAACTCCAAAGTGGGAAAGCGCCTGGCCCTGATGGTCTTCCGGGTGAGTTTTATAAGGAGTTTATAGGGATTCTGTCAGGGCCGATGTTGGAAATGTACAATCACTCCTATATGCATGAATGCCTACCACTATCTTTGAGAGAAGCTAATATTTCCTTAATTCTTAAGAAGGGGAAGGTTCCTGAGGATTGTGCCTCATACAGGCCCATCTCTCTATTAAATTCAGATTTCAAGATTCTGTCCAAGATCCTGGCGCTGAGATTGGAAAGGGTGTTGCCCCATATTATTAAAGAGGATCAGACAGCTTTTATAAGGGGCCGTAGGTCCTCTAATAATATTAGAAGGTTGCTGAATGCTGTTCAGGTTTGTCAGCAACGATCGATTCAGGGTTTGGTGATTTCCTTAGATGCAGAGAAAGCATTTGACCAGGTGGGATGGCCATACCTTTTTATGTCTTAGAACAGTTTGGGTTGGGTGGAGTCTTTGCTTGGTGGGTTTTATATTACCACTCTCTGCCGCAGTCATCACCAATGGGGTGAAGTCTGGGAATTTTAGAATTGGTAGGGGTAGTCGGCAAGGCTGCCCCCTCTCACTGTTGTTGTTTATGTTGGTGATAGAGCCGCTGGCAGAGGCCATTCGTCAGAATAGCCACATAACCGCTCCGGAAGTGGGATCGAGGGCACACAAGATTTCACTTTATGCGGGTGATGTTCTTCTGTTTTTATTGAACCCGATGACCTCTGTACCCCATTTGGTGCAATGTATCAATTCATTTGGGGCTATTTCAGGATATAAGATTAACTTGGCAAAATCAGAGGCTATGCCTTTGGGGAACCTTAAGGATGTGACAGAAGTTGAAGGTGGCTCTAAATTCCCTTTTCAGTGGTCACGGGCAGGGTTCTGGGACCTAGGCATTTTTATTATCCCCAAGTTTGATCTGTTATTTTGGATTAACTTTGCTCACTTGCTCGACAATATTAGGTGAGATCTCCAGAGGTGGGAGGCTCTTCCAATTTCATGGCTGGGCCGAATATCTCTCATTAAGATGAATGTTCTTCCTCTTTTGCTTTATCCCATGCGTATGCTCCCTATAATGTTTCCCCCAGGTCAGTGCTGCGGAAGCTTAAGGATGGTTTGGTTCCTTTGTCCGGCATCATGGGCGGGCCCTCATCAAACTTACTAAATTGCAGTTGCCTCAAGGAGGGGGAGGAGTTGATTTCCCAGACATCAGAAGGTATCAATTGAGTTACCTGCTGTCCTTGGATAGGTAATGATCCAAACTCAATATGGCTGGATATTGAGGCCTCCCAAGCAAAATGCCCTCTTATTAACCTGTTGTTCATGGATAAGATGAGGACAGTTATGGACCACTGCCGGAACCCCATTGACATTAGTACAGTCAAGGCATGGAGGGCGATGCGTCAGAGTGAGGGTTGTCTATCCAAGACATTGCTATTTACACCTATAGTTGGCATGCCAGGGTTCCGACCAGGTATGATGGACTCAGGGTTCAAACTATGGGCGGCGAGAGGAGTTTCTAGTTTGGGAGAGTTGTTTGAGGGGGAGGTTATGATGTCTTTTGAGCAACTGAGCCGCAAATACGGGTTACCCAGCAGAGATCTTTTCCAATTTTTCCAGGTTATGGATTTCATCCAGAAGAAGACTACGCTTCTCACTAAGCCCTATAAGCCCAATACAGAGAGGTTGTTGCTATGCTCCACAAGCACCCTTTTGGTTAGTGCCCTCTATCGCCTGCTGGGTAGCCGAGCCTGGCAGGATATTATCCAGTTATGTGAGGTCTGGGAGCAAGAGCTAGGAGTGGAGATCTCTTCTGAAACATGGGAGAACATATTGGAGAATACTTGGAAGATCTCAATCTGTAATAGGACATGTGCTACACAGTTAAAGGTTCTGCACAGGGCTCATCTGGCACCAGACCGTTTGGCGAAGTTTAAAAAAGGGGCATCTTCAGTGTGCCACAAATGTAAATAAGTGTAGGTACTCTTACCTATTGCTTCTGGACATGCCACTGGCTCCGTGTTTACTGGAGCACTGTGAGAGGAGAGATAGGGAGGGTATTGAGGACTGAAGTCAAAGTAGACCCGATATCTCTCCTCTTGGGTCTACCAAATTTACTATCTTTAGACGGGCATGGGAATAAACTATTTAATATTCTTGCATACTGTGCACGGAAGAATATTCTGATGAACTGGGTGTCTGAGAACTGGGCTTGCTGGGATGGCAGAAATTAATTATGGAGCACATTCCCTTGGACTGTTTTACAACATGGTGCACCACACAAGAGACCATTTTTATAAGACATGGCAGCTCTACTTGAGTTATTTTGTAACAGATTTGTCAGTTGTCGTAACTAGGGCGTTTGTTTAACCAGGATGGTTAGATTTTTTATAGATTAGATTACTTACAGCGTGGAAACAGGCCTTTCGGCCCAACAAGTCCATACTGACCCTCCAAAGAGCAACCCACCCAGACCCATTCCCCTACATTTACTCCTTCACCTAACACTACGAGCAATTTAGCATGGCCAATTCACCTAACCTGCACAGTTTTGGACTGTGGGAGGAAACCGGAGCACCCGGAGGAAGCCCATGCAGACACGGGGAGAATGTGCTCCACACAGACAGTTGCCTGAGGTGGGAATTGAACCCGGGTCTCTGGTGCTGTGAGGCAGCAGTGCTAACCACTGTGCCACTGTGCCGCCCACCAGCCCTGGGCCCTGGAGGGAGTCTCCTGAGTTAATATGGGTATATATACAATGCTCCCGTTCCTCTGTTTGGGAGCTTTGTGCCGAGCATAGCTGTTCTGAATTTTGTGGGTTTTTTTGCTTTTCTTTTTTTTTGGTGTTTCTTTGCACAATGTTGTTTTGTATTAGAGGGTAGGTTAATAGTTAGGAGACAGTAGTTGTATTGTTTTTGCGTCTGTTTTCTTTTTATTATACTGATATTTGTTATTGATTATATTTTTCAATAATTTTATATGTTTGTAAAGTTAAAAAAAAATTTGTTAATAAATATATTTATTAAAAATAATACTCTCTGAAATGGCCTAGCCAGCTCAGCCACTCAGTTGGATCATTTAAGGGCAACTAGGGACAGGCAATAAATGCTGGTCAGCCAGTGACGCCCAATACCACAAGTAAATAAACAAAAGTAAAAATATTCTTGGAACACTGAAAGCAGTAGCAGAGAACAAGGGATTTATATGATTGTGATGGTCTTTGCCTGAGCTGTTGTTCTGACAAGTTGTATAACTAGAGCAGTTGAGAGGACTTGATTCAAAATAATAAGGTAGAGGGGAGGGAACAAGTTTTGGAGGATTTAATTAATTAAGAGAAGATGAGGCAAGGGAGCAAGGTGGTAATAAAGGAAATGGTTTCTGTGCATCCCGTTGCTTTGCTAACTGTGACTGTATTCCAAAGCCTTAAAAAATCTCATCTCCAGTCAAGCTTTTGATAACTCTGAATTTTCCTGCACTGACTGGCGCCTGTTCCTTTCTTCCGCTGAAATGTTTTAAACAATTTTTCTGCCTTAAAGGTGCTGTGTAAATTGGTACTGATGCTTATTAATAATGGCACAGAGATCAGTTGGTGACTAGCCAAAATCACCTTGTTTTAGTTTTGTGTGTGAATTACAGTCTTGTTTATAAAAGCCCAGGTCATGTGGCTGGGTAGTTGTGATAGTGCATTTTTGGGATGTTAGAAGTAGCTAATTCCAGATGATTCCTTTTTGGCAAATAGAGAATAAATATTTCATCTTGAATGTAGGTGTGAAACTTGGTACGACGGATTTGGCTGTCTATTATACATTCCAGTCCAACTTTACATTCTGATGACTTCAGAAGGGAGGAAAGTCTTCATTCATAGTTCTGTTGTGTAGACAAAGTTGAAATGCAGGAATAATAGCAAAAGACAGGATAGGTAAAGATAAACTGTTTCCACCAGTTGGAGATTCTAGAACTAGTTGGAACAGACTTATAAATTAGGGCAAGACTATTCAGGAGAGATGTTTGGAAGCATTTCTAAATGTAAAATGTCGTAGATATTTGGAACTGTCTTCCACAATTGGTCATGGATACTAGGTCAGTTGTTAATTTTGAATTTGAGGGTTTTTTCTCAAGCAAAAGTATTAAGAGTTATGAGGTCATAGAGTCATAGAGATGTACAGCATGGAAACAGACCCTTCGGTCCAACCTGTCCATGCCGACCAGATATCCCAACCCAATCTAGTCCCACCTGCCAGCACCCGGCCCATATCCCTCCAAACCCTTCCTATTCATATACCCATCCAAACGCCTCTTAAATGTTGCAATTGTACCAGCCTCCACCACATCCTCTGGCAGCTCATTTCATACACGTACCACCCTCTGCATGAAAATTTTACCCCTTAGGTCTCTTTTATATCTTTCCCCTCTCACCCTAAACCTATGCCCTCTAGTTCTGGACTCCCCAACCCCAGGGAAAAGACTTTGTCCATTTATCCTATCCATGTCCCTCATAATTTTGTAAACCTC
>NC_057714.1:80336947-80353111 GCF_004010195.1 Chiloscyllium plagiosum
AGTCCCAATCTATGTTTGGAAAGTTAAAATCCCCCACCATAACCATCGTATTATTCTTACAGATAGCTGAGATCTCCCTACAAGTTTGCTTCTCAATTTCCCTTTGACTATTGGAGTGTCTATAATACAATCCCAATAAGGTGATCGTCCCTTTCTTATTTCTCGGTTCCACCCAAATAACTTCCCTGGATGTATTTCTGGGAATATCCTCCCTCAGCACAGCTGTAATGCTATCCCTTATCAAAAATGCCACTTCCCCTCCTCTCTTGCCTCCCTTTCTATTCTTCCTGTAGCATTTGTATCCTGGAACATTAAGCTGCCAGTCCTGCCCATCCCTGAGCCATGTTTCCGTAATTGCTATGATATCCCAGTCCCATGTTCCTAACCATGCCCTGAATTCATCTGCCTTCCCTGTTAGGCCCCTTGCATTGAACTAAATGCAGTTTAATTTATTAGTTCTACCTTGTCCCTGCCTGCCCTGACTGTTTGACTCACTTCTGTTCTCAGCTGTACCCGTCTCAGATCGATCTCTTTCCTCACTATCTCCCTGGGCCCCACCCCCCCCACCTTACTAGTTTAAACCCTCCCAAGCAGTTCTAGCAGTATATTAGTTCCCTGCCAGTATATTAGTTCCCCTTCCAATTTAGGTCCAATCTGTCCATCTTGTACAGGTCACTTGAGGGATGTGAAGTTAGGTCACAGATGAACTGTGTTCTCATTGATTGGCAGAACAAGCTCAAGGGCTGTATGATGTACTCTTGTTCCATGTTCCTATGTTTTTGATTACGCTGTAGCACAGACACTTGGCATGCAACATAGACATCTGCTTTCCAGGATCAAAAGTTGAATTCTTTTGTAAGTGAGAAATACTAGACTACAAAGGGAAAATAGAAAGTTTACTTAAAAGCTGCCGTTCTACAGAACAAAATTGCTGAAGTAAATGCTCCTTCCAATAGTTATATGATCTCCAAATGTGTGAATGTATGAATTTATGGACCATTTTGAGGTTGTGAATAGATATTTAGTCATATCACAACTGAGCTATCAATCAAATCTGTAGATTTCAACCTAAAAATTCTAGCCTCCTGAGCATCCTAATTTTGATTTCTTCAACAGCCATCCATTCAACCACAAAATTCCTAAACTCTGGAATTCCTTCCAAGATCTTTGTTGAGTCACTTTCCCCTTTTTAAGATGCTCCTTTAAAACCTTCATCTTTAGCTTTCCTACTATCCCCCTTGAGCTCGATGTCAAATTGTGTTTGATAATTTTCCTGTGAAACATCTTGGACTGTTTAACAATATAAAATAAACTATATAATAGTAGTGTTGTAAATAGTAGTGAACATGCCACTAAGTATTATGATTTAACTCAAGTAGGGCTATCTTTATATTTTATTAAAACTATAATTCAAGGGAAAAGGCAAATTGGTTTTATGTTAAATGTGTAGTAGTCATAACATGAAACTACTCCAAAATTGAGATTTTGAAATGCTAAATTAGATTTTCTGAATATATAATTTTTATGTGCTAAATCTGCCAGCATTTATGAAAATTGTTACCATATTTATGTCAACTAAAACTTTCTGCAAGGTACAAACAAAATGTAACATTGCCCAGATTTCCTTTGAGTTTCCCCGAACTCAAGGAAAGAAAAATGTATTGCCTTGTACTACACAGCCATTCTCAAGCCTCATATTTCTGTATTTTATAAGATTCTGGCAAGTGGTCATTGAAAGGTAAAGATTATTTTGTTCTCTTGTTTTCTCCTGATGCTTGCATCCTTGACTGCCCTAAGCATCTTTTGTATCTGGTAACTGGGTATCGTGCAGAGAAACCACTAAATGATCGTAAAATAAAGTACAATTTACGATGCTTTTGATTTTCCATAACACTTGGAACATTCAAACTGTGCACACATTGTTATTCTGTCAAAGCCATGTTATTTGTATTGGATGCATTGAAAATAACAGTAAGCAGTATTTTTAAAATTCCACCAGATTGAGGGTGGTCTGATAGTGGATGTCACAAGATATTAATCCCCACACTGTCTTGTCAATTTTTATATTTCTATATCTGTATTGCACATTCTTGCTTATGTATGTGGAAAATTGGGGGGGAATACCTGAAAGTTTTGAATTTTTAGCATTTTACAGCGAATGAATGAGGGTCCAGATCGGAAAAGGGAGAACTAAAACTGGCGTTCTATAAAACTGCAGTAAGAATCATTTTCATGTTTGCACACTGTCAGAAATGTCTCTTCAATGAAAGCAACATTTTCAAGAGACCTGTCAGTGCCCATTCAGTGGTTTGGTATATATGAAATCAAGACAGAAGAGTGACCAAAAGACGTAGGAGCAGAATTAGGCAATTTGACCCAATGAGTTAGCTCTGTCATTCAATGAGATCATGGCTGATCTAAGTCCTCAACTCCATTTTCCTGCCTTCTCCCATAACCCTTGATTCCCTTACTGATTAAAAATCTATCTCAGCCTTAAATGCATCTGTCCTTGACAGCTACCTCCAGAAAAGACTTCCAAAGATTTACTACCCTCCGAGAGAAGAAATTCCTCTCATCTGTATTAACTGGGTGACCCTTTTACTCTGAGATTGTCTCTTCTGGTCCTAGACTTTCCCACAAGGGGAAACAGACTCTCTGCGTATGCCTTATCAAGCCCGGAACAATCTTGTGATCTTATTCAAACATACCTTTCATTCCTCTGAATTCCAAAGAGTACAAGCTCAACATACTCATAAGAAAATCTCTCTATACCTGGTATCAACCCAATGAACCTTCTCTAGACTATCTCCAATGCCTTAACTTTCCTTCGATAAAGGGACCAGAACCGTTTACGTTATGCTGGGTGTGGGCTAATTGGCGCTTCGTATCTTTTAGCTATTCTTTCCTACTTTCATATATCATTTCCTTTCAAATAAAGACCAACATTCTGTTTGCCTCACCCTATTACCCATGCCTCTCATAACCCTATACATCTCTATCAGGTCCCCTCTCAACCTTCTTTGCTCCAAAGAAAACAGCCTGAGCTTATCCATCTTTTCTTCATAACTAAATACTCCATCTCAGGCAATGTCCTGGTGGATCTCCTCTGCACCCACTCCAGTGTAAACACATCCTTCCTATAATGTGGTGACCAAAACCAGAAACAGTACTCCAGCTGTGTCTTAATGAAAGTCCTGTACAGCTCCAACATAACCTCCCTGCTCTCATAATCTATGCCTTCACTCATAAAGGCAAGTGTTCGGTACACTTTTTTAACTTCCCTATTAACCTGCCCTGCCAATCAGGGATCTGTGGACAGGCACTCCAAGATCCATCTATTCTTCTTAGTTTCCTTGTGTCCTGCCATTCATTGAATACTCCCTTGGCTTGTTATTTCTTCCAAAGTGCATCACATCACACTTATCAGAGTTAAGTTCTACATGCCCATATGATCAATCTTACTATATCCCAAAGGAACATAACAACATAAGAAATAAAAACAGGATTGGAACGTTCAGCCCTTCAAGCCTGCTGCATCGCTGATCCTACATTCCTCATGTCCACTTTCCTGCCCTTTCCCTGTAACTTTGAGTCCCCTACTGATCATGAATCTATCTATCTCAACTTTAAATAAACACAAGAACTGTGCCCACAGCTCTCTGTGCAAGGTGTTCAAAAGACTCTCAACCCTCTTTCTTCAACTCAAGTCCTCAACTCAGTCTTATATTAGCACCCCTTTAGTCTGAGATGATGCTGTCTGCCCCTAGAAGTGGAAGCATCTTCTCCGTATTTACCCTGTCAAGCCCATTAAGAATCCTGTATGTTTCAATGAAATCACCTCTTATTCTTCTAACCTCCAGTGAGTAGTATCCCAATCTATTTGGCCTTTGCTGATAAGAAAGTCCCTCCACACCAGCAATCATCCTGGTGAACTTTCTCTGAACAGCCATCAATGAAATGCTATCATTCCTTAAAAAGAGGAACCAAAACACTAGCACCTTGTACGGTTACAGTAAGATTTCCCTACCCCTTTACTTCAACTCCCTTGAAATTAGCGCCAATACTCCTATGTGCTAGCTTTCTGTGTTTCATGCAGAAATACACCCACGTCCCTTTGTGTTGCAGCTGTCTGCAGTTTTTCACCATTTAAGTAATATGCCGTTCTCCCTTCCAAAACGAACAACTTTACATTTTCCCACATTATACTCCATTTGCCAACTTTTTGCCCACTTACTATATCTCTTGTATCCAAAGGCCTTCTTTCTCACTGTCCGTCACCTGCCAATCTTCATGTCGCCTGCAAAATTAGTTATCATGCCTCCAAAATTCTCAGCTACATTGCTTATATATATCACAAACAAGAAGGGACCCAGCAATGTAGAGTAGGTCTCCACTTACACAAACAACCTTCCGCTCACTACCAACCACCCTCTGTCTCCTGCCACAAAAACAATTTTGGAATCAATTTCGAAGTTACCCTGGATCCAGGATGCTTTTATCTTCATTGGTCACCTGTGAAGGTCTCCTTATTGAAGGTCTTGATGAAATGCATATACATTACATTAATACTCATATACATACTTGTTCACCTCCTCAAAATTCAATGAGATATGTTAGGCATGACCTCCTTCTGACAAAGCTATGTTGATTACCCCTGATCAAATCTGGCCTCTTTAAATGGAGATGAATTTTCTCCGTAAGTTTTCTGTCACTGATATGAGACTCACTGCTGTTTCGTTCCCTGGTCCATCTTTACCTCCCTTCTTGAAAGGTGGAAGCACATAAGCTGTTCTGCCGTCCTCTGGCATCTCACCTGTGGCCAGAGAGGAATTATTTTTCACAACAATACAATAGTTGCATGATGAACAGTATTATTACCGTCTTAATTTCAGATTTTAATTTAAATTTACTGAATTTAAGTCACCCAGGTTGCAATGATGAGAATTAAACCATATGTAAAAAGCAGAAGCCCTGATCTCTGGGCAACCACCAATCATTCTCAGTGATAATTTTCTGTATTGTGAGATTTGAAGTTTGCTGAGGAAGAATAGTTAAAACCTCGAAGGTGAGCAAGAAAGCAATTAGTTGTCAGTACAATTTGCTACAATATTATGCTATTAGTTATTCATTGCTATTTTAGTTAAAGTAAATTGCATAGTATATTTAGACTAATCATATGCATGACATGCCATCCATGATACTTCATAATTAGTAATTACTGATTAGTTTGGATTTGTAGGTGATAGCGAGTAGAGAGAAGCAGAGGTATTGACTTGCCTACCCACTGACAATGTCTGATGAATTTTGATTGTGCCACAGAACTTTGGGAATTAACCTATTTAGATTAAATGGAGTACACACTCCATCCTTGATTTAAGAATGATATTGAAAATGTTCTTGATATGCTGACCAACCACTGACCAAGGTCAGTGTCTAAAGAATATGTGACCACCTTAGATTTTACAACATTTTTCAACACATTGATAGGGATAGAAGTGGAGGTCAGAATGGACATGAACCACACCTATCATCCTGAACTGAAGGACAGCAATACATTGTTGATGGGACTTTTTGGAATTAACCTGATGTGCTCAGAACTGTAATTTTGAATTTTTCCTGAATATGCTATTAGAAGTAGAGCCAGTTCTTCTACCAAAGTGTATGACCGCAATGTCAATGTATCTTCAAACCATTACAAGGTTCTAAAGGTGATAGGATACAGGAAAAATATTCTTTGGAAACCATTTGTAACTTTTCATTTGACATTTAGCAATGGGAAAGTTGTCTAATATTACAGACAGAAACTGTCATGTTATATTTTTTGGAGCCATCATCATTTACATATGAACGTACATTGTCATAAAATAACTTTGTCTATCTACACCTTCCAAGTCAGGTACTTCATTGACAAGAATTATAGCACCTCTCAAGTGAGATGTAAGGAGGCATTTTGATAAATTGTGTTTGTCCTCTTCTATGTTCATTTAAGCTTGTGACTAAACACATTTTAAAGTGAGGAGAAATGTGATAGGTTTGAAAATAGTGAAATGAATGGATAAGGTGGAATTGACAAATTTTTATCCTGGGATTTTTATCTTGGAATGGGGAAATTCAGAAACATTGGCACAGCTAGTGATTAGAGAAACCATTTTCTCCCCTGCCAAAGAGCGAATATGTACAACAAACCGAATTAAGTGCTTTCTGAGTTAATTGATACCTTTTATAAAGCAACAGTGTTGATATTTGTTCTGAGATAGAATTGAGGATTATAGAAATATTTAACACTGCTTGACTTTGTTCAAACAATTTCTTAGGCAGCCAGGAAGGAAATTCCTTCTGTGAAGAAGTGGGTAACATGTGGTGTGGCTCGGAAGCCAGATTGAATAATTATGGGGTTCTGGGTGGAGGAGGTTTGATGAGTTAAATTGTTTCCTCTTGTGTTAAACCACCTTCTGTTCAAATAAATTCCTCTAAACACATGCAGTTTGTTTTAAAAAAAAAGGCTCCAATTGCACAAGTATGATGAGTACATTCTGGGTAGTTATTGAGGACACCTAGCTCAAATCGAAGCATTAACAAAATACAGATACACCTCTAACTATGAGGTCCACACATTATGGCTCATTGTTTATTGCACTAATATAGTAAACCAATATCATCATATTAGATCAGCTTTTGAGTAATTTTATTGATTTGCTGTTTGTGGATGGTGGGATGTAGACTTAGTTACACAGTTTTAATTTTTCTCCTTTTTTGTGAAATCAACTATCCAGAATTATCTTGAGGCAATACAGACATAGGGGATGGAAATTCGTCTATGCATTATCTATTGGGAAGCAAAAAAAAAATTCTAACTTGGTATTCTAACTGTGTGGGGCTGAGCTACACACAACACATGAAAAGCACTTCTCTGTGGAGAACTGCTTTGGAGTAGAGAACACTGAGAAAGTTCACATGTGTGTTTTGCACAATAGCAAGTGGCTGGACAGAGAAAGTGTTCAGAAAGTCTGAACATTGCTTTGTTTAAAAAGTAATGAATAGCTTCTTTTAGACAGCACTTTAATGTATGAAATTTATCTTTTGGAGGAGGAAAAAGATGATTTATAGTTCTAAATGGAAAGGAAACAAGTTATATTTATTATACATAATGATCTGACATTTAATTCCTGATGTAGACATATGTCTTTTTGTCTACAGAAGATTTTTTCCCTCTACCTTGTCACACCACACTTTCTATCCACCAATTTTTTCCAAAATTGGGCTTTTTGCCAATTTAAATCTTCCTTTCTCGGAGACAAGGAGCCAGGTGGCTTGCAGTATCTTTACTACCTTTTCAAAGTTGATTTATGCGTGTGTAAGGATTGCTGTAAAACACACCTGGAATCTGACTTAAGATGTTATGATATTGCTGTAGAGCTCCTTAGCATAATTTATCATTATGGTGTCTGATGCCTCATTCTGCATTTTACAGCTTGTGTAACATTTTGCATGAGGTTTGTTCTTTTTAAAATTTCTTTAATTGCCGAGGAGCTTTATTAAGTCTCTTCAGGGGGATAGGCCACAAAATTAACTCTCATCTTGTAGAAGATATTCAAGGCATTATTTTTCGTAAATCACAAAAGATTACCTGCTTGGAAATGTAAGGGGAAAAGTGTTTTGGTTATAATATTGAAACACAGTAGACTTTGGCTCATCATTCCTGGGATGACCAGAAATCATTTTTTTACTGGGATGGCCATGGTTTTTAATTAAATAGCCTGATATCCCAACAATTTCTTAAAAACAGTTCGAATGTCCTGGTCTTCTCCTCTTTCCCATTTTATTTTGATTTATTCTGGTTTAGTTTATTTAAAACAGTAAATCACATTATAAATTATGAAGCAAATATTACAGTAAGCCAACTAGTTTCTATGTGTGTAGCATGCAGATCTACAGCAGACTAACTGCCATGCACAGTCACAACATTGTATATATTCAGCACAAGGAGTTCTTAAGGATGAGCTCTTCTAAAAGTACCCACATACAACATTATTTGCTTTTCCAAAATAGGTGTAATATCCCAGTCCCATGTTCCCAAACATGCCCTAAAGACATCTGCCTTACCTGTTAGGCCTCTTGCATCGAAATATATGAAATTTAATTTATCAGTCTTGCCTTGTTCTCTGCCATGCTCTTTCCTGCCTTGACTATTTGACTTGCTCCTCTTCCCAACCCGTACCAGCCTCAGACTTAGTGCAGAAAGATGATCTCTTTGGGTCCCAACTGTTCCCCTCCCCCCCAACTAGTTTAAAGCCTCCTGAGTAGCACTAGCAAATCTCCCCACCAGGATATTGGTCCCCTTCCAATTCAGGTGCAAACTGTCCTTCTTATACAGGTCACCTCTATCCCAGAAGAGATACCAATTATCCAAAAATGTGAATTGTTATTCCCTGCACCAGCTCCTCAGCTATGCATTCATCTGCTCTACCCTACTATTCCTATTTTCACTAGTACGTGGCATCAGGAATAATCCAGATATTACTACCCTCATGGACCTACTTTTTAACCTCCTACCTGATTTTCTCTAATCTCTCTTCAGCACCTTGTCCCTTTCTTTTGCTATGTCATTGATACCAAAGTGTATAACAATCACCTGCTGGTCACTCTCCCCTTTGGAAACATTCTGCACCCTTTGTGAGACATCCTTGACCCAGGGAGACAACACACCATTCTGATTTCTTGTTGCCAGCTGCAGAAACATCTGTCTGTGCCTCTGACTAGAGAGTCCCCCCTCACAATCAATCGCTTGGAACCTGATATACCCCTCATTGCAGTAGACCTAGAAACTTGGCTGTCAGTACTACATTCCCCTGACAGTCCATCACCCCCTATATTTTGCAAGACAGCATGCTTGTTTGAGATGTGGATAGCCACAGGAGACTCTTGCATGACCTGCCTACCTCTCTTACCTTTCCTAGAGGTAACTAATTATCTACCTGTATCTATGTTCTTTTTTTACATTCCTGAAACTGCAATCACTCATACAGTGAGTTGGTAAATTGTCCACCATCATTCATGCTTGGATATGGCAGGACTGCAGAACTTAGATCTCATCCATTGATTGTGAGACACTTAGTTTTGTCTATCATTTGTTGCTTATGCTGTTTGGCATACAAGTACTCCTGTTTGGTAGCTTCATGAGGTTGACACCTCATTTTTAGATATGCCTAGTGCTGCTCCTGGCATGTCCCCCTCCATTCTTCATTAAACCAGGGTTGACTGCCTCCTTGATAGTGATGGTTGAGCGGAGGATATGCCAGGCTATGAGATTACAGGTTATGCTGGACTACAATTCTGCTGCTATTCATGGCCCACAGTGCCTCATGGATGCCCAGTCTTGCATTCTAGTTCAATTTGAAGTGTTTCATTTAGCACAGTGATAGTGCCACACAACACAATGGAGGTTATTCTCAATGGGAATTCGGAATTTCATTTGCACAAGAACACTAAGTTGGTTATTGTTATGGATATTGTAATGGAAGATACATCCGCAGCCAGTAGATTGATAAAGATGAGGTCAAGTATGTTTTTCCTTCTTGTTGGTTACCTCACCATCTACAGCCGACCTAATCCAGCAGCTTTGTAATTTAGGACGCAACAAGCTCAATCAGTAGTACACTGTTGAGCCATTTTTGTGATGGACTTTGAAATCTGAACCCTCCACCCCACCCAGTACATTTTGCATCCTGGCCCCTCCACAGTGTCCTCCAAATGGTACTTAACATAGAGGAATATTGATTCATCAGCAGGCTGTTGAACCTGAAGCTGTGAGACTTCATGGAGGCTAGAGTCAATGTTGAGGACACCCAGGCAATTCCCTCCTGACTGTATAACACTGTGCTGACACCTCTGCTGCAAGTGAGACAGGACATTTCCATGGATGGGTGATGTTAGTATCTGTAAGGTATGATTCTGTGAGTATGCCTGTGTCAGGTTGTTGCTCGACTAGTCTGTGAGACATCTCTCCAAATTTTGGCACTAGTCTAGACGTTAATGAGGACAACATTGCAGGATTGACAGGGCTGTTTCTACCATTTTCTTTATTGGTGCCTTGGTCGATGTCAGGTGGTCTGTCTAGTTTTACCTCTTTGTTGAGTCTTTATTGCAATTGATATCATGGAGTGGCTTTCTTGGCCATTTCAAAGGGCAGTTGAGAATCAACCACATTGCTGTGCTGAACTAGAATGCAGTCTGGAGTCACAATTTGGCCAGACAAGGTGAGGATGACAAATTTCCTTCCCTGAATGTCATTACTGAGCCACATTGTTTTTTTGTCTGACAATTGACAATGGTTTCATAGTCATCAGTAGATTCTTAATTCCAGATTTTTTTTGGTAAAATTCACTTTACACCATATGCCATGGTGAGATTCAAACTTGGATCCCCAGAACATGAGCTGAGTTTCTAGATTAATATTCTGGTAATAAGGCTACTAGGCCATTGCCAATTACCTTGACTAGATTGTTAATGTATAACTGCAATGGTTCCAACGTGGACCCCTGCGAAACCCCACTATTCACCGGCCGCCATCCTGAAAAAGTCCTAATTTTCCTGACTCTCTGCCAGTCAGCCAATCCTGTATTCATTCCAGTATCTTAACAATGACATACAATGTCATTGATTACTGTGAGTATTCAACGGTATCTACAAAGTCATCATCATGCGATCTGGCCAGGCCCCAATGGACTGCAGTAGTTCAAGAAGGCAGTTCATCCCCACCAACTTCTCAAGTGGTGATGGGCAGCAAATGCTGTCACATTCAGAAAAGCTCATATCCATCAATGAATCAACAAAAAATATTAGAACACTACCTATGTGTTAATTGAGTTTATGAGAATGAAAAAAATAATTCTAAAATCAAAAGGTAGCTCCTGAAAATCAAAGAAATAATGCATGAAATTCTCAAGAGAAGTCCTTGAAAGAAAAATTATTTTGACCCCCCTACATTACAATATCACCCAGACTCCTGCCATTCGTTTCTCAACATTTCAATCAACATGGGATCAAGCTTTCCCCTATCTTTTTCAATGCGCCCTGAATTTGATTTTAAAAATCTGCACAGCTAAATAATTTTTAGACTGATTCTGTGAGCAATCCGAAACTAATCCTGCTGCCTTGTTCTTTCCTCCAAGTCCTATGCCCTTCACTGCTTCAAATATTGCTTTGAAAATCTGATACTTTGAATTGCTTAATTCTGGAGCATTAAGATATTGTATGGCCAGTGGTGATAAATAAAAACCTATGTTGTTTAATCAACTGAAATGATGTTGAGTGCAGATGGTAATTTTAAAACTTGACATGCTGAATGGATAATCCTTATTAATCCTGAACTAATGATATACAAACTTGATTTCATAAGGAGTCATTTAATAATATAGTTTTTAATAACATAGTGCTGCATACCTGGGTTAATGGTGAATATTAGATTTAACAGTAAAAGCTGAGGAGATAGCAGTTAGATGTTTTGAATCTGTGGTAGAGTTTTACTTCAGGCAACAACCTGTTTATGTTGGGAAGGATAACTGTTTTTCTTTTACAAGTATGGAAATAGTGAAAGATTTTTAATGGAATTAATTGATAGTTGAATCTGCGTATGCTATCAAAAAATAATGAGCAATTTTTTTTTTTGCTTCTGAGATTCCCCTCCCATTTAAGAAAATGTCACATGAAAAGTATGTTATGACAAGAATTTTTTAAAAATTTACTTTGTAAACCATGGTGACAGTGCTGGCTGCTGTCAGCTGGTTTTTAAAAATCAGCAATAAATCACAGACCATGTCGAAGTACAGAATGTCATAATCTCTCAGAAGTGCTCTGCACCACAGCTCCAGACTAAATTCCCACTGGAAGGCAGTGCATTTTTCTATACATATGTATATGTGAATGGCACCCTTAAAATTTGGAGCACGGGACTGTGTTCCCAGTGGTGCAGGCAGCGGACAATTTGTTTAGGCACTTGGGCCATGCTTGGCTCTGTCAGCAACTATAGTGGCCAAGTAGCAGTCAGTCACAAAGGGCAAACTGTGAAATCAGTTGAATATTTGCTAACATTCCGATTAATTCTTATCCCATAGCCCCACAAATGGGGTCTCCCTTCTGTTCCATGATTAGTGTTTTATTCAAACTTAATCACTTTTATTTTCTATCTGTATTTTTGTTTTTGCTGCTGTTTACCTATTATTTGCTTGTCTATGCTATTTAATTATGTGATCTGCCTGTCTTGCTCACAAGATAAAGCTTTTCATTGTGCCTCAGTACACGTGACAATAAATTCAAAATGTTCTCCCTGTGCCATGACAGCAAGTGCACAATGCAATTTTACAGCATACTTGTAGCATTTTTATTTCTGTTGACCATGTTCAGCTCAATTGTTGTAAGATTTTTAATTACTGTTAGACCCAGTTATACTGTTGAATTCATGTTACTATCTGGATAACAAAATATGTCCATGAAACTTGATTTGTTTTCATCATTTGTTCTCCACTTGTCTGTTCCTTTCTTGAAAATGTTATCACTTTGAGCACTAGTCACTCTGGTCTTGTTTTTCTAGTGTTTTGTTCCTGCACCTTTATGATAAGTGACAAACCTTCTCTGAAAAATAGGTTGCAATGCATATTAAAATTAGGACACAACTGTGAGCAGAGCTGTGAATGCTCACTCCACTAGATTGTGTATTGTGCCTTTCTGGCTAGTATATCATTGAATGGATATGACCATATGAAAAAGGAACCAGAGTAGGCGATTCGATCCCTTAAACTTACTCCACCATTCAGTAGGATCATGGCTGATCTGACATTCCTCTCATTCACTTTCCTGCCCTTTCCCTGTAACCCTCAATTTCCCCTACTGATCAAGAATCAATCTAGTTCAGCCTTAACGTATACTAGGATTCTGCCCCCCCCTCCTCCTCCCCCCCCACCCCCTCCCCACAGCTCTCCTTGACAAGGAGTTCCAGACTCTCAACTCTGAGATGGAATTCTTCCTCATTAGATTAGATTAGATTCCCTACAGTATGGAAACAGGCTCTTCAGC
This sequence comes from Chiloscyllium plagiosum, assembly GCF_004010195.1. Lineage (NCBI taxonomy): Eukaryota > Metazoa > Chordata > Chondrichthyes > Orectolobiformes > Hemiscylliidae > Chiloscyllium > Chiloscyllium plagiosum. Next base: position 80,350,019 of record NC_057714.1, read on the forward strand.
TCAACAAGTCCACACCGACTCTCCGAAGAATAACCCACCCAGACCCATCTCAGTCTTAAATTGGCACCCCTTTATTCTGACACTATACCTCTGGTCCTAGACTCTCCCATGAAGGGAGAAGTCATCTCAGAATTTACCCTATCAAGCCCTTTGAGAATCCAATGTTTCAATGAGATTGCTTCTCATTCTTCTAAACTCCTGTGAGTAGAGTCTCAACCTGATAAGCCTTTGCTCATAAGACAATCCATCCATTCTAAGAATCAGGAGAAAGTGAGGACTGCAGATGCTGGAGATCAAAGCCAATAAGTATGGTACTGGAAAAGAACAGCTGGTCAGGCAGCATCCGAGAAGTAAGAGTTGACGTTTTAAGCATAAGCTCTTCATCAGGAATACTAGGAATCATCCCAGTGAACCTTCTCTGAACTGCCTCCGATGAAATGAGAATAAAACAAAGAACTGCGTATTCTGGAGGTCTGAAATAAAAACAGAAATTGATAGCAGAATAGGTCTGGCAGAATTTGTGGGAAGAAACGAGTTAACATTTCAGTTACATTTCTTTTGTTGTTGTTTGAAATAAAATAATATAATTCCTTCAATAAGGGGACCAAAACTGCTCACAGTATTCCAGATGTGGTCTCACTAGCACTTGGTGCAGTTTTAGTAAGACTTCCTTACTTTTATACTACTGCCCTCTTGAAATAATGTCCAGCATTCCACTAGCCTTCCTGATTACCTACTGAATCTTTGAGCTAGCTTTCCGTGTTTCGTGCACAAGTACCCCCAAGTTCCTTTGTGCTGTAACTTTCTGCAGTTTTTCTCCATTTACATAATATCCCGTTCTTTTGTTCTTCCTTTCAAAATGAACAACTCCACTTTTCCTCATATTATTCTTCATTTGCCAACGTTTTGCCCACTTACCTAATTTATCGATATCTTTGTGTAAACTATTTGTCCCTGTCTAGCATCCTGCCTTTCCATCGATTTTTGTATTGTCTGCAAATCTGATTACATGACAATCACTTCCTTCCTCTAAGTCATGAATAGATATTGTAAACAGCTGTGGTCGCAGCACTTAACCATGTGGAATGCCATCAGTCACAGCTTATCAACCTGAAAAAGAATCTCTTCTCCCTTCTTGTTGTTTCTTGCCTATGAGCCAATTGTCTATCTATATAACATACTACCTGCAATGCAATAGGCTTTTATCACAGGATTAATCTTTCATGAGGTGCCTTGTTGAATGGCGTTTTGAAATCCAAATACAACACTTCTACTGGTTCCCCTCTATCCACTCCAGTTGAGACTTCCTCAAAAATCTCTATTAAATTAGTCAGACCTGACTTCCCTTTCATGAAACCATGCTGACTTTGCTTGATTAGATTAAGATTTTCCAAAGGTTTGCTACTCCTTCCTTTATAATTGATTCCAATGCTTTCCAACAATAAATATTCGCTTAATTGACCCACAGTTACCCGCTTTTTGTCTCTCTCCTGTTTTGAGTCGGGGTGTTGCATTAGCAGTTTTCCAATCCTCTTTTCGATAATCTCATAATTTCTGGAAAATTACATGCAATACTTCTATTATCTCTGTAAAATCTCTCTTTTAGGATCCTAAGATGTAAGGCATCAGGGCTAGGGAATTGTCTGCCTTTAGATCCATTAATTTGTCTAATATTGCTCCTTTTGTGATGGTAGTGGTACTTAATTCCTCTGCTGTATTCTTTAGTATTAATGGGATATTTGAAGTGTCAACAAGGATCAGTGGTGGGACCTTTGTAGTTTGCAATATATATAGAAATGATTTGGATAATAATGAAGGTGGTCTGATAAGTTTGTGGGCAATGTGAAAATTGATGGAATTGTGAGGAAGGTTGCTAAAGGATACAATCTGTTGGAAGGTTTGTTGCAGAAATGGCAGATTGCTTTTAATCCGGCCAAATATGAGGTGATGCAGTTTGGGAGGTCAAATGCGAGAGGAAAATATACCTTTAGGAGCATTGATACACGAGAGATCTTGGGGTGCAGGTCCATAGCTCCCAGAATGGCAGTACAACTCAATACGATGGTCAAGAAGGCTTTTGCATGCTTGCCTTCATTAGTTGAGGCATTGAGTATAAAAGTTGGCAAGTCATGTTGCAGCTGTACAAAACTTTAGTTAGGTCATATTTGGAATATTTTATGTAGTTCGGGTTGCCAGACTTTGGAAGGATGTAGAAAGAGTGTGCAAAAGAGGTTTACCAGGATTTTGCCTGGTTTACCTATAAGGAGGGGTTGTACAAGCTTGGATTTTTCTGCTAGAACATTGGAGGCTGAGGGGTGACCTGACAGAGGTATATAAAGTTACAAGAGGCATGGATAGGGTGGATAGTAGGAGTCTTCCTCCCAGGGTAGAACTGTGAAGTACTAGGGGGCATAGGTTTAAAGTGAGAGGGGGAAAGTTTAAAGGAGATGCGCGAATGCAAGTATTTTTACGCAGTTTAGTAGATGCATGGAACACAGTCAGAGGAGGTGGTAGAAACAGATATAATGCAATATTTAAAAGACATTTAGACAGACAAATGAATGAGCAGAGAATGGAAGAATATGGACCATGTACAGGCAGATGGGTTAGTTTAGGATGACATCATGATCAGCACAGATGTGGTGAGCCAAAGGGCCTGTTCCTTTGATTTACTGTTGTATGTTCTATCTTCCGCAGTCAAGACTGATGCAAAATATCTATTAACATCTCTAATATTTCCTTGTTGCCTATAATCATCTGCCCAGATTGGGCCTATGTTCACATTGACCTTTCATTTCCTTTTTATATATTTTAAAAAGCTCTTGTCAGTTTTTATATTCCTTGCTAGTTTGTCCTTATAGTTTATTTTCTCTATCTTATTATCTTTTCGTCATCTTTTGATGGATTCTGAATTTATACCAGTCTTCATGGCTATCACTGACTTTGTCCTCCACAAATACTTTTCCTTTCAACATAATACTCTCTTTCTTGGTTAGCCATAGTTCATTGGTTTATCCCTCTTTTAGAATCTTTCATTTTTACTAGGATATATTTTTTGCTGAGAATTACGAATTACCTCCTTAAATGTCTGCT
>NC_057714.1:80353611-80360729 GCF_004010195.1 Chiloscyllium plagiosum
TCCTGGCAAGTAGAGAGTATTCTGATATTCTCTCAAATGTATGCTCCTGAAATTTCAAACAAATGATGGACAGGGTTTGAGAAGCCCAGAGGTATGTTGCTTGTTGTAGAATTTCAAACTTCTGCCTTGTTTTTGTAGCGACGGTATTTATTCAGTTAATTTTCCACCCACTCTCCCTCCAGATAAAGAGAGAGTCAATGATGGCAATGCTGTTGAAGATGATTAGATTCTCCTGTATAGGAGATTGCCTGTTGAATGTGGTGCGAATGTTAGTGGCTACATATCTGTCTGAGCCTGAATGTTTTCTTGGCCTTGCTGAATGGATTGTTTCAGCTGATGAATGACAAAATGATTGCAGTGGTATTGCTCATAGCCTGATGTCTGCAGGAATATGAGAGAAGATGGTGCTGGGGCTAGGCAATACATAGTTGTGGTTGAATACTTTGATTTTTCACCCATAATGAAGAAGAAACATAGAAAATTGGAATAGGTTATTTGGCTCTTTGAGCCTGCTCCAGCAATATGTTCATGCCTGAACATCCAACTCTGTACCCTGTTCCTGCTTTCTCTCTATACCCTTTGATCCCTTTAGCCCTAAGAACGGTATCTAACACCTTGAAAGCATTAAGTGTTTTGGCCTTAACAGTTTTGTGGAGCAAAGAAATCCAGAGACTCGCCAGTCTCTGGGCAAAGAAATTTCTCCTCATCTCAGTCATAAATGACCTTCTCCATGTCCTTTGACTGTGAGCCATAGTTATAGAGTCCTCGGTTATCAGGAACATCTTTCCTGTGTTTATCTTTGTCTATTCAACAAGAATGAATAGAATAGAATAGCCTTTATTGTCACTTGCACTCGAATTAATGCAGTGAAAAGTTTGAAATGTCCTACAATGGGATCTTGATCAGATGGGCCAATGGGCTGAGGAGTGGCAGATGGATTTTAATTTCGATAAATGTGAGGTGCTTCATTTTGTAAAGGCCAATCAGAGCAAGATTTATATAGTTAAGAGTAAAGTCCTGGGGAGTGTTGCTAAACAAAGAGACCTTGGAGTGCAGGTTCATAGTTCCTTGCGAGTAGAGTTGCAGGTAGATAGGATAGTGAAGAAGATGTTTAATGTGCTTTCCTTTATTGGTTAGAGTATTGAGTATAAGAGTTGGGTTGCAGGACACCAGTTAAGCCACTTTTGGAATACAGCATTCTTTTCAGGTCTCCCTGCTACAGGAAGGATGTTGTGAAACTTGTAAGTGTTCAGAAAAGATTTACAATGATGTTGCCAGGGTTGGGGGATTTGAGCTATAGGGAGAGGCTGAATAGACTAAGGCTATTTTCCGTGGAGCATTGGAGGCTAAGGCGTGATGTTTTAGAGGTTTATAAAATTATGATGGGCATGGATAGGGTGAATAGCCAAGGCATTCTTCCCTGGAGTTGCGGGAGTCCAAAATTAGTGGACATAGGTTTGAGGTGAGAGGGGAAAGATTTGAAAGGGACCTAACGGGCAACTTTTTCACACAGAAGATGGTGCGCATATGGAATGAACTGCCAGAGAAAGTGGTGGAGGCTGGTACAATTACAGTATTTAAAAGGCATCTGGATGGGTACATGAATAGGAAGGGTTTAGAGGGATATGGGCCAAATGCTGGCAAATGGGACTAGATTAATTTAAGATATCTGGTCAGCGTGGACAAGTTGTACTGAAGGGTCTGTTTCCATGTGATATATCTCTATGACTCTCTGCCTTCTCTCTGCAATTATATCCACAAAGTACTTAACGGACAGACATTTAAATTTATCCCGACAAAGAAGTGAAGGGAAAGATGTTATTTTCTTTACTCCTAAATCATGGTCATTTTTGTAAATTTTGATACATTTCTAAAATTCATGTCACTATTCACAAGCCAGTAATTCATTATGTGAACTCTAAAATATTGCTGTTTTCTTCTTCTGGTCAAAGAATAGAGTCATAGAGATGTACAGCATGGAAACAGACCCTTCGGTCCAACCTGTCCATGCCGACCAGATATCCCAACCCAATCTAGTTCCACCTGGCAGCACCTGGCCCATATCCCTCCAAACCCTTTCTATTCATATACCCATCCAAATGTCTCTTAAATGTTGCAATTGTACCAGCCTCCACCACATCCTCTGGCAGCTCATTCCATACACGTACCACCCTCTGTGTGAAAAAGTTGCCCCTTAGGTCTCTTTTATATCTTTCCCCTCTCACCCTAAACCTATGCCCTCTAGTTCTGGACTCCCCGATCCCAGGGAAAAGACTTTGTCTATTTATCCTATCCATGCCCCTCATAATTTTGTAAACCTCTATAAGGTCATCCATCAGCCTCCAACGTTCCAGGGAAAACAGCCCCAGCCTGTTCAGCCTCTCCCTGTAGCTCAGATCCTCCAACCCTGGCAACATCCTTGTAAATCTTTTCTGAACCCTTTCAAGTTTCACAACGTCTTTCCAATAGGAAGGAGACCAGAATTACACGCAATATTCCAACAGTGGCCTGACCAATGTCCTGTACAGCTGCAACATGGCCTCCCAACCCCTATACTCAATACTCTTGTTTGACTTGTCCAATTGCTGTAATGCAATAAGCTTATATCCCTGTACCAAATGTTCTGTTATGTGACCCACTGTTGTAAGAAATTATGCAATAGATTTTAAAGTTAAACTAACCAACTACTTCAGTAAAGTGTTCCTGGAATATCTGAACTTGTGATTTCTTATTGGTATATTTTGATAAATGAATCATAAATATTAGCTATTTTGAAATGCATTTATGTTTGCATCAATATTTCAGGTGAAATGCCATTTCCTTTTTATTCTTTTGACCAAATTTGATGCTGAAGTTTTTTAAATGAAATATTGAATTATTTTTGCTTAGGTTCTATTTTTAGAACGGTACACCACATGCCTAGAACTAATGGTTATAAAACATCTTCAGTGACTGCAGTAATTATGACAATGTTCTTCCAAGTGGCTGGAAACGGAGGCCATGGACTAGTGAGATTTGACAGCTGTTAATTTATAGTGATCTAATTGCATGGTGGTATTGCTGGATCAAGTTTGGAAAGGCTGTACTTTCTCCATTTCTCTGGCCAGTTCTTTCCACAGGAAACAAATGCTTTTCTGAGTATCTATGATACCTAGATACAGTAGATTTCGTGAGTTTGTTCTATAGGGTAGGCTTATAGTGGAAGCTACATTAAAGATATTTGCCCTTTATTCTGGCTTTAGGTAAATGACTTCTCAATCTCGCCTTCACCCGGGGCATTGTGATGCTCAAGTTAAACTCACTACCAGTTGTCTCTCGCTAATGAGAGACTGGGCCTTTTGTCCTCTGGCACAATGGTGACTTTACCTGAGGTAAATGCAACTATTTAACAAGTTTTTGGGAGTTCTGTCTGTTTTGCACAGGAACAATTTTCTATTTATACAATAAGATCGTCTTGATGCAGAATTGTATTCCAGAATACTAAACACCATTTTTATTGGGTCTGAAACCATTTGGACAGTAGGGAGCCATCTCTTTGCGCTCCAGAACTGAGTGGGACATCCATGAAGATTGTTATCCTTATTAACTTGAGTCAAATTGATTAACATACAGAGACAATTCCAGCAGGGGTTCACATCTGTTATTTGTGCATGCACATTTAATGGAAATTATCTAGCAGAGATCCATGCTGGGTGGGCAGTCATCACTACAATTGTTCATATAATTGGCCAGCTGCCACATAAAGAGTGAGTTAGAGGTCAGGCAGCTGAATTCTGATTTAAGAGGGAAGTGCGCAGCCTGCAGAGGCTTACTGCTAATACTGGAAAGTGAATGTAACATTATAGAGGCAAAGGCCTCTTCCAGAACAGTATTGCCTTTTTCATTCACCATTTGTTACCTTCAGCAAATCAGCCAAAAACATATGATGAATTGAAGTTGTTCATTCTTAGAGATACATGATTGAGATGTGTTCAAGTTCAGTTGCAGCAATATGTGCCATCCTCAAGATCAGTATTTGTTATCTGTTCCTAATTAAGTAAGAGAGTCAATCTCATGTCTGTTAGACAGAAGCCACAAATTAGTCAAGCCATGACTGTTTTTCAGAATAGAACACAGATAGAGCATAGAACAGTACAGCACAGAACAGGCCCTTCAGCCCACGATGTTGTGCCGATCATTGATCCTCATGTATGCACCCTCAAATTTCTGTGACCATATGCATGTCCAGCAGTCTCTTAAATGTCCCCAATGACCTTGCTTCCACAACTGCTGCTGGCAACACATTCCATGCTCTCACAACTCTCTGTGTAGAGAACCCACCTCTGACATCCCCTCTATACTTTCCTCCAATCAGCTTAAAACTATGACCCCTCGTGTTAGCCATTTCTGCCCTGGGAAATAATCTCTGGCTATCGACTCTATCTATGCCTCTCATGTATACCTCAATTAGGTCGCCTCTCCTCCTCCTTTTCTCCAATGAAAAAAGTCCGCGCTCAGTCAACCTCTCTTCATAAGATAAGCCCTCCAGTCCAAGCAGCCTCCTGGTAAATCTCCTCTGAACCCTCTCCAAAGCATCCACATCTTTCCTATAGTAGGGTGACCAGAACTGGATGCGGTATTCCAAGTGCGGTCTAACCAAAGTTTTATAGAGTTGCAACAAGATCTCACGACTCTTAAACTAATCCCCCTGTTGACGAAAGCCAAAACACCATATGCTTTCTTAATAACCCTGTCCACTTGGGTGGCCATTTTAAGGAATCTATGTACCTGCACACCAAGATCCTTCTGTTCCTCCATACTGCCAAGAATCCTATCCTTAATCCTGTACTCAGCTTTCAAATTTGACCTTCCAAAATGCATCACCTCACATTTATCCAGGTTGAACTCCATCTGCCACCTCTCAGCCCATCTCTGCATCCTGTCAATGTCCAGCTGCAGCCTACAACAGCCCTCTATATTGTCTACTACACCTCCAACCTTTGTGTTGTCTGCAAACTTGCTGACCCATCCTTCAATCCCCTCATCCAAGTCATTAATAAAAATTACAAACAATAGAGGCCCAAGGACAGAGCCCTGTGGAACACTACTCACCACTGACTTCTACTACCACTTGCTGTCTTCTGTTGTCCAGCCAATTCTGTATCCAGACAGCTAAGTTCCCCTGTATCCCATTCCTCCTGACCTTCTGAATGAGCCTATCATGGGGAACCTTATCAAATGCCTTGCTAAAGTCCATATACACCACATCCACAGCTCGACCCTCATCAACCTTTCTAGTCACATCCTCAAAGAACTCGATAAGGTTTGTGAGGCATGACCTGCTCCTCACAAAACCATGTTGACTGCATTTAATCAAGCCATGCTCTTCCAGATGGTCATAAATCCTATCCCTCAGAATCCTTTCTAGCATCTTGCAAACGACAGACGTGAGACTTACTGGTCTGTAATTGCTGGGGATTTCCCTATTTCCTTTCTTGAAGAGAGGAATTACATTTGCCTCTCTCCAGTCCTCAGGTACGACTCCAGTGGAGAGCGAGGATGCAAAGATCTTCATAAGTGGCGAAGCAATCGCATTTCTCGTTTCCCGAGGACAAATCTGGTCCAGGCCTGGCGATTTGTCAATCTTAATGTTTGACAAAATTTTCAGTGCATCAGCTTCCTCTATCTCTATCCATTCCAGCATGCACACCTGCTCTTCAAAGGTTTCATTCACTACAAAGTTCGTTTCTTTCGTAAAGTCAGAAGCAAAAAACTCATTTAGGGCTTCCCCTACCTCCTCAGACTCCCTATGCTATCCCTGATCGGCCCTACTCTTTCTTTGACCATTCTCTTATTCCTCACATAAGTGTAAAATGCCTTTGTGTTCTCCCTAATCCATTCTGCCAAGCCTTTCTTGTGCCCCCTCCTGGCTCTCCTCAGACCATTTTGAGCTCCTTCCTCACTTGCCTGTAATCATCTAGAGCTGAGCTTGACCCTAGCTTTCTCCACCTTATGTAAGCTACCTTCTTCCGTTTGATGAGACGCTCCACCGCTCTCGTCATCCAAGGTTCCTTTATCTTACCCCTTTTTGCCTGTCTCAGAGGGACATATTTATTCATTACTCGCAACAATTGTTCCTTAAACAGTCTCCACATGTCTATAGTGCCTTTACCATGGAACAATTGTCCCAGTCCATGCTTCCTAACCCATGTCTAATCGCATCATAGTTTCCTCTTCCCCAATTAAATATCCTCCCATTTTGCCTAATCCTCTCCTTCTCCATAGCTATGTAGAATGTGAGGCAGTTGTGGTCACTGTCACCAAAATGCTCTCCCACCACAAGATCTGATACCTGCCCTGGCTCGTTTCCGAGCACCAAGTCTAGATGGCCTCTCTCCTCGACGGCCTGTCAACGTACTGAGTTAGGAAACCGTCCTGAACACATCTTACAAAAACAGCTCCAGAGCTGAAAATGTGTTGCTGGAAAAGCGCAGCAGGTCAGGCAGCAATATAGAGGGAGACAGGCCACCTACTTGCGGAACGTTTCAGAGAACACCTCTGGGATACCCGGACCAACCAACCCAACCACCCCGTGGCTCAACACTTCAACTCCCCCTCCCACTCCACCAAGGACATGCAGGTCCTTGGACTCCTCCATCACCAGGCCATAGCAACACGACGGCTGGAGGAAGAGCGCCTCATCTTCTGACAATAGACAATAGACAATAGGTGCAGGAGTAGGCCATTCAGCCCTTCAAGCCTGCACCGCCATTCAATATAATCATGGCTGATCATTCCTAATCAGTATCCTGTTCCTGCCTTATCTCCATAACCCTTGATTCCACTATCTTTGAGAGCTCTATCCAACTCTTCCTTAAATGAATCCAGAGAGTGGGCCTCCACTGCCCTCTGGGGCAGAGCATTCCACACAGCCACCACTCTCTGGGTGAAGAAGTTTCTCCTCATCTCTGTCCTAAATGGTCTTTTTAAGCTGTGTCCTCTGGTTCGGCACTCACCCATCAGCGGAAACATGTTTCCTGCCTCCAGAATGTCCAATCCTTTAATAATCTTATACGTCTCAATCAGATCCCCTCTCAATCTTCGAAACTCAAGGGTATACAAGCCCACTCGCTTCAGTC
>NC_057714.1:80360877-80385054 GCF_004010195.1 Chiloscyllium plagiosum
CTCCTCTTTTTCCCCCCTCCCTATTCTTTTTAAATGCTCTAAACCCTGGAAAATCCAGCAACCATTCCTGCCCCTGACAAACCCATGTCTCTATTATGGCCACAACATCATAGCACCAGGTACTGATCCATGCTCTAAGTTCATCACTTTTATTCCTGATACTCCTTGCGTTAAAGCAAACACACTTTAACTGATCCCTTGGTTCCTTCCCAGGAAAATCCTTGTTGAATTGTTGAGTTTCTACAGTAATCATGCTTAGTTGAAAAAGAGAAATGGGCTGTCGTTTGATCCCTTCTCTGTTACTGTTCTCTCTGTGTGCTTCCACATTTGAATCTGTGGGATCACTCTAAAATAGTGTGAAAGCAGGCTTGGCCTTCTGAAGGACAGTGGTGTGTATTCTCTCAAGCGTTTCTTGATGTAGGCGAGGTTCAGTAAAGATTTTAGTTTTGTTTACTTGGTAGTTTGTGTATTTTACAGATCAGTTCTGTCAGAATGTGACCCACCTCATTACATAGAGTCATAAAGTCAGAGAGGTACAGCATGGAAACAGACCCTTCGGTCCAACTTGTCCATGCCGACCAGATAGCCCAACTCAATCTAGTCCCACCTGCCAACACCCAGCCCATATTCCTCCAAACCCTTCCTATTCATATATCCTTTTAAATGTTGTAATTGTACTAGCCTCCACCACTTCCTCTGGCAGCTCATTCCATGCACATACCACCCTCTGCGTGAAAAAGTTGCCCCTTAGGTCTCTTTTATATCTTTCCCCTCTCACCGTAAAGCTATGCCCTCTCGTTCTGGACTCCCCACCTCAGGGAAAAGACTTTGTCTATTCACCCTATCCATGCCCCTCATGATTTTATAAACCTCTAAAAGGTCATCCCTGCCTCTGATGTTCCAGGGAAAACAGCCCTATCCCTATAGCTCAAATCCTCCAACCCTGGCAACATCCTTGTAAATCTTTTCAGAACCCTTTCAAGTTTCACAACATCTTTCCGATAGGAAGGAGACCAGAATTGCATGCAATATTCCAAAAGTGGCCGAACCAATGTCCTGTGCAGCCGCAACATGACCTGCCAACTCTTGTACTCAATGCCCTGACCAATAAAGGAAAGCATACCAAACACCTTCTTCACTATCCTATCTACCTGCGACTCCACTTTCAAGGAACTCTAAACCTGCACTCCAAGGTCTCTTTGTTCAGCAACACTCCCCAGGACCTTACCAGTGGAAACATTTTGGCTTCTGGCTTTCACTTCCACTGTCAGTACTTTCTTTCTTGATTTGAGGAGAAGATCTTAGCATATTCCGTTTTTATCCATTCCTTACCTTGCTTGCTGCTTGCTTTCCTTTCACTCTTCCATTTTCTATCACTGTGGAATTTAAGGGGATGGAAAAAGGTTTAATTTTATGGATTAACTCATAATCATCCAACATTATTACTGCCTGTCGGTAATAGCTGCAACTCTTTTGTCCTCAATATGAGGTTCTTTATTCCAGAAGGTAGTGAGTTGATTCCTCAAAGAGAATAATTTCTCAGACAGCTTCTAATTCTTTTGTCCACCATCAAAACTGCTCTGCCTAACACTTTTGAATTCGCTGCCTAGGAGAAAGTAAGAATTGCAGAGGCTGGAGATCAGAGTCAAAAAGTGCAGTGCTGGAAAAGCACAGCAGGTTAGGCAGCATCCGAGGCGCAGGACAGTCGATGTTTCAGGCATAACCCACATTCCTGATGAAGGGCTTATGCCTTGAAACTTTGATTTTCCCGCTCCTCAGATGCTGCTTGACCTGTTGTTTTTCCAGCACCACACTTTTCGAATTTAATGCCTAGGTTACTTCCTTAAATTCCGGAATGTTTGTTTACATACCTCAAGCATTAACTTGGTATTGTGAGTAAATCTTATAAGCTATCTTTATTTCAGTTACTTATTATGAAATCTCACAAACAATTAAGTACTAAAATAATGATTTAAACTTTATTGTATGTAGCAATAAAAATAAGATCCCTCAATAAACAAGTTAAGCCTCACAACCCAACTTGGTTATTATCTGATCAATGGAAGAATTTGGCCATGATTCTAATTAACAGTGTCTGATTCTGGAAGTGTCCAGGGTTCGATCCTTGCGCAGTGTTGTTCTTCAAAGTTCTGCTCAAGGTGGAGTTCTGGTGTTCGATTATTGGACAGATTTTTATCCTACAGATCAATGTATGATATTATTGGTGAATTTTTTAAAAGTCCTTTCATCAAATTCCTGCAAGTCTGCAGCTTGCCTTCTTATCAGAAGCAGTTTCTTTGTTCCTTATTACATTTGGCCATAACTGTTAAAAGAAACAGTCTTTCTGCAGTAAACTCCTTAAATTCTTCTGCACAGCAATCTTTGTCCTTTGTAACTATAAAGTATCCAGTTTATCAAGGAAGTGTTGAAGCAGATTTTATGTAATCTCCTACTCCCTCCTTTTCAAGACATGGCTAATTGTTTTCAATTCCTAAATAAATTGGCCCTTAGTTGGCCCTTGTTGTAATACTTTATTCCAGACAGAGTTATTGCTTCTGCTTTCTGTGTGTAACAGTTTATCTTGTTGATTCTTTCAATCCATGAACAGGTATTAAAATTCTTGTATGCAGCCAATATAATCTTCTTCCCTATGTCATAATCCCCCAAAAATTCCTCTGACAGTGAAGTATAAACTTCCTGTGTTTTCCCTGTCGACTTTCTCAGCATAAGCAATGTCTTGTTCTTCTTTGCCCACTTCATTTGCCTAGTCATTTTTCTCAAATGATCTGGATGGGTATATGAATAGGAAGGGTCTAGAGGGATATCGACCATGTGCTGGCAATTGAGACTAGATTAGGTTAGGATATCTGGTCGGCATGGACGAGTTGGACTGAAGGGTCTGTTTCTGTGCTGCACATATCTATGACTCTAAGACATGAAGGATTGTCTCCAAATCCTTTTTGTCAAGTTTTGGTACAGCCTGTACAAACTAAAACAGTTCCTTACTGAACTTCAAATTCTGGCACAGATTCTCCTCACCAGAGCCTGCATCAGCATCTGATAACTCCTGTTCTACCTGTCATGTTAAAACTTCTTTTCATATTCTCTTACTTTCTCCTTTCTTTGCAATTCTAATTCTAGCTTTCTCATTTTGATTCTTTTCAGTTCCATTGCCCTTTTATCTTTTTCTGTTTTTTCCTTGTCCCTTCCTTACATCTCTCGTTTCTTCATTCTCTCCTCATGCTCATGCTGTTTTAACTGTAACTGATTATCACCTGATACTGAAATGTTAATTCCCAAAGTACTTGGTCTCTTTTTGTATTTCTTCTAAACCCAAGCGCCTTGTTCCATACCTTGATTATCGCCTCTTTCTAGCTCTGCCAGGCAAATGCTACCTCCATTTTAACCGCCTTTAAGACTACCAGCAATAATTCTGCCATCTACAGGAAATCCTTTGCCCTTTCTATTGTCATTTCTGAGTGCAGTACAGAAGCTAGTATTTTAATTCATCTGTATTGTTTACAATGTCACACCCAAATCCTTGTATCAGATTCCAGTGCAAATCCAAATATAATTTTGGTCAAGAACTCCCACACTTTATTACGACTCATTGGAGTAGCATGCCATAAATCGAGCCACAGTAATCCTGTAGTTGTATCAAATACTAAGGTTTGATTTTAAATGCGTATGCATCCCCTTAGTGGGCGGCACGGTGGCACAGTGGTTAGCACTGCTGCCTCACAGCACCAGGGTCCCAGGTACGATTCCAGCCTCGGGTGACTGACTGTGTGGAGTTTGCACATTCTCCCCGTGTCTGCGTGGGTTTCCTCCGGGTGCTCCGGTTTCCTCCCACAGTCCAAAGATGTGCAGGTCAGGTGAATTGGCCATGCTAAATTGCCCGTAGTGTTAGGTAAGGGGTAAATGTAGGGGTATGGGTGGGTTGCGCTTCGGCGGGTCGGTGTGGACTTGTTGGGCCGAAGGGCCTGTTTCCACACTGTAATCTAATCTAATCTAATCTAATCAATTTTCCTGACTTTCTGACCAAGATTGATAGAAAGCATGGGCCAGGTTTCTGTACAATCCAAAAATTATTATTTATTTCAAGTAATGAGACTATTGCTACAGGTAATCAGATATAAACCATTGGTGTACAACACTACTAACTAAAGCTCTAATCCACTTATAAATTCCCTTTACATACACACACACTCACAGGTAAACAAATGGGGAAAATAGATTATTACTGGAAGTAGAAATATAGAAAAATCAGTTCAGTCATCTTGGCTTCACAGTTCCAGTGATGAGATGATCTTTTTTCAGCTGGCTCGCCCCCTTGTTGTTTAGATGTCTTTCACTGGATGCTACCACAGTTTGTAGGAAGTGCAGTGTAACTAATGCATTTAGGAAATGTCACTGACTTATCAATTCAAAAGTCACATCTTACAGCAACTGTTCTTGAAAAGGTCACTAGTTTCTTCAGGCTTAAACTGAGTTTTTGACTGCAGAGCAGATACATCTTCTGTGCTGAGACAAGATCTGTACACTCCCTTTTCTCTCTCTTTGTCTCTATAACTTGTTTCCAACTTGAAGATATTCAACCAAAAACAGTTGTTGACAAGGAAAATGTCACTGTCATTGATAACTGTTACTGTCTCGATGGGGCATCACAGTGGTTAGCAATGCTGCCTCATAGTGCCAGGGGCTCAGGTTCGATTCCAACCTCGGACGACTGTCTGTGTGGAGTTTGCATGGTCTCCCCTTGCCTATGTGGGTTTCCTCCAGGTGCTCTGGTTTCCTTCCACAGTCCAATAAAATCCAAAGATGTGCAGGTTAGCTGGATTGGCCATGCTAAATTACCCACAGTGTCCAAGGATGTACAGGCTACATGGATTAGCCATGGGAAATGCAGTGTTACAGAGAGAGGGAAGGGATTGGGTCTGGGTCTAGGTGGGCTGCTCTTCAGAGGGTCAGTGTTAACTCATTGGACCAAATGCCCTGTTTCCACACTGCAGGGCTTCTATGATTCTATTTAATGCAATGATAAAAGACTTATTAACCAATCTGAACAATAATCCACCTAGACCCATTCCCCTACTGCTCTACACGGGGAGAATATGCAAACTCCACACAGATAGTCGTCCGAGACTGGAATCGAACCTGAGCCCCTGGTGCTTTGGGGCAGCAGTGCTAACCACTGAGCCACCGTGCCACCCCATGAGCTCTATCAGTACATGCACTCAGCTCCAAGTTGTTTGCAAGGTGAACCTCCATTACTATTTGTTATAGCAGTTGTTTATAATGCCTGCCATTGGGTTACTTGCTTTGAAAACTGCAGCCAAAGTTCTTTTTCATTTCAGTCCACAGTTTTTAAAAATACAAAATAAAAAAGACACCATCTTAACAAATGTCAAGACAGTTCTTTAAAAACTCTTTGGAGATGGCCTTTGCCCATTGCTCATGTGGTGTAAACATTATCAATCTAATGGTGAACTTTGCAAGGTCTGGAGGAATGAGGGCATGACATAGAGAAGCTCAGCAGGTCTGGCAGGAACTGTAGAGAGAGACAGCGAGAGAGAGGCAGAGTTACCATTCTGAGTCTGCTATGACTTGTTCCAAACAGAAGAAGTTTTCAAGTCATGCCAGACTCAGTGTTAACTCTGTTTCTCCATTCACAGATGCTGCCAGACCTACTGAGTTTCTCTATGTCATGCCCTCATTCCTCCAGACCTTGCAAAGTTCACCATTAGATTGATAATGTTTACACCACATGAGCAATGGGCTGTCACATTCACTGTCTTTGTTTCAGATTTCCAGCATCCACAGTATTTTGCCTTTATTTGCCAGTAAGGTTTGCTTCATTGTTTGAGGATTTGCAGCTAGAACTGAATCCTGCAACCATGAGTAAATATTGTTTTTCTGATTTTGTGATGGGACGGACATTGATAAAGCAGTTGAAGATGGTTGAATTTTGACCCTGTCAGAAGGAACTCCTGAGGCAGCAATAATTGGCATCCAACAATACAATAACCATCTTCTTTTGTATCAGTTATGAATTCAAGTCATTTATTTATTAATGACTTCTGTTTACTGAGGTTCCTTGATGTCACAGTGTTAAATTGTACCTTAACAGTACCTTACTGCAAAATAGCAATGAAGTAATGTTCTACCAGTAGCGTACTTTTGCTGCAGTGTGCACTATAGACATGATTCATTCCAAAACTTAACAAGATTATCTGTTCCCAAACCTTTGACACATACTACTTAAAATAGCAAGAACAGGCGTAGGATGGGAACAAATCTAAGTACCCCATTAAACCATAAACCACTATGACTCTGGTATATACTGCTATTCTTTTATCACTGCACCAACATCTTGGAACGTTCTTATGATTTGCAACATTTACGAAGGCCTGCCGTCATTACCTATAGCGTAACCAGGGCTCAGTAATAAATACAAACTGAAAGAACTGCGGATGGTGTATATCAGAAACAAAAACAGAAATTGCTGGAAAAGCTAAACGATCTGGCAGCATCTGTGGAGAGAAAGCAGAGTTAACATTTTGGGTCAAGTAACCTTTCCACAGAACTGATTGTAGCTAGGAAAATGTCACTTTACCGCAGAGGATAGGGTGGCGGGGGAGTAAGTGGGGATATAGCCCACAAAGAGAGAACAGTTGGACAGACAAAGGAGTGGATAATGAGCTGGCTAGGAGGGTGAATAGCTATCAATGGGGACTGTAGCTTTTTTACCCTCCTATGTGGATTGTTATCCACCCCTTTTGTCTAGACAACTGTTCTCTCTCTTTGGGGTCTTTCCCCACCTATCAGTTTACTCCTTACCCCCTCCCCCCAACCTATCTTCTGCATAAGTACTGACATTTTCCAAGCTACATCAATTCTGAGGAAGGGACACTCGATCCAAAACATTAACTCTGACTTTTTTCCACAGATGCTGCAAGACCTGCTGAGCTTTTCCCGCAATTTTTGTTTTTCTGCCTTGTCAGCAGCACCCACGCAATGAAAATAATTTGGAAAAATTCTCATATGGTTAGTGAGTAAATATAGTCAATGTAATGGTACACTATAGTGAGCATTAATAATAGTAATTTTGACTAAATATTGCTTTGCAAAATCAGACACTTGAAGTTTCATAGACAATATTTGGAGTGGTTGTGGAAAGGCCATAGCAGCAATACGTTGTTCTCCTATATGACACATATAATAAATATTTTGCATAATAATGTGAACTTTTGAAATCTGTTATTTATGCTTGTTTGGTGAATAAGCACAAACAGACGTTGCAATTCAAAAAATATTTTCACTTTATTAAATTCATGGTTAACACTAAACTAATGTGTTATGCTGTTCCAGAAATAAATTTAATATTTTGCAATGTGCAGGAGATGGGTTTTATGAAGAACATCCTCGTGTATATACTCCTTTTTCAACAGCCACATGTACTGCTTTTTAAAAAGAAATATTTTGATTTAATATAAAGGATACCTTATTTTCTGTTCAAATGATTTTATCTGTGTGCAAAATGTTACCCAGAAGTCAAGATTAGATTAGATTACGTAGAGTGTGGAAACAGGCCCTTCGGCCCAACAAGTCCACACCGACCCGCCGAAGCGCAACTCACCCATACCCCTACATTTACCCCTTTTAACCTAACACTACGGGCAATTTAGTATGGCCATTTCACCTAATCCGCACATCTTTGTGACTGTGGGAGGAAACCGGAGCACCCGGAGGAAACCCACGCAGACACGGGGAGAATGTGCAAACTCCACACAGTCAGTCGCCTGAGTCGGGAATTGAACCCGGGTCTCTGGCGCTTTGAGGCAGCAGTGCCAACCACTGTGCCACCGTGCCGCCCACTAAGTCAATTATCGATTTGTACACCGACTAAATTTCCATTTCGAATATACATTTTGATTTGGCTGCACCCATGGACTATCTATTTTTAGGAAGTAATTGCTGAAAACAAATGCTGGAAAGGATGGGAAATTAGGGGCTTCTCAAGTCAGTTAGAGCTACTACAAAACCAATTTAAATGCAGCTGTGTTGCACACTAGCTTCTGTTCTTTAACACGTTTTCCTAGACCTGCAACAAAAAAGGAATTTCAAGGATTCAAAAAGGATTCTTTTTGTGAAGAACTTAATATTTTCTCTGTTCAACTTACTATATCAGCTTTGTTGGGGTTGCCAATCTTGTGAGATTTTCCTGGTATCTACAGGAATTTAAGGATGATCTCTTGAATATCACTATGAGCAAATATTGAGATAATTCAAAGGAAAATTATTTTATATCATTGGACATTTTACCTAAAGTATTGGAGATTCAAAAATGAGCTGGTTGACCAAATAAAGCATATGGAGGTGCTTTTGGCAGGTCATGTGAGGAGTGGTCATCCACAACAAGCTTCCTTGGACTCTTCATGTGGACGCACTGGTTACAAAGGCCCAACAACATCTCTTCTTCCTCAGGCAGCTGAGGAAATTTGGCATGACGGCGAATACCCTTGCCAACTTTTATAGGTGTGCCATCGAGAGCATTCTGTCTGGATTTATCACAACCTGGTAGGGCAACTGTACCATTCCAGATCGGAGACAGTTACAGAGGTGAACTCAGCACGGACAATCATAAAGGCCAACCTTCCATCCATAGAATCCATCTACCAGGTCCACTGTCAAGGAAAGGCCACCAGCATTCTCAAAAGTCCATCCCACCCTGGCAATGTTTTTCTACAACATCTACCATCGGGGAGAAGGCACAGAAGTCTGAACACACACCAGTTGGTTTTGAAACAGTTTCTACCCTACCATTGTTAGAATACTGAATGGACTCACAAACTCTTAACATTCGCCTGTACCTGTATTTTTGTTTTTACTGTTGTTTTCCTATTATTTACTTATCTATGCTACTTAACTCTGTGATCTGCCTGTATTGCTCGCAAGGCAAAGCTTTTCACTGTGCCTTGGTACATGTGACAATAACTTCAATTCAATTCAAGCAAGATACATGAGAATGGCCTTGGAAGATTCTTTCAGGTACCCTGTCTCTGTGGACACACAGACACAGTTCTCACTACAACTGGCTCCTCTGATATTTAGTGAGATGTGGTTTCTGATGGCCCATTACTGGATGTTGGACAAGCAGTTTGTCAATTTAAAGAGAGTGGAGGGGTCAAGAGGAGGGAACTTGAGTTAAAACCAAATGAAATCAGTGTACATGTGGAGCCTTTTTATGGTATGTGGATGTCATTAGCTAGGCAAGCATTTATTGCCCATTCTGAATTGCCCTGGAAAGGTGCTGATGAATGTGCCTTTTTGAAGCACTTGCAGTCCACATTGCGTAGTAACACCCACAGTCCCATTAGAGAGGGAAATCCAGGGTTTTTTTAAAGATTGGATTCCCTACAGTGTGGAAACAGGCCCTTCGGCCTATCAAGTCCACACTGACCCTCCGAAGAGTAACCCACCCAGATCCATTTCCCTCTGATTAATGCACCTAGCACTATGGGCAATTTAGCAGGCCAATTCACCTGACTTGCACATAGAGTCATAGAGATGTACAGCATGGAAACAGAACCTTCGGTCCAACCCATCCATGCCGACCAGATATCCCAACCCAATCTAGTTCCGCCTGCCAGCACCTGGCCCATATCCCTCCAAACCCTTCTTATTCATATACCCATCCAAATGCCTCTTAAATGTTGCAATTGTACCAGTCTCCACCACTTCCTCTGGCAGGCAACATCCTTGTAAATCTTTTCTGAACCCTTTCAAGTTTCTCAACATCTTTCTGATAGGAACGAGACCAGAATTGTACGCAATATTCCAACAGTGGCCTAACCAATGTCCTGCACAGCTGCAACATGACCTCCCAACTCCTGTACTCAATACTCTGACCAATAAAGGAAAGCGTACCAAACGCCTTCTTCACTATCCTATCTACCTGCAACTCCACTTTCAAGGAGCTATGAGCCTGCATTCCAAGGTCTCTTTATTCAGCAACACTCCCTTGGACCTTACCATTAAGTGTATAAGTCCTGCTAATATTTGCTTTCCCAAAATGCAGCACCTCGTATTTATCTGAATTAAACTCCAAATGCCACTTCTCAGCCCATTGGCCCATCTGGTCAAGATCCTGTTATAATCTGAGGTAACCTTCTTCGCTTCCACTATACCTCCAATTTTGGCGTCATCCACAAACTTACTAACTGTACCTCTTTTGCTCGCATTCAAATCATTTATGTAAATGACAAAATGTAGAGGCCCCAGCACCGATCCTTGTGGCACTCCACTGGTCACAGGCCTCCAGTCTGAAAAACAACCCTCCACCACCACCCTCTGTCTTCTACCTTTGAGCCTGTTCTGTATCCAAATGGCTAGTTCTCCTTGTATTCCATGAGATCTAACCTTGCTAATCAGTCTCCCATGGGGAACCTTGTCGAATGCCTTACTGAAGTCTATATAATCACATCTACTGCTCTTACCTCATCAATCTTCTTTGTTACTTCTTCAAAAAACTCAATCAAGATTGTGAGACATGATTTCCCACTCACAAAGCCATGTTGACTATCCCGAATCAGTCCTTGCCTTTCCAAATACATGTACATCCTGTCCCTCAGAATTCCCTCCAACAACTTGCCCACCACCGACGTCAGGCTCACCGTTCTGTAGTTGCCCCGCTTGTCTTTGTGACTGTGGGTGGAAACCGGAGCACCTGGAGGAAACCCACGCAGACACGGGGAGAATGTGCAAACTCCACACAGACAGTCGCCCGAGGCTGGAATTGAACCTCGGTCCCTGGCGCTGTGAGGCAGCAGTGCTAACCACTGAGCCACCATGCTGCCCCCATGATCTCTTTCTGTTGAAGTACACTTGAGTTTTTGTGAATTGATAAATATTTTAGTTATCATTTTGATTGATTGTGCTTTTCAGTTTAGTAAGATGTTCTCATATATTCAAATTGGAAAGCAAATGTGACTCACTGCTCCCCTGTGAAGAGAGATGAATAGTGAAGAGGAATATCTGCAAGCAATTCCTTTTGGTTGATACCAACAATTTTAGCAAAGGCCAGGCAGCAGTTTATCATCTGCCCTCAATCTCTGTTCCTCTGCAGTGCCAGACCAAAGGAAACTAAAAGGGAGAACATATTTTCTTGAGCTGCATGTTTTGATTCTTAATTATCAGGACAAGGGCATTGGATTGGCAAATATGATTTTAAAGCGCATTATAAAGGCAGGTCAACATAATGCTAAGTTGAAACTTTATTGCTGGAACAGCACAGCAGGTCAGGCAGCATCCAGGGAACAGGAGATTCGACGTTTCGGGCACAGGCCCTTCTTCAGGAAAAAGACCTACTCAAGCTGCATCAGCATTTGACTCAGCAGTACTTGGAGTATTGTATTGAGTATTTGTTACATGACTGGAATGTTAAGACTCTGTCTCCCCTTTCCTTATCCAATGATGTATCCTGTCTTGGTAATCAAAGCATCAGGATAATAGGCATTACTGGAGTTAGAGAAAAGACACGCTCAGAGGGGTCATCATTGGCCTTTGTAAAACATGAAAGATTCACATTTTGTCCAGTTTGGTAGATTATTTGCAGTGGAGATGCTTCAGAAAAGATGTACCAGGATGTTGCGAAGACTAGAGTGTTTGAGTTATCAGGAGAAGCTGGGACATTTTTCACTGGAACATAGGAGATTGAGGGGTGACCTTTATAGAGTTATATAAAATCATGAGTCAAATAGATAAGGTGAATAGCAAAGGTCTTTTACCAGAGGATGGAGGAGTTCAAAACTAGGGTGCATATTTTTAAGATGACAAGAGGAAGGTTTAAACCTGACCTGAAGGGCAACTTTCTCATGTAGAGGGTGGGTTCGTATGTGGAATAAACTGACAGAGTTTTTTCCCAGGTGGAAGGTAAAAGTTGAGAAGATATGTAAGCTGAAATGTAAAATTAGCATCTGAAAGAGGTAGCAACAGACATAGTGGATGTTTTGGTTGTAATTTTCCAAAAAAATCATTGGATTCTGGAGAATTGGAAAACTGCTAATGTGACCCCCCCCCCTACTGAAACTGGAAGTGGGGGAGGGGGCAAAATTAAGTAAGTATAGCCCAATTAGGCTAACATCTAATGTTGGAAAAGATTTGGGGATCAATCATTAACAAGTCATAATAGACCATTTGGAAAATCATAATCTAATCACAGAGTCAGGAGAACATGTCTGACTTATTTAGAATATAGAACGTAGAACATTACAGCAGAGTACAGGCCCTTCAGCCCTTGATGTTGTGCCAACAAGTTAACATTCACTTCCTGCATGTTAACATTTAGATTAGATTAGATTCCCTACAGTGTGGAAACAGGCCCTTCGGCCCAACAAGTCCACACTGACCCTCTGAAGAGTAACCCACCCAGATCCATTTTCCTCTGTCTAATGCACCTAACACTGTGGGCAATTTAGCATGGCCAATCCACCTAACCTGCACATCTTTGGATTGTGGGAGCAAACCGGAGCACCCGGAGGAAACCCACGCAGACACAGGGAGAACGTGCAAACTCCACACAGACAGTCACCTGAGGCTGGAATCGTACCTGGGACCCTGATGCTGTGAGGCAGCAGTGCTAACCACTGTGCCACCGTGACATGTAACATGACACCTGGCTCCCTCTGTACCATGGATTTCTGCAGTCTCTCTATTTAAATAATTTAGCTTTTCCATTCTTCCTGCCAAAGTGTGCCATCTCATACAAATATCTCAGCAAATGTAACTACCATATACTCTACTCCTTCATTGTGGCCCAGCTTTGATCACTATAACACTCCACAAGTTATAGTTTGTCAACCTGAAAGTGACCCATTTATCCTGATTTTGTTTATTTTTATTAGTTGGTCTTCTATCCATGCTAATATATTACCCTCTGCACTGGAAGCTCTTATTTTATATGGTGGCCTTTCATGTGGCACCTTATGAAATTCCTTTTGGAAATCCAAGTGCACTGCATCTACTAGTTGCCTTTTAGCAACCCTGTGTGTTACATCTTCAAGGAACTCTAACAGATTTGACAAAAACTATTTCCCTACCATAAAAGGGATGGCACAATGGTTCAGTAGTTAGCACTTCTGTCTCATAGCTCCAGGGATCTGGGTTTGATTCCAGCCTCGGGTGACTGTCTGTGTGGAGTTTGCACATTCTCCCCGTGTCTGTGTGGGTTTCCTCCGGGTGCTCTGGTTTCCTCCCACAATCTAAAGCTATGCAGGTCAGGTGGATTGGCCATGCTAAATTGCCCATAGCGTTCAGGGATGTGTAGGCTGGGTGCATTAGTTGGGGGAAATGTAGAGTAATAGATGTAGGGGTCTGGATGGGATACTCTTTGGAAGGTTGGTGTGGACCTGTTGGGCTAAATGGCCTGTTTCCACACTGTAGGGATTCTAATTCTAAAACTAGGTTGACTCTACCTGATTGCACCACAGTGTTTTTTTCTTAAATGTCCCGCTACTACTACCTTAATAACAAATTCTAGCATTTTCCAATAACAAATGTTAAGGCATCTGGTCAAATGTTTTGTGCTTTTTGCCTCCCTACTTTCCTGAACTGAAGTATGATATTTGTAATTTTCCAATGCTTTGGCACATTTCCAGAATCTATGAACTAATGCATTCAGTATCACTGCATGCCAAGTTCTAAAAGAAAGTGGCTGGAGGAACCTTAAGGTACTGACATCACTGACTACTTTCATTTTCTAATTACTTTTACTCAAATTGATTTGGCATCTTGATCTTTCAGGCGAAGATAATTTCTCACTACCATGCTGATGTTATTCCTTCTTAACAGATATCCTACCTCATTCTTTTTCCTTCCTATCTTTCTGAAATATCAAATACCCCTAAATATTCAGTTTGCAACCTTTATCATTTTGCAACCAAGTCTCTATAATGGCCATCATATCATACCCATTAATTTCAGTTAGTGCAGCCAATTTATCCATCTTTTTATCTGAACACATGCAACATTCATGAAGTGCCATATATTCTGTCTTTTTGCCATTTTTTTCTACTCTGACTCGAATTGCTGGCACATTCCTATTCTTGCTCTGTCCCTTCATGCTATATTCTGGTTACCATTACAGCTCTTGCTACTCTGGTATATTGTCATTTCCTTTCTCTTTAAATTCCTAAAATCTCCTCTTATGTGAACCCTGCCTTATCTCATGCTTTTGGATTTAAAGCCAGGCTTATTATTAACCAGGATCCCTGGGCAGTACTAATGAAGATATAAAGGATCACCCAGTGGTACAGCTCTGTCTTTCCCCAATATTGGCTCCAGTGCCTGATGCATTATAATGTCTGAAGTTCAGACTCCAGCTCATTAACTTGGAGTTTAAGGTCATTGAGCTACAAACACATTAAGATGTAGTTATGTGAATCACAGTGGTGTCCAGCAATCCCACATATTATAGTTGCAACACATCCTCTGCCCTACCATATTCATTACGTTGTGATGGTACTGTGCCTTCAAGAGAGCTGTTCTTTTTGTACAGCTTCTTTTGCAGAGATGTGTTTCCACAGTGGTACTGGGATGTCTGCTTCAGATAGGCAGTTAGTAAACAGCTTAGAGTTATCTCAGAGTGTTTCTCTTTAGTTAGGCAAAAGAAACATGAGAGGGTGGAGTCAGGCCTCACATACACCCAGGAAGGTGTTTACTTTTGCTTTCAGCGAGTGAGAAGGTTTCTGTTGTTGAGCTAACAGCTTGAGTTCTGTACTGCTAGGGTTTTAGACCAGAGGCTTCCTCTTAGAAATAAGGAGAGACAGTCTGTTACTTTCAGTGTTTCATTCTGCTGGACTGGAGAAAGGCAGCACAGGAGAATCTTAACCGTTTTGCAAATTTACCTTGCTGAGGTTGTGTTTATGGGATGCAGGCTATATTAGAACAGTTGATGATTAGTGGTTAATTATTACATAATCTCATTAAGTATTCAAATAGAATTAAAGTTATGCAAATTCTTTTTCTTATTTTTAACAGCGTCGTAAGCATAAAAAATGGTGTGATTAAAGCCTAGTGATGAACCAATTTAATCGCATCTGGAAAACAGGACTTTCCACTTCTCTTTAAATAAATATAAAAGTTGGGGTTTAGGCTACCTCTTTACTATTTTGGGTGCGTAAGTTGGCAGGGGGTGGGGGGGAACAATATCTGGCTGGTCCAAAGCAAGTTGTATTTAACTACTTAAGATTTCAAAATTACAGATATCACAATAATGATTGCTATTTATATGATATCCTCTAACTAGTTAATCTAGAAGATCAATAAAACGTGATTGTCTCCTTGGGAGCTCATCCAAGCAGCTTTAATGAAGAATTTGGTCCAATTTCAGGAGTCCACCTTTTGACATTTGAAAATAGACCTTAAGGAATTTTAACCTTCTCTAACTTCAATGCATGCTTCACTTACTGGAAGAAATGTTATCTTCACCTGTTCTTAGTATCTCCTTCCTTGACGGTCTAGTTGAGATAAGGTACTCAGCACCATATCAGTACACAGGCAAATCATATTAGGGTTTTTTCGGGAAGTTTCAACCAGAGAGGACAGAGGGAAATGTATAGATACGTGCTATTGGACTTCCAGAAGGCATTCAACAAGGTATCTCATAAGATTAGATTCCCTACAGTGTGGAAACAGGCCCTTCGGCCCACACCGACCCTCCAAAGAGTAACCCACCCAGACCCATTTCCCTCTGACTAATGCACCTAACACTATAGGCAATTTAGCTTGGCCAATTCACCTAGCCTGCACATCTTTGGACTGTGGGAGGAAACCCACACAGACACGGGGCGAATGTTCAAACTCCACACAGACAGTCACCTGAGGCTGGAACCGAACCTGGGGCCCTGGTGCTGTGAGGCAGCAGTGCTAACCACTGAGCCACCGTGCCGCCCAAAAGGTCAAGTCACAAGGAAAGAGTCTGTAGTGTTGGAAGTGATGTATTGGCATGGATAGACAATTGGCTTATGATTAGAAATAGTGAGCGGGGATGAATGGGAAAGGGGACTATGCAGCAGGACCTGGGTGTCCTTGTGCACCAGTTATTGAAGGTGCAGCAGGCGGTAAAGGAGGCAAATTGTATGTTGGCCTTCAATGTGAGAGGTTTTGAATACAGGAGCAGGGATGTATTGTTGCAGTTATACAAGCCTTGATGAGATCACACCTAGAAGATTGTGTGTAGTCTTGCTCTCCTTTTCTGAGGAAGGATGTTCTTGTTCTCGAGGGAATGCAGCAAAGATTTACCAGGCTGATTCCAGGAATGGCAGGATTGACATATGAGGAGAGATTGACGAGGTTAGGAGTGTTTTTGCTGGAGTTCAGGCAAATGTGGGAGGGGGGTGTGTGTATGGGGGAGGAGGAGTTTCATGAAGGCTTTTAAAATTCTAACAGGATCATACAGGGTAGATGCAGGGAGGATGTTCCCAATGGTGGGTGTGTCCAGAACCAGGGAGTCACAGTCTGAGGATTCAGAGTAGACCACTTAGGATGGAGATGAGGAGACATTTCTTCACCCAAAGAATGGTGAGCCTGTGGAATTCATTACCACAGGAAGTAGTTGATGCCAAAACATTGAATGTATTCAAAAGGCAGATAGATAGAGCACTTGGGGTGAATGGGATCAAAGGTTATGGGGAGAAAGCAGGATTCGGCAGGATTGAGTTGGATGATCAGCCATGATCGTAATAAATGGTAGAGCAGGTGCAAAGTACTAAATGGCCTCCTCCTGCTCCTATCTTGTATGTTTCTATGATTAGTTCTTTGCCAGGTTGGTGACCTGTGGCCAGTGTGATATCACAAGGATCAGTGCTGGAACCACAACTTTTTATAATATGTATTAATGACCTGGATGAAGAAAGTGAATGTACTGCAGCCATATTTGGAGTCAACACTAAAATAGGTGGAAAGGCAGGTTGTGACAGGGATACAGTTTACAGAGAGATTTTGATAGATTAACTAAGTGGGCAAGAAGTTGGCAATGTGAAAATACTAAGTTGTTCAGTTTGAAATGGAGAACAAAAGAACAGAATATTATTAAAATGGAGAAAACTACAGAATGCTGCAACACAATGAGACTGGGGGGGGGGGGGGTGGAATTGTGTATGAAATACAAAGCTAGCACACAATTGCGGCAGGTAATCAGGAAAGTTAATGGAATGTTGACCTGTATTTCAAAAGGATTGGAATATAGGAGTTGCGAGTCTTACTGCATTTGTACAAGGTTCTGGTGAGACCAAATCTGGAGTATTGTGAGCAATTCTGGTCCCTTCACTTAAGCAAAGATATCAATTCATTAGGTTCACTAAGATGGTTCTTGGTGTGGAGGGAATGTCTTAAGATCAAAGGTCAAATAGATTGGAACGCTCCCCACTGGAGTTCAGAAGAATAAGTGGTGATCTCATTGAAACGTGTAGGATCTTTTAGAGGCGTGACAGGGTAAATGGTTAGAGGATGTTTCTCTTCATCGGAGAGTCTAGGACTAGATGATATAGTCTCAGAATAAATGGGTGCCAATATAAGACTCAGATGAGAAGGAATTTTTTTCTTTTAGAGTGTTGAGAATCTTTGGAACTCCTTGTCACGAAGAGCTGTGGGGGCAGAGTCCTTGTGTACAAAGGAACCTCAATTATCCAAATATCAATTTCCGAATTTCGGATTATCCATAGAAGATCTCAAGGTCCCAATAGAAACATTAAGGTGTTTCCAACACTGATCGCATCTTTTGTTTACAATGATTAAAAATTTACCAGGCTTACTGAAATGCTGCTGAGAACAGCCCTGGGCATCGATGGGAGCCCAGGCACCGTCTCCAAATGACTGACCGCCCGCCCTCTGTCTCTCCCCACACTTTCCCTGAAGTTCTACATGGGGTATAGCTTAAACCCCCCTTCCCCAGATAATCTCTCCAACATTGGTAAAAACAATGACTGCAGATGCTGGAAACCAGATTCTGGATTTGTGGTGCTGGAAGAGCACAGCAGTTCAGGCAGCATCCATTTCGAAGCTCCTTGGATGCTGCCTGAACTGCTGTGCTCTTCCAGCACCACAAATCCAGAATCTCTCCAACATTGTCCTGTGCACTAGATGGGGTGTGGGGGTGTAGGGTGGGGGTAAGAGAGGCTTCAGCAATGCTGCTAGTCTCTTACACAAAAGTGTGTGTCTGCTCAAAAACAAACCCTGAGCCAGAGGGGGAGCAAGGCAGGCAGAGCGAGGAAAAAGGAAACTTTAGAAAACTCCAAGCCCGAGAGGAGAGGCATTGAACCAATTAATGATTAATCAATTATCTGAATGAAATAGTGCCCGCCCATCCCATTTAGATAATCGAGGTTCCTCTGTATGTAGTATTTAAGGCTGAGGTAGATTCTGATCGATAGAGGAATCAAGCGTTGCGGGGAAAGGGCAAGAAAGTGGATGTGAGGAATGTTGGATCAACCATGATCATTTTGAATAGATGAGCAGGCTCAAGGGACTAAATGGCCTCCTTCTGACATTTCTAATGGACATGTGGTCTAATCTCCCCAATGCTGTTCATCATACTCTCTTCCTGGCAGTGCTCATTCTCTCCTCTCGCAATCCGATGGTACACACTCTGCCATCACTGTTAACCCCACCAACCTCGAAGTGCTCACTGCCCTTTCCCCCCTCTCCACACTATTCACACCCTAGAACATAGAACATAGAACATTACAGCGCAATACAGGCCCTTCGGCCCTCGATGTTGCGCCGACCTGTCATACCAATCTGAAGCCCATCTAACCTACACTATTCCATGTACGTCCATATGCTTATCGAATGACGACTTAAATGTACTTAAAGTTGGCGAATCTACTACCATTGCAGGCAAACTATTCCACACCCTTACTACTCTCTGAGGAAAGAAACTACCTCTGATATCTGTCCGACATCTATCACCCCTCAATTTAAAGCTATGCCCCCTCATGCTCGCTGTCACCATACTTGGAAAAAGGCTCTACCTGTCCACCCTATCTAACCCTCTGATTATCTTATATGTCTCTATTAAGTCACCTCTCAACTTTCTTCTCTCTAATGAAAACAACCTCAAGTCCCTCAGCCTTTCCTCGTAAGACCTTCCCTCCATACCAAGCAACATCGTAGTAAATCTCCTCTGCACCCTTTCCAAAGCTTCCACATTCTTCTTATAATGTGGTGACCTGAACTGTACACAATTCTCCAGGTGCGGCCGCACCAATGTTTTGTACAGCTGTAGCATAACCTCATGGTTCCGGAACTCGATCCCTCTATTCATAAAAGCTAAATCACTGTTTGCCTTCTTAACAACCCTGTCAACCTGGGTGGCAACTTTCAAGGATCTGTGTACCTGGACACCGAGATCTCTGTGCTCATCTACACTACCAAGAATCTTAACATTAGCCCAGTACTTTACATTCCGGTTACTCCGACCAAAGTGAATCACCTCACACTTGTCCGCATTAAACTCCATTTGCCACCTCTCAGCCCAGCTCTGCAGCTTATCTATGTCTCTCTGTAACCTACAACATCCTTCGTCACTATCCACTACTCCACCGACCTTAGTGTTGTCTGCAAATTTACTAAACCACCCTTCTACGCCCTCATCCAGGTCGTTTATAAAAATGATGAACAGCAGTGGACCCAACACTGACCCTTGTGGTACACCACTAGTAACTGAACTCCAGGATGAACATTTCCCATCAATCACCACCCTCTGTCTTCTTTCAGCAAGCCAATTACTGATCCAAACTGCTACATCTCCCACAATCCCATTCCTCTGCATTTTGTACAATAGCCTACTGTGGGAAACTTATCGAACGCCTTGCTGAAATCCATATACACCACATCAACCATTTTACTCTCATCTACCTGTTTGGTCACCTTCTCAAAAAAATCGGTGGCACAGTGGTTACAACTGCTGCCTCACAGTGCAAGAGACCCGGGTTCAATTCCTGCCTCCGGCAACTGTCTGTGTGGAGTTTGCTCACTCTCCCCATGTCTGCGTGGGTTTCCTCCAGGTGCTCTGGCTTCCTCCCACAGTCCAAAGATGTGCAGGTCAGGTGAATTGGCCATGCTAAATTGCCTGTAGTGTTAGATGAAGGTGTAAATGTAGGGGAATGGGTCTAGGTGGGTTGCTCTTCGGAGGGTCAGTGTGGACTTGTTGGGCCGAAGGGCCTGTTTCCACACTGTAAGTCATCTAATCTGAGGGTGGCACGGTGGCTCAGTGGTTAGTACTGCTGCCTCACAGCACCAGGGTCCCAGGTTCGATTCCAGCCTCGGGTGACTGCCTGTGTGGAGTTTGCACACTCTCCCCGGGTATGCGTGGGTTTCCTCCCACAGTCCAAAGATGCGCAGTTCAGGTGAATTGGCCATGTTAAATTGCCCATAGTGTTAGGTGCATTAGTCAGAGGGAAATTGATCTGGGTGGGTTACTCTTTGGAGGGTTGGTGTGGACTGGTTGGGCCGAAGGGTCTGTTTCCACACTGTAGGGAATCTAATCTAACTCAATAAGGTTTGTGAGGCACGACCTACCCTTCACAAAACCGACTGTCCCTAATCAAATTATTATTTTCTAGATGATTATAAATCCTATCTCTTATAACCTTTTCCAACACTTTGCCAACAACTGAAGAATAATTTGATTAGGGATAGTCACCCTGATGGCATTGAATTTCCTTTGAACTCCCTACAATTCTCAACCATTTCCTCTCACACCCTGGTGGTTCTCACTGCTACTCCTCCACACCTCTAACACCAGGCTGTTATCTCTGTAACTCCCTACAGTTTAACCCCACCCACCCCATCTTTCTGGCTTTGGGCAACCACCACACCCCCGCCCCTCCCCCAACATTGAAACAATGTTAGCCCTCTTACTTGTAATTCCTATAATGTTAATCCTATCCCTGCACGCTGTGTTCACTGTCTCGCTCACCTCTTACACACTCTGACAATGCTAATGTTTAAGGAGAAAGTGAGGTCTGCAGATGCTGGAGATCAGAGCTGGAAATGTGTTGCTGGAAAAGCACAGCAGGTCAGGGAGCATCCAGGGAACAGGAGAATCGACGTTTCGGGCATAAGCCCTTCTTCAGGAAGGGCTTATGCCCGAAACGTCGATTCTCCTGTTCCCTGGATGCTGCCTGACCTGCTGCACTTTTCCAGCAACACATTTCCACTGCTAATGTTTACAACATCAGCTGGATAGTAACTCAGCTTCCAGTAGACAAGTTGGGAGGGGGAACCCATGGTCAAGAAGAGGATGGATTTGGAGGCATGAGCATTGTATGGAGCGGGGTTGGTCTTGAGTATTGTTGTTGCACAGGGCAATCACTGTCAGCATTGTCCTTTGACAATGTCCACTCTGGTTAACTTACTTCAGGTTGTGCTCATCAACGAGCTATACACATTCTAGGAAAATAAACAAAAATAGAAGTTGCTGGAAAAACTCAACAGGTCTAGGAAAAGTAAAAATGAGTTCTGAGGAAGGGTCCTGGACCCAAAATGTTAACTCTGATTTCTCTTCACAGATGCTGCTAGACCTGCTGAGCTTATCCAGCAACTTCTGTTTTTGCGAGGAAAAGTAAAGCTGTGTAAAAGCCAGATACATATACAGGAAACAGCCCAAATCTCCATGGCTCTGGAAGTCTAATCTCATTTGTCATGCAGCCTGAGCACAGTGAAGTTAGCCAGCAGATGATTTAAACATTCTGCATAAATACTGTCAGTGTGCAGCGAAGGGGCTTTCTCAGGGTCCCAAGCCACATTCGTGACTTTTGTTGAATATTGTGTCATTTCCCATAGTAGAAGACTCAGAGCAATGGGGTTAATTTTGGAAATCTTTAGGAAACAGTGAATATTGACATGATGGATGGAGTTTACATAATTTCAAGTATTTTAATTCTGTTTTAATTTAATTATTAACATACACTGTAGGATGCTGACCTTTTAACATTGAAATGCCTGGGTGATGAGTTGGATGGCTTACCAGAAGACTAATGTAGTTGATTGTAATTAAATGACTTAATCATTAGTGATTTGTCTTGGTATTTTAAAATGTGCTATTTTGACAAGGGCTCTATAGAGACCAGGCTGGCTTTTGGTTGACGTTACTTCTAATACCCACTCTGAATCACTTGTTAAGAACAGAGTTACAGGAATTATTAAAATGGTAGAATAGTGCTGCCTCTGCTTTTCTTGCCATGACAGCTATTGACCTTCTAATCATCCTAGTAAGAATACGCCTTAACTTTGAGGAGAAAGTGAGGTCTGCAGATGCTGGAGATCAGAGCTGAAAATGTGTTGCTGGAAAAGCGCAGCAGGTCAGGCAGCATCCAGGGAACAGGAGAATCGACGTTTCGGGCATAAGCCCTTCTTCAGGAAAGGGGCTTATGCCCGAAACGTCGATTCTCCTGTTCCCTGGATGCTGCCTGACCTGCTGCGCTTTTCCAGCAACACATTTTCAGCTACGGCCTTAACTTGTTGTGCAGCCCTATCCTGACCCATAGCAGTAAGAATTAGGAGTGGGCTGTCTCTGGCAGTAAAAGTGTTATTTATCTCTCTGAACTTTTTGACACACCAGGGCTTAGACAATCTGGCCACCCACCTGATTTGAAATAGCCTGTTTCCTTGTGAGTTCCTTGATAAACTGATTATAAAAACCTACCTTAATTGCATTCCATGAACTTGACTTTCACACTATTACTTGAAATTTGGTCTGCACAAATTGTGAAATAATAACCACTTAATTATGCGTTCAATACAGGTCATGAAGAGGTAACGGTTAACATAGAATTAAATATCTCTATTCATAGTAATTGTTGAGTATCTTTTGGCAAAGAGCAATAGTTGTTTCAGTTCTGGCACTTCCTGAGGCATTTCCAGTATGAACAGTTTATAAATATTTTTAGGAACCATTCTGGCAATGAGAGGAAGCTGTGTGCGTTTAAATTCTAAGTAGCATTCTAAATATCTGATTCTTCAGACAAAGACCTATTTCATTTTATGCCAAATCATAAAAAAAATTTTAAGTGACACCAAGAAGTGAAACTGTAGGCGGTTCTGAAGAAACATGAATATTTGGGGGATGATTAAAGCTGGTAATAGATGTTAAGTGTTTGTAATTGTTTAATTTGATGATTATATTGGAACACGTTATTGTGCTACGTTCATGTATTATATTAGTTACACAAATAATATCTCAGTTTTCAAAGATGAGCACTTTCATTTTCATCAGCCTTTTTCATCTGCTTATATTCATGTGTCTCTTTCATTTCAAGTGGAAAAGCTAATCATTCTGTTAAAATTCACACAACACCAGGTTATGGTCCAACAGGTTTATCAGAAAGTACAAGCTTTTGGAGTGCTGCTCCTTCATCAGGTAGCTATTGGGGTAGGATCATAGGACACAGAGTTTATAGTGAAAGATCAAAGTGCCATACAACTGATTGGATGTATTAGACAAACTTAGATGTGTGTCAAGTCTTTAATAACTTAGAATGAGAATGCAGGTTTTGATTGATTAATATGTAAATCCCAGAACTTCTTTCAAGTCACAGCTCCTGAGATAACATAAGGTTTCTTCAGTGCTATAAAAAATTGATGACATCTCAGCTCAGGCAATGCATTAAAGGTGTAAGGTTAGAGTCTGTCTGTTTCCCAATCTGGAGTCAGGCTGGTTTCATTTCCAAAGTAGGAATTTATAAAACATCACATTGACTGACTGACTGCCTACCAATTGTGTGCTTTTTGAACAAAATAGAATGTATCTACAAATACAAATCTGCAAATGCAGATGCATCTCATAAACTTATATGTGTGTGTGTGCAAGAAATATATAAGTCTATGGGGTAAATTTGCATTTGCAGAATTTTATTTGCAGATTTATACTATTTTGTTCAATAGACAATAGATGCAGGAGTAGGCCATTCAGCCCTTCGAGCCTGCACCGCCATTCAATATAATCATGGCTGATCATTCCTAATCAGTATCCTGTTCCTGCCTTATCTCCATAACCCTTGATTCCACTATCTTTGAGAGCTCCATCCAACTCCTTCTTAAAGGAATCCAGTGACTGGGCCTCCACTGCCCTCTGGGGCAGAGCATTCCACACAGCCACCACTCTCTGGGTAAAGA
>NC_057714.1:80385363-80403282 GCF_004010195.1 Chiloscyllium plagiosum
GCAGTAATTTTATCCTTTATAATAGACTCCAGCATCTTTCCCACCACTGAGGTCAGACTAACTGGTCTATAATTACCTGCTTTCTCTCGCCCACCTTTCTTAAAAAGTGGTATAACATTAGCCACCCTCCAATCCTCAGGAACCGACCCCCTGAGGGGGTCAAAAGGCACACAATCTGTAGGTAGCTAATGCGACGTTGGAAATAAAACCAATTTGTCTCCAGGCTGGAATACAGACTCTATCCTTACACCTTTAATGCTTCGCCTGAGCTGAGATGTCATCTTTTATTTATACTGAAAAAACCTTAAGTTACCTCAGGGGCAGTGACTTGAAAGAAGTTCTGGGATTTACATATTAATCAATCAAAACCTGCATTCTCATTCTAAGTGATTAAAGACTTGACACCCATCTACTTTTGTCTAATACATTGCATCAATTGTATGACACTGTGATATTTTACTTCTAAATTCTGTGTCATGTGATCCTGCCCCACAAGCTACCTGACAAAGGAGCAACGCTCTGAAAGCTTATACTGTACTTTCAAATAAACATGTACTGTATCTTGGTGTCATGTGACTTTTAACTTTGTCCACCCCAGTCCAACACCAGCTACTCTACATCATGGTTATTCACTTTGACTTGACTGAGGCCTGCAGACAGCTATGATATGCTTCCTAGCTTTCTGTCTGCATCAAATGGCCAGCCACAATAGCTGTAATAAGGGCCTGGTATCTCCAGGTGAAGGGGCAAAGAGCAAAAAAGCAAAGTAAGGATGCTGTTAGCGTTCAGGTGGGTGCAGAGTGAGTGAGTACCATGACAGAAAGCAAAGAGCCTGGAGATATGACTTGATCCAGTCCATGATCCAGTCCATGCTAATGAGTGCACAAATCCTTGCTGAAGCATTTCAATTATAGTTCCCAGTTGCAGCATTGAGGTACAGAAGTGACCTGTAAGTTGATTAGAGATATGCCATGAGGGATGTTAGAGGATGCACCTGGTCAGATGCCAATATCCATGGACATGGTGCATGAGGCCTGTTCCCATGGAGATCCCTTGAAATGTCCATGCTCAGTTTCCACAATGGAGGTCATTTGGAGCAAACGATGAGCTGAATGCACCAGGTGATCACTTTGGTTTCCTTGTCGAGATTTCTCAACGTCTAGCTTGTTTGGCAGCAAAGGAGTCTGAAAATGAATGAGTTGAGTTGTGGAGCTTAAAAGGGTGTTTGACAAGCAATAATCCCTGTCATTTGGCATGTTGCTGCTGCCTAGTGAATGTCTCACTGCATCACATGTGTAAGGTATAAATGCTGGAGCAGGATATTGGGATGATCCTTGTCACATGTGTTGCCTGATTCACTGTAGGCCAGGTCGCTCAGACTCCTCACACACTGCTGTGATCTGACTCGGATCGGTAGCATTTCCTTTGAATACGAAAAGCATGTTTAACATGAATATAAAAATTTGAAAGTTCAAGCACACAAATCCTTGTGAAACTTTCTTCCCCTTGCATATCAAAAACAAATTGGCCATAACCATCATACTTGCAACTGTTTGATCATCACACAGAATTGATGTAACTTCTGGCAGAGAAGCTTCACCATGTGCTGTGACTTGCAGCACTGAAGATCAGGTTTACTTAGGGTTAATGGTTCTTCATGACCTTTTCCCTTGAAAGTCATGATCCTTGCACCCAATTCAGTACTCAGTTTAGTGGACCTTGAAAGTCCTAGAATTTGGGTTGCAGTATTTGGTTTCATTTCTGGCCAGAAGGAAGTGTGAGTGGCATCAGTTTACTTTTTGAAATAAATGTTCGGTTATTCCAAGGTTTTCTTTATGTTTTGTGAGAGCTTTCAATGTGAGGATTTCTTTGAAAAAAAAATCTATTCATTATTCAACGTGGGCAACTCTGATTTCTTGCATAAAACCTTTTTGCCTCTAGGAACTTACAAAAGAACTCTGCTCAGTTTTTAAAATATGGAGTTTGAATAGTCTGTCTAAAAATATTATCTTTGGTTTGGGTTCTGGAACATAATGTTATGACCCCTGCTAATGTTAACATTGGACAGGTCAGATCCTAGAATGAAACCTCACTTGTTAGATCCAAACTTTTTATTTTCTATTGTGGAGGTCAGATACTGAATACATTTACAACAGGCTCCCTTTGTGCATTTAATGCTCAGAATAAAACATTTATTATACAAGAAAAACATGAAGAGACATTTCTCACCAAGAGAAATGTCTTCACCCAGAGAGTGGTGAGCCTGTGGCATTCGTTGCCACAGAACGTGATCGAGGCCAAAACATTAAATGTTTTCAAGAAGGAGATGGATATTGTTCATAGGACTAAAAGGATCCAAGGATATGGAGAGAAAGCAGGAAGACGGTACTGATTTGGATAATCAGCCATGGTCTTATTGAATGGTGGATCAGGCTTGAAGGGCCATTTGACCCACTCCTCCTTCTACTGTATTTGCTATGTTTCTATACTTTTAGGAATTACATTGCATTAGACAAAACAAAACATACTTACTCACAAAGATTGGAATGATTTCATTATAGATATCAGAAAAGGATTCAAATCATATTATTTCTTTTGTCCCAGCAATATCCTTACAAACACCCAAACCTCATTGAAAGTTTACCACTTTCTCCACACTAAAACTCATTGTTTGGGCAAAGGCTGGTACAACTGCCACATGTTTCCTTTTGACAGATTTCTGTGCAGTCCTGAGATATATTTTTTGACTTCAGCTAATATCTCCTCCCATGGTAACCAATACAAATAAACTAAACCCACTGTGATTTCAACTTCTGAGTAACTATAAGAGTTTCCGAAACTATAATTCCTGCAATCTTTGCTCTCTGACATATATGGCACAGAGACCAGATGCAATTTTGGATTGTTTGCCTTTCTCTGCATATCATTTGACCCCTGTTGGCAAGCAGCAGCACAGTTCTGTTTTACCATTTTTAAGGCACTGAACTGTTCACTTTTTAAGAATTGTGCCTAAAGTGAAAATTCTATCTTGTAAGTATACAGAAGACTTTCATTACTTTTAGTATAGGTGCTTAGTTTGATATAATGTAAATTCTGTTTTGCATTTACGATGCCTAATTCATCAATTCGAACAATGAGTGAATTCAAATTTAAAATCAGTGATCAAAGAGAACACAAGATTATGGTATCACGCGTTCTTTTCTATGTAAAGTTATCAAATTGTTTATTATACACACGTATATCCTTCAGTGGCCTATCCTACCTTACAATAGTGTCATTTAATCCCCAGTTCTGTTGTGGAAGTCTTGGATGTTGACCTTCTGCCGGGTTAAATTGTACGCGACCTTTATTGGTATGATAGGTTATGATCAAGATTGGATGATACTGTACAACTCACCCCAAAGCTGCTTCAACAGCACAAATACCACCTAAAAAGAGAAGGACTGCAGGTGAAGGGGGAAAACAAAACCTGCGATTCTCCTTCCAAACCACCACCTTCCTGACTTGGTGTTGTATCGTAATTCCTTCACTGAAACTTTGTAAAAATCTTTGAATTCCCTTCCTAACAACACTATGATGTAGCCACCTTCCATGAACTGCAGCCATTCAGGAAGGAAGTTCATCACAACTGTCACGAGGACATTTTATTTAAAAATGGAAAGAGACAAAAACAGATAACTACAGACTGGTTAGGGTTCTTGTGATGCAGTGGAAGTGTCCCTATATCTGAGCCAGGAGGCCCAGGCTCAAGTCCACCTGCTCCAGAAGTGTGTCATTCCCATCTCAACAAATTTAGTGGACATTAACTCTGAGAAAATGTTAGACATTATTATAAAGGATATAATAGCAGAGTATTTACAAATGCACAATATGATCAAATGGAGTTAGTTTAGTTTCATGAAGGGGAAATCATGTCTGGCAAATTTGCTAGAGTTTTTTGAGGAGGTAACTAGCAGGATAAATAAGAACACAGGAACTAGGAGCAGCTAAAGGCAATTTAGCCCCTCAAGCCTGCACTGCCATTTAATACAGTGGCTGAACTCATCTTGGTCTCAATTCCACTTCTTTGTCCATTCCCCACAGCCTTTTAACACAGTATTAAATAAGAGCCTGTCTACCTCCTCCTTAGGTAGATTCATGACCTTTTTAGAGAAGTAATTCCCTTATTATTTGTTTGAAATCCTCTACCCCTTAGCCTAATACTATAACCACTCATTATAGATTGCCCCACAAATGTCCACTCTTTGTCTAATTTGTTAAATCTACTTTAGTTTCTTATATACCACAATTAAATCTCCTCTCATTGTTTAAACTGTTGCGAGTATGGGCCTAAACTGCTCAATCTCTCCTCATAAATCAAGTGTTTCATCTCTGGAATTAATCTAGTGAACCTTCTCTAAATTGCCTCCAATGCAGTAACACCCTTCAACAAGTAATGGGACAAAAACTGCGCAATACTCCAGATGTAGTCTCACCAGTTTCTTATACTATTGCACCAATACTTCTCTGCTTTTATACTCTGCTAAATTACTACCAAAATTCCCTATTACCTGCTGTACCTGCATACAAGTTTTCTGTGACTCATTCACAAGGACACCCAGATCCTTCTGCACTCAAACATTTCTAAGTTTCTCTCCATTTAGGTAATAAATTGCCTTTTTATTCTTCCAACCAAGATAGATAACCTCATACTTATCCTAATTAAACTCCATCTGCAAGTTTTTGGCCCATTCACCTCACCTATCCATATGCATTTGTGAATTTCTTATTTCTTTATTGTAAACTTACTTTCCTACCGATTTATCCAAGTTTGGCTACAGTAATGATTTTTAAATTTAGATTTTATTGTCATGTATACTGAAGTACAGGAGTATAGTGAAAAGTGTATAATATTGCCACACAAGCTACTATTTTATGTGCAAAGGTACTGAGGTACAAAAAGCTTAAGTTCAAAGTAGTATTAGAAGCAGAGTTAAAAAGTTAAGCATTACCTTTATAGAATAAGTAGAAAAAAATAAAGAAAAAAGGTAATGGTTAACATTAAAGCCTTCTATTAAACTAGTTAATAAAGGAATTAAAGTAAAAGTTCAGCAATTTTTGAGTCCTTCACTTATCTTGCTGCCTGGGCGACCTCAGCTGCCTGTTCTCGACACTGTCACCGTAGGTACCGGGGACCTCCCTCACTGCTTCCCCTTGTTGGGATGCGATGCATTCGCTGTTGCTACTGAAGCTGCCGCCTTCACAGTCTCTGCAAATGCCTCGGGAATGTGCCCAGGGAGGACCCACTTGCACGCTGAGCCGAGAGACCGCCGAAACACCAGGCAGAGATCCACCGGGGGACCAAGTTGAGACCTTCCATGAGCTACCAAGAGACCTGGCAGAGACCTGCCATGAGCCATTGAGAGACCAGGCTGATATAACCCCACGAGCCACCAAGAGATAAGGCTGAGACTTGCCTTGAGCTGCTGAGAGACTGGGTCAACATAACACCATGAGCTGCAAAAGACCAGGCTGAAACACCGCCATGGGTACCTTACCAAATCCACACTGACGACAGGAAGAAACCAAGAGAAAAAGAAAGAAAAAGGGATGGAAACAAGAAATAAACGGAAGGGGTGGACAAGCTCCAGCTGGAGCATAATGGAGGGTTTGGGACAGCACCATTTACGATGTGAATGAGGGTCTGATTTTTTTAACCAGGTAAGTGGAAAGAGTGGACTCAGGCAGCCGCATGATTTTGTCATGTGCTGGTTTGCAGGCATCATTACACCCTCCAAAGCATTTTCTCTGATGTCAGGTTGGATGGCTACCTGCTTGCAAGCGGCAGCTGGGCTTAAGTTCATTCAGAGACCAGTTAAGACCATCACCTAGCATTTTCCATGAGCCTGCAAGACCCATATTGTCAGGTACATGACGGTTGCTTGGAGTCATACTTAATAGTACCTTGAAATAATATTGGAAATAAATAGCAAATTCTGCGATCTTGTCTCTTGATGCAAAACTTGCTACACGCAGGGAAAGCACTCTCATCTTGCTAACTCAAAATGTGCCGTGAACAGCATGGAACTGACTTGTAGTTCTGTGATATAAGTTTGAGGCCTTTGTTTTCAGGGCCTAGTTTTGTTTGCATTTCTGGGCATTGCACATACGATGTTTTCTTGCAGATGGGAGGGAATGCTGAAGAAAACTAGAAGTTAGTTGTGAGGAGGATGGTAACAATTGAGGAAGACCTAAACTGGTGAAATAGACAGACAAATACCAGATGGAATTTAATATAGAGAGGTGTAAAATGAAACAATTTAGGAAGAAGAAAGAGGAAAGATAATATGAACTAAATGGTCTTAATTTTCAAGGAGATGCAGGGACAGAGATTCAGGATTACACATGCACCTGTGTTTTACCTTTTGGAGACTTGTGAAGAATGACACCCGGCTCTTTTAGACATCAGCATTTCCCAGTTTCTCACCATTTAAGAAGTCCAATGCAGCTTTATTTTCTGTACTAAGTCAGACAACGGCACATTTTTTTCAATTTGAATTCTAACTGCGATGTTCTTGGCCACTCACTTAGCTTGTTTAAGTTCTCTTGAAACCTCTTTGCATCCTCCGCACCACTCATATTTCCAGAGAGTTTTGCACCATCAACAAACTTTGAAGTGTAATGCTTGTTCCCTACATCAACAACATTGATATAGGTTGTAAATCGCTAGCCACCATCTGCTTATGATTCTTGTAATACTACATAGTCGCAGCCTGCCAACCTGAGAATGACCCCTTTCTGTTGATGAAACAATTCTCGATGATTGTCAATATATGGAGGAGGGTGTTGAAGTTTCCCCGTTAAGAGTCAGGAAATGATTCTGTATATATGATAAGAAGCTACTGTTCAATGGAATTGCACATGTGATGGTGGCTTGTTACAGCCTCAGCCATAAACGAGCATATGATATGGGCACTGCTCAGTCCATTAACTCTTAATTACTGCTTTGGGACCATAGGTAAACTACTTTCGTAACTTACAATCTTCAATGATATCAACCAGATGCTTTAATGACAAAACCACATATTGTTTACATTTTCTGAGAGGAAATCACCGCCTGCTGGGTGGGTGCAGATTCTAAAAGAGAAAATGGAACTGAATTTGAAGGAAAGCATTCATTCTCGTCTAAAATGATTTGGCTTTCTTTGAGTGGAGATTTAATTGCAACTGTGTACAATGCAATTTCTAATATCTCTGTTAAAAGCCTAATGTAATTTTAACTTCTAACTTTAAATCCACCAATTTATTGGTCAAGTCCATCTTTCAAAAGTCTACTCATACATTGGGGGAAATGAATGAAAATTGCAAGAGACCATAAAGCAATTTATAATTTAGCTACACACAATGCACAAAGGAAATATTCCCAAAAAGTGTATAATTTGGCAGGAATACTTTCTGAAAATCAGTAAATTATTTCTATGCAGCTAAGGCAATCTGTTCATATAAGATGATTGAAAAAAAAATTCCTTTTCGTTTAGTCACAAATTATAATTTTATGAGCTGCAATTGTGATGCAGTTGTGTTTATTTCTAGTTATTCCATGTGTTGACTCAAATCCAAAGAAATGTTCCATTCTTGCCAAAAATAAAATAAATGTTGACAATGCAAAAAACATAGTTACCCTGAAAGAAGAATGCAGTTTGTCTGTCAGTAAAGCGTAATAGGACTGAACAAATGTAACATTGGCTTTAGTTCACACATAAACCTGTTGTGCTGGAGTTACTTCAGTTGGCATTTTACATGTCATAGATAATCGACATAAGCCTTATGTTCAGAACGTGACAAAGTAGCCTTTTAAATTTCTTCATTTCGTTTAGTGTGTTGAAACTAATTGGTACTTTATTTCTTATCTGCGTTTAAAGGCAGACTTTGCTTTAGCTTTTGCTGTTCAAGTTGCAAGACTGATTGTTGATCTGTGAGGTACTGCTGTGGGAAACCAGGAAAGAGTTGGGTGTGTTGAAAAGATAGACACCTGTTGCACAGCTAACAGAGAGCAGCACAGGGATTAGTCAACCAGTAGCTTCTTTCAGTAATACTGAAGCCAACTATTCCACTGAGGGCCATTACTGTTAAATAAAGGATACTTATTACTGCCGATAGCCAGTTTATTTTAGGTGTTTGGTCAGATAGTTTGACGAAGTGCTATGTTTATAAAGTGCTTGAGAAAAGTAAACTATGTTTCTGAGGTGTAGGTTTCCGTAAAACATTTGTTCCAGTCTGGACAAAATGGAGCAGAATTCAAACTATGAGCCTAAGGAGTGTCTGAAAGAGCCAGACAGCAGACATGTTGTGGGTAAGAAAGCAATTCCCTATATGCATAGACTACGGTATTATGCTACTAGCAATTTTTCTTGTAAGCACAAAAGTTCAGTACTACATAATTCAGAAATGATCTTCAAAAGTACTAGTAATTTGCTGATTACGGATTATAGCTGTATGCCAGTGTTGTTTGTTTAGTAGGAAGCTATCTTAAAATAGCTTGAACGGTATATGGCATGTTCATGGTGATGTCAGAGTGTAAATTGAGTAACATGCACAGCAAATGAGATAGTGAGCAGTGGCTGTGCTTTCCAAACTAAAGGAAAGTGAGCAGTTGAAGTCAGCATTAACTATTGCATTGCATCGTGTGCGTTATGCGACATGCGAATGAATACAGTAACCAATGCTCCAACCTAAAATGATAAAATCAGGGAAATCTTTTT
This sequence comes from Chiloscyllium plagiosum, assembly GCF_004010195.1. Lineage (NCBI taxonomy): Eukaryota > Metazoa > Chordata > Chondrichthyes > Orectolobiformes > Hemiscylliidae > Chiloscyllium > Chiloscyllium plagiosum. The sequence goes on from NC_057714.1 coordinate 80,394,105, forward strand.
CAACACAAGTAAAAGAGCTGTGACTGAGCTTCACCTGGATTAGTGCCAAATAATTTACTGGTTTATTTTGTAGTCTGGAGGAGCAGAGTGGCTCCGTTAAATCTGGTTTTACATTCCTAAAACACTAAACCTAATTTAAACATTTAATCTTATACTCCATTCCATTCAGCAGACACATTATATCCTTTTAGATGTGTTGGTAGTAGTTTCAGATTTTGGATGTACTTTTGGTAAAACCATAAAGCGTAGGAGCAAACAGCCATTTGGACACATCGAATCTGCTTTAGGATTCAATGAACTCACGGCCGACCTGGTAATGCGCAATGCTATTTTCCTGTCTTTTCCTTATGACCGTTAATTCCAATACTAATAAAAATCTGTGTCTCAGCATCTACTACGCTCTGGTAAAGAATTCTACAGATTCACTATGCTCAGAGAAGAAATTCCTCCTCATCTCTGTCTTAAATGTGTGATCCCTTAAACTGAGATTATGTTTTCTGGTCCTAGACTCTCCCACAAGGGAAAACAACCTATCTATGTCTACCTCTCAAGGTCTCTAAAATTCTTATGCTTCATTAAGGTTACCTGTGAGCATTCTAAATTCCTTTGTGCATAGGCTTAACCTACTCAACCTCTCCCCAGAAAGAAAATCCCTCCATACCCAATGTCAACCTCATGAACCTTCTCTGGGCTGCCTCCAATGCCAAATAAAGGAACAAAACTGTAACAAATGCAGTACATTAATCATGGGTGAGTTTAATCTTTATGTAGATTTGAGATAGTCAGATAGGCAGAGGAGACATGAGGAAGAATTCATAGTTTTGGGATAGTTTCCATGAACAGTATGTTGTGGATCCAACCAGGGATCAGGCGATTTTCGATCTGTTGATTTGTAATGAGGCAGGTTTAATGAATGATGTCAGTGTAAAAGATCTTCCTCAGCAGTGGTGACCATAGCATCATAGAATTGAGCATACAGTTTCAGAGGAAGGAACTTAGGTTGGAAACAATTGTGCTAAGCTTAAATAAGGGTAATTACAAATGAATGAGAGCAGAGCTGACTGGAGTGGACTGGGAAAGGTGTTTACCATTGCAAATGGCTGAGGGACAATGGCAGACTTTTACAAAAATAGTTATGGCTCACAGCAAAGATAGAATCTCATGAGGAAGAAGGATTCTCAGAAGGAGATACGCCAACTATGGTTAACCAGGGAAGTTAGGGACAGCAACAGATTGAAACATAACCTGGCAAAGATTAGCGGTAAACCAGAGGACTGGGAAAATATTTTTAAACCACAAAAGACGACCGAAAAATAATAAAAAGAGAGAAAATAAACTTCGAGGGTAAACTTGCAAGTAGTTTCAAGACGGACAACAGAAGCTTCTTTAAGTGTATTAGAAGTAAACGTTCCTGAGAGAATGAAGGCTGGAAATAATATTGGAAAACCAGGGAATGACAAAGGAGTTAAATAAATACTTTTTATCAGCCTTCACAGTAGAAGAAACTAACAGCATTTCAACATTACTAAATATTCAAGGGGCAAAAGGAGGAGAGGAAACAAAAACAATAACCATCCTTAGAGAAAAAGTGCAAGGGAAACTAATGTGTACAAAGATCATTAAGTCTTCTGGAGCTGATGGAATATATCCTGGAATATTAATGAAAATAGCTCCAGAGATTATGGATGTACTGGCAGTAATCTTCTAAGAATCCTTAGATTCTGAATATGTCCCAGAGGATTTTGAAACTGCGAATGTAATAGCGGGAAGGAGAGGTAAAGAAAGATAACTATAGACCAGTTAGCTTAACTTCTGTTATTGAAAAAATGTTAAAATCTACCGTATATACTTGTGTAAAAGTTGAATTTTTAGACTATTTTTAAAGGTTCAATTTACAGGGTCGACCAATATACAATTACTAGTTTTGAGAGCTGAAATTCATGCTGCATTTTGAAATACCATACTATTTAACAGAAGTCGATTTGATCGCACAACTAATCCCAGGTATAGAAGAAAAATACAGTGAATTACGGTAAAGGTAATTACCGGTTAAAATCAAGAGAAACAACAATCAATTATTGGTAGAAACTTTTAATTATACATACTGGTACAAAAATTTAACGTGTCAAAGATTCATTGAAATCCTGCAAAAATCACACTGTTCAACATCATCATGGCCTGGTATAATGGCACACAAAAAAGGAAACATTTCTTAAATTTTGAATGTGTAAGCATCTTGAAATTTCCTGCCAAATTCCGTGACCCTCCCATTTACTCGTATGTTATCAACCTCAGCAACATTAACAAACTTGTCAAGGAATTAAAGATACGTATGGCTAATATGTCTCACTTTTATTCAGATATAATGGCATACTTAAAATGATTCACTTTTTAATGATATTAACTTTTGAACGTATAGTGACCAAAGTGCGATAAGTACTGATAGACTGAGTCCGGGTCTGAATGAACAATGAATCAAAACGTGCTGTAGTAAACCAAGTGAGCTAAGCTATCTCATGTTCTTTTTGTTCTCCTGATTTCTTTCTGAATTATACTCCTACTGTCTTTTAAGGGTTCTTCTAATTCACTCGATGTATCCTCTCTATACCTGACATATGCTTCCTTCTTTTTCTGAACCAAAACCTCAATTTATCTAGTCATCCAGCATTCCCTATACCTACCAGCCTTTCCATTCACCCTAACGGGAATATACTGTCTCTGGACTCTCGTTATCTCACTTTTGAAGGCTTCCCAATTTCCAGCTGTCCTTTTACCTGCGAACATCCCAGTCAGTTTTTGAAAGTTCTTGCCTAATACTGTCAAATTTAGCCTTCCTCCAATTTAGAACTTCAACTTTTAGATCTGGTCTATCCTTTCCATCACTATTTTAAAGCTAATGGAATTATGGTCACTAGCCCCAAAGTGCTTCCCCACTGACACCTCAGTCATCTGCCCTGCCTTATTCCCCAAGAGTAGGTCAAGTTTTGCACCTTCTCTAGTAGGTACATCCACATGCTGAATCAGAAATGTTCTTGTACACACTTAACAAATTCCTCTCCATCTAAACCCTTAACACAATGGCAGTCACAGTCTATGTTTCGAAAGTTAAAATTGCTTATGATAACCACCCTATTATTCTTACACATAACTGAGACCTCCTTACAAATTTGTTTCTCAATTTTCCCACTGACTATTAGGGGATCTATAATACAATCCCAATAAGGTGATCATCCCTTTCTTATTTCTCGGTTCCACCCAATAACTTCCCTGGATGTATTTCTAGGAATATCCTCCCTCAGTACGGCTGTAATGCTATCCCTTATCAAAAACAGCACCAACACCGCCCCCCCCTCCTCCTCCCTCACCTCCCTTTCTGTCCTTCCTGTCGCTTTTGTATCCTGGAACATTAAGCTGCCCATCCCTGAGCCACATTGCCGTAATTGATATGATATCCCAGTCCCATGTTCCTAATGATGTCCTAAGTTCATCTGCCTTCCCTGTTAGGGTTCTTGCATTGAAATAATGCAGTTTAATTTATCAGTCTTATCTTGTTCTGTGCTTTGTTCCTGCCTGCCCTAACTGTTTGACTCGCTCCTTTTCCCAACTTTTCCCAATCAGTCTTAGATTGATCTCTTTCCTCACTATGGGTCCCACCCTCCCATCTTACTGGATTAAAACCTCCTGAGCAGCTCTAGCAAATCTTCCTGTCAGTATATTAGTCCCCTTCCAATTCAGGTGCAATCCGTCCTTCTTGTACAGGTCACTTCTACTCCAGAGGAGCTTGCAATGATCCAAAAATGTGAATTCTTCTCCCCTGCACCAGATCCTCAGCCATACATTCATCTGCTCTATCCTCCTATTCCTACCCTCACTAGCTCATCGCGCCGGGAGTAATCCAGATATTACTACTCTCCAGGGCCTCCTTTCTAAATTCCTGCCTAACTCTCTATATTCTCCCTTCAGAATCTCATCCTTTTCCCTTCCTATATCATTGGTTCCAATGTGTACAATGACCTCCTGCTGGTCCCTCTCCCCTGTGGAACCTTCTGCACCCTCTCTGAGACATCCTTGATCCTGGCATCAGGGAGGCCACACACAATTCTGATTTTTCTCTGTTGGCGACAGAAACATCTGTCTGTGACTCAGACTAGAGAATCCCCTAACACAATCATCTCTTGGAACCCGACGTACCATTGGGGCCATTTTCAATAACAGAAACTTGGCTGTTCGTGCGACATTCCCCTGAGAATCCATCACCCCTACATTTTCCAAAACAGCATGCTTGTTTGAAATGGGAATAGCCACAGAAGAGAGAGTTTTGGCAAATAGGGTTAAGAAGAATCCGAAGGGTTTTTACCAACACATTAAGGATAAAAAGGTAACTAGGGAGAGAATAGGGCCCCTCAAAGATCAGCAAGGCAGCCTTTGTGGAGAGCCACAGGAAATGGGGGAGATACCAAATGAGTATTTTGCATCAGTGTTTACTGTGGAGAAGGACATGGAAGATAAACAATTTAGAGAAATAGATGGTGACATCTTGAAAAATGTCCATATTACAGAGGAGGAAGTGCTGGATGTCTTGAAATGCATGAAAATGAATAAATCTCCAGGACCTGATCATGTGGACCGGAGAACTCTGTGGGAAGCTAGGGAAATGATTGCTAGGCCTGTTGCTGAGATATTTGGATCATCGATAATCACAGGTGAGGTGCGGGAAGGTGCGGGTTGGCTAATGTGGTGCCACTGTTTAAGAAAGGTGGTAAGGACAAGCCAAGGAACTATAGACTGGTAAACCTGACGTAGTGGTGGGCAAGTTGTTGGAGGGAATTACATATGTTGGGAGACAGGAATTACCCCATATGTTTGGATAGGCAGGGACTGATTAGGGATAGTGAACATGGTTTTGTGCGTGGGAAATTATGTCTCAAACTTGATTGAGTTTTTTGAAGAAGTAACAAAGAGGATTGATGAGGGCACTGCAGTATACGTGATCTACATGGACTTCTGTAAGACGTTCGACAAGGTTTCCCATGGGAGACTAGTTAGCAAAGTTAGATCTCATGGAATACAGGGAGAACCAGCCATTTGTATTCAGAACTGGCTCAAAGGTAGAAGACCAAGGGTAGCGGTGGAAGGTTGTTTTTCAGACTGGACGCCTGTGACCAGTGGAGTGCCACAAGAATTGATGCTGGGTCCACGACTTTTCAACATTTATGTCAATGATTTGAATGTGAGCAAAAGAGGTACAGTTAGTAAGTTTGTGGATGGCACCAAATTTGGAGGTGTAGTGGACAGCAAAGAAGGTTACCTCAGGTTACAATGGGATCTTGGCCAGATGGACCAATGGACTGAGGAGTGACAGATGGAGTTTAATTCTGATAAAGGCAAGATGCTGCTTTTTGGGAAATCAAATCATAGCAGGAATTATACACTTAATGGTAAGGTCCTGGGGAGTGTTGCTGAACAAAGAGACCTTGGAGTGCAGGCTCATAGCTCCTCGAAAATGGAGTCACAGGTCGATAGGATAGTGAAGAAGGCGTTTGGTATACTTTCCTTTATTGGTCAGAGTATTGAGTACAGGAGTTGGGAGGTCATGTTGCGGCTGTACAGGATATTGGTTAGGCCACTGTTGGAAAATTGTGTGCAAGTCTGGTCTCCTTCCTATCAGAAAGATGTTGTGAAACTTGAAAGGATTCAGAAAAGATTTACAAGGATGTTGCTGGAGTTGGGAGGATTTTGAGCTATAGGGAGAGGCTGACTAGGTTGGGGCTGTTTTCCCTTGAGCATTAGAGGCTGAGGGGTGACCTTATAGAGGTTTATAAAATTATGTGGGGCCTGGATAGGATAAACAGACAAAGTCTTTTCCCTTGGGTGGGGGAGTCCAGAACTAGTGGGCATAGGTTTAGGGTGAGAGGGGAAAGATATATAAGAGACTTAAGAGGCAACTTTCTCATGCAGAGTGTGGTACGTGTATGGAATGAAGAAGTGGTGGAGGCTAGTACAATTGTAGCATTTAAAAGGCATTTGGATGGGTGTATGAATAGGAAGAGTTTGGAGGGATATGGGCCAGTGCTGGCAGGTGGGACTAGATTAGGTTGGGATATCTGGTCGGCATGAATGAGGTGGACAGAAGGGTCTGTTTCTGTGCTACATCACTATGATTTTATGCCTAAGTAGAATTATGAATGAATGGATGGATACAGACGCAATAGTAAACAAAGAGCGATGAGTAGAGTTACTGGTGTGAATGAATGCTATTTCATTTAAGTGGGCTAATGGGAACATGCAGTTTCCTTTGTAAGAGGTTTATAGTTCGATATAGTAGGGTTGACTTTTACATGAGAAATATGTAAAATACAAGATTTTTTGGCCAAACATAAGGGGTCGACTTTTCCATGAGATTGAGTTTTACACAAGTATATATTGTATTGTAAAGGATATGATAGCAGGGCAAATTACATAAGAAAAGTCAGCATGGCTTCATGAGGGGGAAATCATACCTGGCAAATTTACCAGCAATTTTTTTGAAGAGGTAACAAGCAGGGTACCTAAACAGGAGGCAATGAATTTAATATATTTGGATTTTCAGACTGCTTTTGATAAGGCTTCACACATTAGGCTACTTAACAAGAAAACAGCCCATTGTTTTGGAGGCAGTATATTATCATAAAGACCCTTACCTTCCAGTTGCCTGCCACTTCAGCACATTACTGGCCAACAACTCTCCAGTGCAACTCAGTATGAGCTTGAAGAACAGCACCTCATTTTCCCCTTGGGAACTCTGCAGTCTTCTGAATGTAAACACAAGTTCAACAGTTTTCAGGCTTAAGCACACCGCCCCCACCCCGCCCGGCGACGCCACCCCATCATTCCCTCAATCTCCACACACCAGGCTTTGTTACACACAACCCATTGTCAACTACTAACATTAGTAGGTATTCATTCTCCTAGACTGTCCTTTACTCATTCCTTTGTCTGTTCAACTGTTTTTCCTCTTTCTTTGGATTCTATCTCTACCTATTGTTTACTCTCACCCTCCCCCCACCCTATCTTCTGCATAAATACCAATCCTTTTCTGGCTACCATCAGTTCTGAAGAAATGTTAACTCTGATTTCTCTCCATGGATGCTACCAGACTTGTTGAGTCTTTCTAGCAATTTTATTTTGTTTCTGATTTCCAGTGTTCGCAGTTCTTTTGGTTTTCATTATGTGATCATGGATTGGTTAACTAATTGAAGACAGAGTTCGGTTTACAGCAGCATTTTCAGAATGGCAACTTATAACTAGTGGTATGCCACAGGGATCAGAGTTGAGGCTACAATTATTTGAAGCATATATTAATGACTCGTGAGGAAATTTAATTTACAGTAGTAAAGTTTACAGATGACACAAAAATCGGTGGAAAGTGGTGGTGGGGTGATGCAATGACTCTGCAAAGGCATATAGACAGGTCAATGCATGTGGGGAAATGGCAGACATGTTGAAAGATTACTTTGCTTCAGTATTAACAATAGAAAAGGAGGATAGCTTGCTGGAAACCCTGAGGAATTTAATCAAGAACAGGGACTAAATAAAATTGACATCAGTGAAACATCAATAATGAGGGTGACTGCCTGTGTGGAGTTTGCACATTCTCCCTTTGTCTGCATGAGTTTCCTCTGGGTGCTCCAGTTTCCTCCCACAATCCAAAGATGTGCAGGTCAGGTGAATTGGCCATGCTAAATTGTCCACAGTGTTAGATGCATTCGTCAGGGGTAAATTTAGGGTAGGGTAATAGGTCTGGGTGGGTTACTCTTCGGAGAGTCGGTGTGGACTTTTTGGGCCGAAGGGCCTGTTTCCATACTGAGGGGTATTGAATCTAATCTAAACAGTGACAAATCACCTGAACCTGGCAGTTTCCATCCGAGGGTGTTAGGAAATAGGAGAATACATTGTAGATGCCCTAACTATGATCTTTCAGAGGTCCCTGATCCAGGAGGCATTCCTCTGGTTTGAAATTGGAAAACTCAATGTTGAGTCCTCCGGGCTGTAGGCTGCCCAGGTGAAAGATGAGGTGTTGTTCCTCCAATTTGCAGTTTGATTCGTTGTGGCAAAGGAAGAGGCCAAGGATGGTAATGTTGGAAAGGGAGTGGCAAGGGGAATTGAAATGGGCACTGTCTGGGAGGTCCAGTCAGCCCCTGCAGGCCCAGTTGAGATGATCGGCGAAACGTTCCCTTAGGTTATGTTCGGTCTCCCTGCTATAGAGAAGACCACATCGGGAGCATCTGATGCAGTAAACTAGGTTGGAGGAGAGGCAGGTGAACCTCTGTCTCACCTGAAAGGAATGTTTGAGGCCCTAGTTGGAGGTGAGCAGATTTTGCATCTTTTCCGGTTGCAGGGGAAGGTACTTGGAGGTTTGCGCAGGGGGGTGGTGTGAGCAGTTGGTGTAGAGAGTGGGGTGAACCAAGGATTAGCGAAGGGAACAGTCCTTACGGTAGGCACAGAGGGGTGGGGAGGGAAGGATGTTCTTGGTGGTGGGGTCTAGTTGAAGCTGGCGGAAGTGTTTAAGGATTATGCATTGGATGCGGAGACTGGTGGGGTGTCAGGTGAGGACAAGGGGGATGCTGCCTTTATTGCGTGGGGGATGTTTAGAGCAGTGGAATGGGGAATGGAGTCAGTGAGGTGGAGGGTTGTCTGGTAGACAGAGGGGAGAAAAGCATGTTGTTGACAGGGGTAAACAATTACATTTACAAGACATCTGGATGGGTACATGAATTGGAAGGTTTAGAGGGATATGGGCCAAATCCTGTCAATGGGACTAGATTAATTTAGGATATCTGGTCAGCATGGAGGAATTGGACCGAAGACTCTGTTTCTGAGCTGTACAGCTGTATGACTTTTGTTTAGCAAAATTATTAGGGGATAACAGACAATAGACAATAGGTGCAGGAGTAGGCCATTCTGCCCTTCGAGCCTGCACCACCATTCAATATGATCATGGCTGATCATCCTTAATCAGTATCCTGTTCCTGCCTTATCTCCATAACCCTTGAGTCCACAATCCTTGAGAGCTCTATCCAACTCTTTCTTAAATGAATCCAGAGACTGGGCCTCCACTGCCCTCTGGGGCAGAGCGTTCCACACAGCCACCACTCTCTGGGTGAAGAAGTTTCTCCTCATCTCTGTCCTAAATGGCCTA
>NC_057714.1:80406016-80413404 GCF_004010195.1 Chiloscyllium plagiosum
CCTATTTCACTCAACCTTACAGCATGGTCCCTTTCTGAGTTTTCTGCCTCATTGATACAGTTGTCTTTCTTGACTTCCCTTGTTCTAACTTTCCCTTCAATTTCCTTCTTAAACATCCAGTTTGTCCCCTCCCCCCCGCTACTTAGTTTAAACGTAGCTGTGTTGCAGTAGCAAACCTGCCTGCCAGAATGCTGGTCCCTAACCTACTAAGGTGCAAACTGTCTCTCTTGTAGAATTTATGCTTCCCACAAAACATACCCCAGTGATCCAAGAAATTAAATCCTTGCTTCCTGCACCAGCCACACGTTCAAGTCCATTATCTCCCTGTTTCTAGCCTCACCAGCCTGAGGAACTGGAAGCAAACCAGAGATAACCACCTTGGACGTCCTGCTTTTCAGCCTTCTTTCTAGTTCTCTGAACTCCCGCTGTAATATGTTCCTCCTCTTCTTCCTGACATCATTTGTGCCGACATGTACCACCACCTCTGGCTCTTCACCTTCGTCCTTGAGGATTTCCTGCACTTTGTCTGTGATGTCTTTAACCCTGGCACCAGGAAGGCAACACACCATCCTTAAGTCCTGTCTGCTGCCACAAAAACCCCGGTCAGTTCCTCTCACTATGGAGTCCCCTCTTACCACAGCTCTGTGCGATGTCCGACTCTTCCGCTCTGTCTCCACGCCAACTTTTGATTGACAGACCTGGCCGCCTCGTGGACTGGCAGTGTCATCTGTCTCGACTGTTTCCAAAAGATTCAACTTGTTCCTGACAGGTACTTCCCCCGGGGTCTCTTGCACCTGTCTCCTCTTTGCCTTCCTCATTGTCTGCTCTCTTCTGGTACGATCGGTGTAATAACCTCGCTGAAGGTCTTGTCCAGAAAGATCTCATTCTCTCGGATGAGCCTAAGGTCCTCGAGTTCTTTCATCAGTGCTGCAATATGCTCTGTCAGTAGCTGAACGTGCACACACTTTCCACACTTATACGAGCCAGACACACCAGAGTCGTTGACCTCGCACATCAAGCACGTAGCACACTGAACCAGCTTGGCAGTCATGTCTTCACCCTCTTCAACTGTGGCGTAATCACTTCACTCAACCTCCTTGTCAAAGACTCCTGAGCTAAAGCCTCACTCTTCAATCCACATGAACTTCCTTGAACCGTCTTTTTGGGGCAAGTCTGTGGACTTTTAATTTAGGTTAGAGGAGGAGGGAGGGAGGGAGGCCCTTCTTTGTAGGACCTGGGGTCTAGAACACACCCACTCAAATAACAATCACTTACCTTCCCGACCGGCTTTGCGGTCTGCCTTCACTTCCGCCCAGCTCCTGCCGCTCTCTGATGCAGAAAGGTGAATGTAAGACAAGGACAGGCATTTAGATATAGGTAAAAACAATGACTGCAGATGCTGGAAACCAGATTCTGGATTAGTGGTGCTGGAAGAGCACAGCAGTTCAGGCAGCATCCGAGGACCAGCAAAATCGACGTTTCGGGCAAAAGCCCTTCGCCCGAAACGTCGATTTTGCTGCTCCTCGGATGCTGCCTGAACTGCTGTGCTCTTCCAGCACCACTAATCCAAAGTTTAGATATAGGACACAAATCATCCAAGATTTCAATGAATGGTGGAACAGGCTTGAGGGGCTGAATGGCCTGCTCCTGTTCCTATGTCCCCATGTTAAGTAAGTGGGCAAAAGCTTGTCCATTGGAAAAGAATGTAGGGAACATAGAACATAGAAAATGTGAGGTTATCCGCTTTAGCAGGAAGAATATGGGAACTGAATATTATTAAATGGATAAAAGACTGCAAACAACTGTGGAACAGATGCATTTGTGAGTCCTTGTCCATGAATCCAAAGAGCTAGTATACAAGTTCAATGGGTAGTAGGGAAGATAAAAGGAATGTCGCCCTTTTATTCAAAGGGAATGGAGTATTTTGTTATGGAATTTTTGCTTAAACTATACAAGGCCACTAGCCAGGCCATAGTTGGAATACTGTGAACTGTGTTTTGGGTCTCTTTTTTAAATAAAAATATATTGGTACATGACACAAAGCTGGATAGGAGTGTGAACTTTGAGGAGGATGCAGAGATTCTTCAGTGTGATTTGGAAAAGTTAGCAGAGTGAGAAAATTCTTGACAAATGAACTACATTGTGGATATATGCGAGGTTATCCACTTTCCTGGCAAATGCAGAAAACCAGATTATTATCTGAATGATGATATATTAGATTAGATTACTTACAGTGTGGAAAGAGGCCCTTCGGCCCAACAAGTCCACACCGACCCGCCGAAGCGTAACCCACCCAGACCCATTCTCCTACATTTACCCCTTCACCTAACACTACGGGCAACTTAGCATGGCCAATTCACCTAACCTGCACATTTTTGGATTGTGGGAGGAAACCGGAGTACCCGGAGGAAACCCACGCAGACACGGGGAGAATGTGCAAACGCCACACAGTCAGTCGCCTGAGGCGGGAATTGAACCCGAGTCTCTGGCGCTGTGAGGCAGCAGTGCTAACCACTGTGCCACCGTGCCACCCACAAAAGGGGAATGTGCAATGAGATCTAGGTGTACATTAGTTCCTGAAAATAAGCAGGCAAGTGCAGTAGGTGTTGAAGAAGGCAAAAGGTTTATTGGCCTTCATGGTGATAGGATTCAAATACAGGAGGAGAGATATCTTGCTGCAGTTAGTTATACAGGGCCTTGGTGAGATCACAAATGGAATATTCATGTGCAGTTTTGATCTTCTTATCTGAAGAAGGATTTTTCTGGCTATGGTAAACGAAGGTTTACCTGGCTGACTCCTGGGATGGCAGGGCTGAAGTATGAAGACAGACTAGATTGGTTAGGGCTACATTCACTGGACTTTTAAAGAATGAGGATGATCTCAGAAACGTATAAAACTGTAACAGGACTAGACAGGCTAAATGTAGGAAGGATGTTCTCAATAATGGGGGGAGTCCCGGACCAGGGGTCACAGTCTAAGAATATGTGTTAGAGTTGAGATGAGAACATTTTCACCCAGAGAGCAGTGAGCCTGTAGAATTCTGTCGCAGAAATTGTTTGAGGCCAAAACAATTAATGTTTTCAAGAAGGAGTTAAATCTTGTTCTTGGATCTAAAGGTATGGGGAGAAGGTAGGAATGGGGTACTGAATTGGTTGATCAGCCATGGTCATATTGAATGGCGGAGGAGGCCTAAAGATCTGGATGGCCAGCTCCTAGTGTCTATTTTTCCAAAACATTGGAGCCAGTCCAGAGAAGGTTTACTAGCTTGATATGAGATAGGGAGGGGCTGTTTTATAAGCAGATGTTGAGTAGGTTGGACTTGTATTTGTTGAAATTTCAAAGAATGAGAGGTGACCTTACTAAACCATACAAGGTTCTTCGGAAACTTGGCAGGGCAGCTGTAGTAGAGTTGGTTCCTTTAGTAGGAGAGTGTAGGACCAGAGGGCATAATCTTAGAATAAGGGGTCACACATTTAAGACAGAGATACGGAAGAGTTTCTTCTCTGAAGGTGGTGAATCTTTGGAATTCTTGACCGCAGAAGGCCTGGGTAATTTAGAATAGTCAAGGCTGAGACAGACAGATTTTTAATCTTTAAGGGAATCGATGGTTATGAGGAAGGGCAGGAAAGTGGAGTAGAGGATTATCAGATCAGCCATGATCTCATCGAATGGTAGAGCAGACTCAACAGGCTGTATGGCTTACTTCTGGTCCTTTCTGGTCTTATGGTCTTATAATATTCTCGGTCTGGTCTGATGAGTACCTAGTATAATTTCAGCAAAACTTCCCTACTTTTATACTTCATTCTATACTTTGAAATAAAGGCCAGCATTCCATTTGCCTTCCTTATTACCTGCTGAACTTGAATGCTAGCTTTTTGTGATTCATGGACCACAACCCCCAAATCCATCTGTGCTGCAGCTTTATGCAATCTTTTTCCAATTAACTAATATGCAGCACCTCTATTCTTCCTTCCAAATTGCATTACCTCATATTTTCCCACATTATATTCAATCTGCCAAGTTTTGCTCAACCTTTGAACCTGAAGATATCTCTTTGTACACTCTTTGTGTCAGTTTGCATTCCCACTTATTTTTGTGTCATCCTCAAACCTGGCAATCGTACGTACATTTTCCCTGTCCAAGTCATTAACATATGTAGTTAGTAATTGTCCCAGCATTGATCTTTGTGGCACTGCACGAGTTGCAGTTTGCCATTCTGAGAGCGTGTATACCATCCCCCACTCCCCAACCCCCATTCCTTATTCTATTAGTTAGCCAATCTCTTATTTATATGCCCTGACACTATCCCCTCTCATCTTATTGAATAGCCTTATGTATGGCACTTTATTGAATGCCTTTTGAAAATCCAGATACTGTTAGTTCCACTTTACCTATGTTGATTATTTGATCCTCAAAGAATTCTAATAAATTTGTCAGGCATAATTTTCCCTTTATGATAAATATTCTGCTCTGACGTTCTTTATAGTGGATTCTAATCTTTTCCCAATGGTAGATATTAAACAATTGTTACTTTTATTTTGTATTCCTGCCTTTTTGAATAAGGGTGTTATATTGGCCTCTGGCCAATCCTGTTGCACTCTTCAGTAATCTAAGGATTATTGGAAGATTACTACCTGTGCATCCATTATCCCTGTAGCTATTTCCCTTTAATATCTTAGAATGCACCTCATGAGATCCAGAGGTCCTTTCAGCCTTTAACACCTTTCGCATCCCTTGTACTTTTTCTCTAATATTAGTCATTGCATTTATTTCGTCTCCTCCTTTTGCTCATTGATTAATTAGTAATTTTGGCATGCCATTAGTTTTTCATGTTATGAAGATGGATGCGAAGCGTTTATTCAACTCTGCTGCCATTAATAGTTCGTCATTATTATTTCCCCAACCTTATTCTACCAGGGGCCAATGTTCACTTTGAGCACTTTCTTCCTTTTTTAGATATTTAAAGGAACTCTTACTTCTATTTTTATTTTACTTGCTAATTTGCCCTCAAAGCTTATTTTCTTGCTCTTTCTTTTTTGTCATCTTGTTTTGATCTTTAAAACTTTCCTAATCTTCTGGTTCATTATTGTCCTTTACCATAATGTGTGAGATTGCTTTCAGTTTGATATTATCCATAATTTTGTTTGTTCACCAGAGTTATTTTATCCCCTTCCTAGAATCTTTATTCCTCACCACGACAAGCTATTTTCTTAAGAGGCTGCCAATGTTCTTTCTACTGTCTTTTTTTGCTAAACTGATTTCCCAGTTCACTCCAACTGACTCTGTCCTTGTACTTCTAAAGTTAACCATATTTAAATTGAGCACAGTTGTTTCTGTCCCACGTTTTTCACTCTGAAACTGAAAGCTATTTTTAGGAAAAGAGAGAAGGTAAAGGTGGGACACCTGAACCCATCTAAAGGAAATACTTTTGCTTTAAAGTCCATCAGTAATCACCAATCCTATTCTGATTAGGGAAAAGCAATCAACCACCTCTTTCCTTTTTGCTTGAGGTGATCAACCCTAGCACTCTATTGTAAGTCACATTCAGCTTTGTTGGCTACTTATATATTGCTCCCAATACAAAAAGTCTATCCAAGTGACAATGAAGACCCAATTTCATTGGTTTCTTCGTTAAGCTGCTGTTTCTCTGGAACACTTGGAAACAAAACTGGGATGGCATGGTGGCTCAGTGGTTAGCGCCAGGGACCCGGGTTCAATTTCTGCGTCGGATCACTCTTTGTGTGGAGTTTACACATTCTCCCCATGTCTGCGTGGGTTTCCTCCAGGTGCTCTGATTTCCTCCCACAATCCAAAGATGTTCAGGTCAGGTGAATTGGCCATGCTAAATTGCCCATAGTGTTAGGTGCATTAGTTAGGGTAGATATAGATTAGAGGAATGGATCTGAGTGGGTTACTCTTCAGAGGGCCGGTGCGGACTTGTTGGGCCAAAAGGGCCTGTTTCCATATTCTAGGGAATCTAATCTAATCTAAAACCTCTACTTAAGGCTGCCAGCTGCAGAACTTAGATTTCAGTTTAATATTAACTTCAAACTACAAACAAGATTCAGCTAACTTATGTTTGTGCAAAATAAAGATTCGTACAGTTTTACCTAATAAATGCACACACTTATTCCTAGACTGAACTGAATAGAGTGCAGTAACATTTATTGTGTTTTATTTAATTCACTCATGGGATATGGCCATCACCAGCAAGGCCAACCATTTTTTGCCCTTCCTTAATTGTCTCAGAGAAGTGGTGGTAGGCCAACCTCTTTAACTGCAACAGTCTTATGTGGTGAACATTATTCCCACTTTGCTGTGTGGGAGGAAATTCAGGATTTTGACCCAGCCACCATGATGTAATGGTAATTTATTACCAACCTAAGATGATGTTTGACTTGGAGGGAATTATTCAAGTGCTGGTGGTCCTTTTGTATCTGCTCCCCTTATTCTGTCAGTAGTATAAGTCTAGGGTTAGGCAAGTGCTGTAGAAGGAGACCTCGCATATTACTGAACTGAATCTTGCACACATTACTGCCACCATGTGCCAGTGATGGGAGGAGTGCATAATTCATGTGATGGAGAGGACAGCAATGTAGTGGGCTCCTTTTGTGTGTGGTGTTGCGTTTCTTGGCTTTTGGAATTGCAGTGAAGTAGCTTTGAAGAACCTGGTAATAGGTCACTTGCTGCTGAGTTTCCACGCTCTGATGTATTATTGTAGCCACAGCATTTACGTGGTTGATGCAGTTAAGTTTCTTGTCAATGGTGTGTCCAGGATTTTGGTGAAGGAGAATTTGATGATGGTATGACCAATGAACATAAAATGAAGATGGTTACCTTCTTCTTGCTGGAGGTGGTCATGAAGGTGGAATAAATATTATTTGTCACTTATCTGTCCAAGCTTGAATGTTGTCTAAGTCTTATAAAAAATCTTAAAGTAAGGGAACACTTAGGAAGCAGCGATCATAATATGGTAGAGTTCAGTCTGCAGTTTGAAAGAGAGAAGGCAAAATCGGATGTCATGGTGTTACAGTTAAATAAAGGTAATTATGAGGGCATAAAAAAGGAACTGACGAAAATAGACTGGAAGCAGAGCCTAGCAGGGAAGACAGTAGAGCAAAAATGGCAGACGTTTGTGGGTAAAATTGAGGACACTGTACAGAGGTTCATCCCCAATAAGAGAAAGATTATCCGGGGAGGGATTAGACAGCCATGGCTGACAAAGGAAGTCAGGAAATCTATCAAAGAAAAAGAGAGAGCCTATAAAGTGGCCAAGAGCACTGGGAAATCAGAAGAGTGGGAAGGCTACAAAAACAAACAGAGGATAACAAAGAGAGAAATAAGAAAGGAGAGGATCAAATATGAAGGTAGGCGAGCCAGTAATATT
>NC_057714.1:80415978-80424690 GCF_004010195.1 Chiloscyllium plagiosum
GAAAAAAGAATAGAAGCATGGACTACTTTCTAAATGATGAGAAAATTTGTAAAGCCAACCTTCAGAGGGATCTTGAGGATTCTCTAAAGGTAAACATGCAGGTTGAGTCCGTGATTAAGAAAGCGAATGCAATGTTGTCAATTATCTCAAGAGGGTTGGAATACAAAAGCACTGTTGTGCTACTGAGACTTTATAAAACTCTGGTTAGGCCCCATTTGGAGTACTGTCCAGTTTTGGTCCCCACACCTCAGGAAGGACGTACTGGCACTGGAGAGTGTCCAGCGGAGATTCACACAGATGATCACTGGAATGGTAGGTCTAACATATGAGGAATGGCTGAGGATCCTGGGATTGTATTCATTGGAGTTTAGAAGATTAAGGGGAGATCTAATAGAAACTTACAAGATAATACATGGCTTGGAGAGGGTGGACGCTAGTAAATTGTTTCCATTAGGTGAGGAGACTAGGACCTGTGGACACAGCCTTAGAATTAGAGGGGGTAAATTCAGAACAGAAATGCAGAGACATTTCTTCAGTCAGAGAGTGGTGGGCCTGTGAAATTCATTGCCACAGAGTGCACTGGAGGCTGGGACGCTAAATGTCTTCAAGGCAGAAATTGATAAATTCTTGATGTCACAAGGAATTAAGGGCTATGGGGAGAATGCGGGTAAGTGGAGTTGAAATGCCCATCAGCCATGATTGAATGGCGTAGTGGACTCGATGGGCCTAATGGCCTTACTTCCGCTCCTATGTCTTATGGTCTTATGGTCTTATTGTCGGATGCAATCTCTGAAGATTACATTACCTGATGATATGCAAAATGGAAACAAAATGCATCCCACTTCTGGTCGTGTGTTGAAAGGAAGATCATTGATACAGCATTTGAAGAAATTTGAGCCTAGAACACAACTCTGAAGAACTCCTACAGTGATATTCTAAGACAAGTTGATTGATCACCAAAAACTATGGTAATCTTTTATTACATTATGATGAAACATGCCAGTTTGAATGCATTACCCTTTAATTTTGGTGAGCATAAATTTTACTAGCTCTCTTTGTGCCAAGCTGGGTCACTGGCAATCACTTTTGCCTCATGCCTGGAATTGAGTTCTTTTGTCCATACTGGGACCAAGGTAGTAATGACATTTGCAGCTGCTTGGTCCTAGCACAGCTGTCACTAAGCACAGGTGAACAAACCATTGGGAAGTAAATATCAATTGATGACATTCTTGCTGTCCACTTCTCCTAAACTGCCATACTGTGGATGATCAAGAATGGTCCAATGGTTCAGTAAAGGGATATTACCTGCTTTTTGTGGACAGATCATAAGCTGGTAACTTTTCATTTTGTAGGGTAGGGACACCAGTATTTTGATGTGCAGGAAGAAGTGGCTTGAAACACAGCTAGTTCTTGAGCACACATATTCAACACTTTTGCCAGTACGTTATCAGTGTCTGTTGTGTTTATTGTATCCAGTGTACTCAGCTGACTCCTGTTATGAGGAATTAATCAAAATGGAGGAAGCTGAATTCTGTGATGGTTGGGTTCTCTCTCTGCATGTAGCTAAAAGTGGTTTCAAATGCTTGAGCCATGAGTTTTGCAGTGGCATGGTGGATCTTGCAACGCTTCTGCAAATCCAGTGATGGGATAGGCATTCCACTATCCATGCCCCCTTTCAGGCTAACAACCCCAGCATCAAGGCACTGACTACTGTCAATCAGCTGCATTGGATAGGCCAATACCTAACACAAGACTTCCAAAACAAGCTCTCTACTACAAGCTTCACAACACATGCTGTTATTGGGAGGGCAAAGGAAATATTTCAAGGGCATCCTCAGAGCTTCACTGTTTCACTGACTTGAAAAAAATCTCTTGCCTAAGCCAACCCAAACTTGAGAAGAAACATCCATGAGGATGCTAACCATTTCAAACATTTCTGACAGGCTCAGATGGCAACTAAGCATTAAACCATCAATGTCCTTGAAATCCAGAGCATCTTACTTACCTGCCTCTTCAAATATCACTTGCCACACATGCCAGACTATCAGCAGATATTTGCCGAGTGGTGGATTGCTCTGGGAACAATGCATGGTAAAATGGGGCTGGATACCTGTGTGATATTTAAAATAGAGGCCTAGTAGGTAATTAATCAATGTGTTTGGTGAGATATGGTGAGAAAACTTGCTTAGCCTCGCAGTGAAAAATCCTCAAACACTTGATGCAACTTATATTTAGTCTAAAAAATGTAAAGATTCAGCCCATTGTCTCTGAATGTAAATGTAGGGGTGAGCAATACCAGTTGTTATTTGTAATTTCTAGCAGGAGTGACTAGAAATACAAGCTTGGCAGATTTATTTCCCCTTCTTTCTTTAGCTCAGGGGCATTGAGCATATAGCTCTAGCTGAGTATAGCTAATTTGGCAAAGATCTGTGACCAGGGTTTCTACTTTCTGGACTCTGGTTTAAGTTTTACTAACAATGCTATCAGCAGAGCTAGTTTGAAGTTTGTGTCTGGAGCCATTTCATTGTGTGTATAATTTTGTATCTATACAGTAGTAAAGAAATTCTGTTTAATATTTAGAATACTTGAAATGTTAGACCTACTTATTATACCGAGTGAAGAAAATGTTATTATCTAAAGTAATGATGCTGCTTGAATTTCTGTATGTAGCAAAATGTCCCAAGGCATGAGGCATAGGAATTAACTTATGAAGCAGTTTATACAGATTTGTTAAATTAAGAATTGTGGATTATATTCCACCAATGAAGGAAATGGTTTGAGTTTCTTTGAGAGTTATCTCAATTTTTTTACAGATATGCAAAATTAGAAAGCAAGGGAAAGGAACAAGCTGTGTGAAGTAGTGACCACATAACATATCCCACAGTGATAGAACTGCATACTAGTGATCCTGAATTTGTTGCAACTTTGCTTTGAGCATTAGGTCTCTTGTATTAAAATTATTGATCACAAACTGCTGTGAATAAAAATTTGGTTCATGTGTTTATTGTACTGTAAGGGGATTGAGGGTTACGGGAAGAAGGCAGGCAAATGGGGTTGAAAAACATATCAGCCATAATGGAATGCACCAAATAGCCTAATTCTGCTCTGATATTGTGTGGTCTTATGGTTTTGTGAAGCCATCAGATCTTCATTTTCAGAGCTGTCATTGTTTTCTTCAGTAAAAGCTTTAAGCCTGAAGAAAATCAGTTGATTTTTCCTTCAGCAGTTGCTGTAAACTCTGACTTTTAAATAACAAGTCAGAGACCTTTTAAAATGTGAACCAGTCACCCTGTATCTCCTGAAAACAAGTGAAAGCATCTCGAGAACTAAGACCGAGAAGCAATGTTCTGATCAGCACAAGAATCATGTTGTCATCATCAACCTCATGAGTTAGGGACATTTGTACTACCCTTCCATTCTTCCCCTCCCCCCTCATATCACGCATGCTTTATTTGTGAGTGTGTGCGCGTATGGAGGGGAAGGTTATAAGGGGATTAAGAGTTTTAACTGGTAGTTTTATGTAATCAAAGTGTTTTTTATTCATTTGCGGAATGCAGGCATCGTTGGCCAGCATTTGACTGTCCCTAATTGCTCTTAAGAAGGTGGTGGTGAGCTGCCTTCTTCAAACACTGCAGTCTATCTGCTGTGAGTTAACCCACAATGCCATTAGGGAGGGAATTCCAGGATTTTCACCCAGCAACGGTGAAGGAACAGCAATATATTTCTAAGTTAGGATGGTGAGTGGCTTGAAGGGGAACTTGGTGTCTCCATATACAGTATATGCTACCCTTGTCCTTCTAGATGGAAGTGGTTATGGGTTTGGAAGGTGCTGTCTGAGGATCTTTAGTGAATTTCTGCAGTACATTTTGTAGATAGTATACACTGATGTTATTGAACGTTGGTTGTAGAGGAAGTGGATGCTTCTGGATGGAGTGCCAATCAAGTAGGCTGCTTTGTCCTGGATGATGTCAAGCTTCTTGAGTATTGTTGGGACTCCACTCATCCAGGCAAATGGGAGGCATTCCATCACACTCCTGACTGGTGCTTTGTCGATGGTAGACAGGCTTTGAGGAATCAGGAGGTGGGTTACTCACCACAGTATTCCTAGCCTCTGACCTGCTCTTGTAACCACTGTGTTTATGTGATGAATATAGTTGAGTTTTTGGTCAACGCTAACCCCCAGGATGGTGATAATGGGGGATTCAGTGATGGTAACACCATCGAATGCCAAGGGGCGGTGGTTAGATTGTGTCTTATTCGTGGTGGTCATAGCTTGGCATTTGTGTGGCGTGAATGTTACTTGTCACTTCTCAGACCTTGTTGCATTTGAACATGGACTGCTTCAGTGTCTGAGGAGTTGTGAATGGTCCACAACATTGTACAATCATTGGTGCACATCTCCACTTCTGACCTTATGTTGGAGGGAAGGTCATTGATGAAGGAGCTGAAGATGGTTGGGCTGAGGATAGTACCCTGAGGAATTCCTGCAGAGATGTCCTGGAGCTGAGATGACTGACCTCCAACAACCACCAGTATCTTCCTATGTCTCAGGTACGACTCTAACCACCAGAGAGTTTGCCCCCTGATACCCAGTGATTCCAGTTTTGCTTGGGCTCCTTGATGCCACACTTGGTTGAATGCAGCCTTGATGTCAAAGACTGTGAATCTCGCCTCACCTCTGGAATTCAGCTCTTTTTTTTCCATGTTTGAACCAAGGCTGTAATGCAGTCAGAAGTTGAGTAGCCATGACAGAACCCAAACTGGACATCACTGAGCAGGTTGTTGCTGAGCAGGTGCTGTTTGATAGCCATGTTGATGACACCTTCCATCACTTTACGACGATTGACAGTAGACTGATGGGGCAGTAATTGGTTGGGTTGGACTTGTCCTGCATTTTATGTTCAGGACATACTTGGGCAATTTTCCAAGTATGGGGAGATGTCAGTGTTGTAACTGTACTGGAACAGCTTGGCTAGGGGAACAGCAAGTTCTGAAGCACAAGTCTACAGCATTATTGCTGGAATGTTATTAGGGCTTGTAGCCTTTGTAGTATCCAGCACCCCCAATCATTTCTTGATATCACGTAGAGTGAGTCGAATTGGCTGAAAACTGGTATCTGTATTGCTGGGGATCACTGGAGGAGGCTGAAATGGATCATCCACTTGGTACTTCTGGCTGAAGGTTGCTGTGAAAGCTTCAGCCTTACCTTTTGCACTGCTGTGCTGGGGTCTTCCATCATTGTGGATGGAGATATTTGTGGAGCCTTCTCCTCCACAAATTATTAATCATCCACCACCATTCACAACTGGAGATGGCAGGACTTCAGAGCTTAGATGTGATCCATTGGTTGTGGGATATAATTAATAATTGTTTACCTGCAGCTAGAGTCCATTTGTTTGTAATTAATAGTAATTTTTCCAGCCCTGTTCAAATCATGTCAGGCTCAGGGTATTTAAGGAAAGCTCAACTTCTTGGATTTATGGGTGGCACGGTGGCTCAGTGGTTAGCACTGCTACCTCACAGCGCCAGTGACCCAGGTTCGATTCTAGCCTCGGGTGACTGTGCAAACTCCACAAGACGTTCTCCCCATGTCTGTGTGGGTTTCCTCCAGGTGCTCCTGTTTCCTCCCACTATCCAAAGTTAAATAGGTTAGGTGAATTTAGTCAGGGTAAATGTAGAGTAACAGGGTAGGGTCTGGGTGGAGTACTCTTTGGAGGGTCAGTGTGGACTTGTTGGGCCAAATGGCCTGTTTCCACACTGTAGGGATTCTATTATTCTTTGATAGTTTCTGTTATTTAAAGTCTTTTAAAATTACTTTTTAAAGTCTTCAACTTCTGTGACAACTCTGAGAATAAAGTGCCGTCCCAGTGAGGCACAGCAACACACAGAAATTGTACTTTAGGCACCAGCTTTTGGGGAAAAGCAGACAGAAACAAGTGGATTTGTAAGAACAGAACTGGATGTCTTGTCATAGAGGGTTTATAGCATGGAAAAAGGCCCTTCGGTCCATTCTGTCCATGTCAGCCATTAAAGCATATATCAATTCTAATCTCACTTCCAACATTTGGCTCCTCGACTTGTATGCTATGGTGTTTCAAGTGCTCCTCTGAACAGTTCTTAAATGTCTTGAGGGTACATATCTCTAACTTTTGAGATATTGAGTTTCAGCTAACAACAACCCTCTGGGTGAAAACATATTTCTTCAAGTCTCCTGCAAAACTCCTGCACCATATCTTAAAACTGTGTCCTCTGGTTATTGACCCCACTAGTTAAGAGAAAAGTTCTCCCTAACTATGTTATCTATGCCCCTCAGAATAGAGTACAATTGAATAGCCTGTATTGTCATATATACTCCATGAGTATAGTGAAAAGTTTATATGTTGCCAGTTACAGCACCAACAAAATTATCTCGGCACAGCTTCTTTTGTTACAAGATTTTAGACAATACAGAAATAAAATGCCCAGCATTACAGAAAAGTGTTCAGTACAGCAGACCACGCTGGCTCTTAGCTTCTAGTCTGCACTGGGCTCTGGCTCCACATGGCGATGGCGAGACACCTTGCCACCACAATCAGATTCCCCTTTTGCCTTCTCTGCTCTGAGGAAAACACCCCAGTCTGGAGTGAAAGTTCATAGCTCCTTGAAAGTGAAGTCATATTTAGATAGAATAGTGAAGATGAAGTATGGTATGCTTTACTTTATTTGGTCAGAGCATTGATTGCAGGGGTTGAGAGGTCATGTTGTGGCTATACAGGACATTGTTTAGGCCACTTTTGGAATATTGCTTGTAATTCTGGTCTCCTATCAGAAGGATGTTGTGAAACCTGAAAGGATTCAGAAAAGATTTACAAAGATGTTGCCAGGGTTGGAGGGCTTGAGCTATAGGAAGAGGCTGAATAGGCTGGAGCTGATTTCCTTAGAGCATCGGAGGCTGAGGGGTGACTTTATAGAAGTTTATAAAATCATGAGGGGTTTGGATAGGGTAAGTAGACAAGGTCATTTCCCTGGGTTGAGGGAGTCCAGAACTAGAGGACATAGATGAGATGAGATGAGATGGGAAAGATATAAAAGTGACCTAAGGGACAGCTTTTTCACACAGAGGGTGGTGCGTGTATGGAATGAGCTGCCAGAGGAAGTAGTGGAGGCTGGTACAATTGCATCATTTAAAAGGCATCTGGCCGGGTATTTGAATAGGAAGAGTTTAGAGGGATATGGGCCAAGTGCTGGCAAATGGGACTAGATTAATTTAAGATATCTGGTCAGCATGGACGAGTTGGACTGAAGGATTTATTTCCGTGCTGTTTATCTCTGTGACTCAAAGCTCAATCACTGCAACCCAGTCAACACCATCTCAAGTGCAGTCATATCCGTCCTATAATGTGGTGACTGGAACTGCACACAGTACTTCAGCTGCGACTAATATTATATACAACAAACATTGAGAAACCCAGCATTGCTGACAGCATCTGTGTGGAGAGCAACAGAGTTAATGTTTTGAGTCTAATGTGACTTCAGGAGGAGCGCTGAAGAAGAGTCTTATTGGGCTGAAAACTTTAATTCTGTTTCACTCTCCACAGATGCTGCCAGACCTGCTGAATTTCTCGAGTGTTCTCTGTTTTGTTTCAGATTTCCATTATCTTCAGCATTTTGCTTTCAAAACATCATATATAGCTCCATCATAACTTCCTTGTTCTTGAATTTAGTGCCTTCACTAATAAAGGCAAATACACCAAATGTCTTAACCAACTTATCAACCTGTCTTACTTCCTTTAAGGATCTATGGACGATCACAACAAGGGCCCCTGAAACATTGTGGTTCCACGGGTCTTACTATTCAACATGTACTCGCTTGCCTTGTTAGTCCTGAAATACATCAGTTTGCACTTTTCAGGATTAACTTCCATTTGCCACTGTTCAGGCTATGTGACCAGCTCAGATTGTATCATGTGTAGTCTAAGCCTTTCTTCCTCACAATTTACCAACTTGTATGTCATCTGCAAGCTTATAAATCATACCTCTTGCGTTCATGTCTAGATCATTAATATACAGTGTAAACAGCAAGGGATTCTGCACTGAGCCAATTTTAGATCCAATTTGCCATGTTGCCAAGCTAGATTTTGCCAAAAACTCAATTGAGAGTTAATCATTATTAGTTTTTTTAAATTCACATAACCTGCATTCATTGCCCGTCCTTAGTTGCCTTGAACTGAGTGACTTGCTCAGGCCATTTCAGAGGTCAGTTGAGAGTCAACCACATTCTGTGTGTTTTGAATGACATGTAGGCCGGAGCAGGTGAGGATAGCTGATTTACTTCCCTGAAGGACATTAGTGAACCACATGGGATTTTCCAACAATTGACAATGGTTTCACGGTCACCGGTAGATTCTTAATTCCAGATTATTATTGAATTCAAATTTCACCATCTACAGATTCCAAGAACGTTACCTGAGTTCCTGGATTAATAGTCTAGTAAAATACCATTAGGCCATTAATTCCCCTTGGATGTGACTTAGGACATGGAGTCACATATAGACCTGGCATTCCCCTCATGTTCCCTGATCCTCCCCCTCTCTTAAAACCCTCCCCCCCATCTGTCTCTCAGCCTTTGTCTTTCAGCCACTCTCTCTAGACCTTGCTTTCTCTCTCACCTTCTTTCTCTTTCCCTCTCTCTCTCCGTCTCACCCTCTCTCTCATCTTCCTCTTCTTCTCACC
>NC_057714.1:80424771-80457146 GCF_004010195.1 Chiloscyllium plagiosum
CTCTCTATTCTCTCTCTCTCTTCTCTCTCTCTCTTCTCTCTCTCTCTTCTCTCTCTCTCTCTCTCTCTCTCTCTCGCCCGTCTCTCTCCCTCTCTCTCTCTCGCCCGTCTCTCTCTCTCTCTCTCGCTCTCTCTCTCGCTCTCTCTCTCATCTTCCTCTTCTTCTCACCCTTGTTCTCCTCTCTCTCGCCCTCTGGCTCTCTTTTCTCACTGTCTCTCTTTACCCTTCTGTCCCCTCCTCCAACATCCCCTCCTTGCCTCCATCTCCCCCTTTTTTCTTTCACCTATCCTCCCTCTCTCTTGCCCTCCTTCCCCCATCTTTGCATCCCTCCTTCCCCCCCCACCCCCACTGCCATCCCTACTTCTGTATCTTCCCTCTAACACTTTGTGATGATGAAAATTGGACAAACATCCATTCACTGAAAACTCAAAAGAATTGACAATTTTTGCCACTGTTGAGGGCACAAGTCATCAATTAAATAACCATAGCCTTAGATTAAAATATAGCACATGAAAGACTGAGGGTTTTTTAAAGGTACTGTACATTTCTTGATCTTGTATTTTGTACTAGACACTCCTCCCCCTCTTAAACTTAACCTTTGTTTGCTTTTGGTGTTGTATTTTATCATTTTTCTTGGAGTGAGGTAATACGCATCAAAGAACCAATGCAGGCATGATGGCCTGAATGGCTTCCTGCACTGTGACAATTCTGTCTTTATGTACTTAGTAATAAAATTCCTCTTCCTTTCACTCAGGAATATCTTATGATTGGCTCTTTAATTTGAACAAGTATTACGTTTTAGTTAAAGGATGATATTGCTGCTTTTTAACATAGAAATCATGTTGCAGCTAGCTGAAAGTGCAAAAAAAAGGGAGCTGATTCACCCCTCCCCACTTGTATGTAATAGTTGTCTAAATCTGGGGTGCCAAGTGGCTGTGACTCCTGCATTTGGAAATACCCTATCATAACAGGAACACATTGCAGTTTCCTCCTTATTCAAAAAGCTGGTCATACTCTGGCTAATTTTTGCAAAAACAAGAAAGGAGAAAAATAATGTTTCTAGGTAGCTAATTACTATATCACTCTTGTGTGACTTATGTTATTTGGCTCCTAGACCAATTATGCATTGATTTTAAAATTTGTCATCCTTATTTTCTAATCCTTCCATGGTCCCTAAAGCCTTTTGAAACCTTTACATCCCTTTAATTCGGGCCCCCCCGAGCATCCCCAACTTTAATCATTCCAGCAGTGATGACTCTGCCTTCAGCTAATTTGATCCTAAGTTCTGCAATGCCCTCTTTAAACCTCTCTGCTTCGATTTCCCCCCCAGTTTAATATGTCACTGTACAGTTTGGTGTAAGATGTTCATTGAAGTGGTAGCACTTATCCCATCATGACTGCACCAGCTGTCTAAATGAGCAATGCATTTGATGCTATTCTATTGCCATCTCCCCAAAATCCATCACATTGTTCTTTTTCAGATAATAGTCTAATTTCCTTTCGACTGTTTCAGTAGAACGTGCCTCGACCACAGTCTCAAGCAATGCATTTCAGACATTAACCACTTGCTGTATCAAAAAGTGTTTATTTGTGTTTGCTTTTGCTTCCTTTCCCACTGCAAGTTCAATATAACATGGATCAATATACAGAAAATTTGATTATAGTGCAGGATTTTGTGACTCCCAAATAAAATAAATCTTTACTTGATTATATAACTATATAGTCCAGCTCCTTTTCAATAAAAGGTACTATACATTTTCTTTGTGCACAATTCCAATGAAAATTTAATGGAATAAGTAATTTAGGGTGTAAGTTTTCATATTTAACAAAACTTGGATCTAAAGCTCTTTATTTTTGAAAGATTCAGTACAGTTCCAGACAGAAACAGACCCATGGAACAAACCAGCCATTAAATAATAAATTCAAAATCCAACAGGATGGCTAGTGCAAAAAATAAACTACAAATCACATAAGGTCAAGGGGAGGCAATGATCTAGTTTATTATAGCTGGACTGTTCATTCAGAGACCCGGATAATTGTTCGAATCCCACCATGGCGGATGGTGGCATTTGAATTCAATGAAAACAGAATCTGGAATTAAGAGTCTAGAGATGACCATGAATCCATTGTCAAGTGCCCTAATGTCCTTCAGGGAAGGAAACTGCTGGTGTACATGTGACTCCAGACCCACACCAATATGGTTAACTCTAAACTGGGCAACAAATGCTGCCCTAGCCCACAATGCCTTCATCCCATGAATGAATAAAAAGGTGAGTAGTTTTTCAGTTTCTTTTGTGTGTTTAAGAGAACGTGGGTAATTCTGGCAATATCAGCATTTATTGCTCAGTTGTAATTACTTTGAATAAAATAGTGCTTATCTGCTGTTCTGTGTGCAGGAATACCCACAGTGATATTAGGAATGAGCAGATATATAATTCCGAATTAGTTTAACGTGATCTCCAGCAGCAGGTGACGCCAGTGAAGGAGGGCACTGTGTATGAAGCTCAAGCAGCTGTCAGAACCTTCACCAACCAGTGGCAGTGGTGAGGAAGGGTAACACAACAAGTCAAATGGACCTTCGCTGGAATAAAAAATGTCTTTCTCGGGAAGAAGGGCTGATAGCAAAAGGGGTCAGACAGACTAGGGATTCCTCAGCCCATCGGCTTCATTCCATGTAAATACTTCCTTGTTTACACTCAATTTCCCTTCATGCTTGTAATGACCTGATTCCAGTCTGATAAAGAATTCTTATTTCATGATTTTGGGGCAGTCCATGTATTCAAATCTCTTGTTACGTCAGGATGGTATATGGCTTAGGGGGAGATCTGTAGGTGATGGTTTCCCAGGCCTCTGATGCCCTTGTCCTTCTAGATGGTAGAGATCTTGTGTTTGGAAACGGTATCAAAGGAGCCTAGTTGAATTGCTGCGGTGCATCTTGTAGATGTATATATTACTGCTACCATGATTGGATGATAAAGGAGTGAAAGTTCACAGCGATTCATGAGGTGCCCATCAATTGGGCTGCTTTGTTTTGGGTCATGTCAAGCTTCTTGATTGATATAGCTCCAAATACAATGCAGGCAAACGGAGAGTGTTCCGTTATACTCCTGACTTATGTCTTGTAGATGATGGTCAGGTAATGAGGATACAGGAGATGAGCAAATCACCACAGATTTCCTAGTCTTTGACTTGCTCTTGTAGCCACAATATGTATATAACTGGTCCAGTTCAGTTTCTGGTCAAAGGTGACCCCGATGATGTTGATTATCAGATCGTGAACTCTCAGGCCTGACTTCCCCAAAAGTGCACTCACCACTGACTGAAAGCCAAAAACTTCTAAGTATCCGAGGCATTTGCCTGAAAGAAGCAAGATGTGGAGGTGCTGGTGTTGGACTGGGTTGGACAAGATCAAGGGTCAGCGCTCCGAAAGCTGGTGTTTATAAATAAATCTATTGGACTATAACTTGGAGTTGTGTGATTTTTGATTTGAAATAAGCACTGTTTACCTTGAATGTGGAAACCAAAATTCCACATATTAGAATCAACATAATTTAGTTATTATAGAACATAGAACATTACAGCGAAGTACAGGCCCTTCGGCCCTCAATGTTGTGCCGACCTGTCATACCAATCTGAAGCCCATCTAACCTACACTATTTCACTATATGCTTGTCCAATGACGACTTAAATGTACTTAATATCTGGAGAAGTCATACCCTGAACATGTATCACAATTTTTCTATGTCTACACTAGGTCTTACCTCCCACAGCAGTGACAGGGTTCCTTCTGGACCTCACTTACCACCCCGTCAGCATCCACATTACCTACAATTTCTGCCACCTCCAATGGGAAGCCACCACCAGCCACACATTCCACTCCATTGTCAGCCTTCTACGAGGATGTTTCCCTCAGGACATCTTGGTCTATACCTAGTGCATTCCCAATCTGTCACCAAAATCCACAGCACCTTCACATACAATTGTAGAAGGTGCAACACTTCCCTGTTTACTTACTCCCTCCTCACCATCTAAAGCCCCAAATATGCCTTCCAGGTGAACTAGCAATTTACCTGCATTTCACTCAGTATAGTTTACTGTAGTCAACACTTACAATGTGATCTGCTCTACATTGGGGAGACAAAATGTAGACTGGGTGACCGCAGAACGTCTATATGATGTTCACAAAAATGACCCTGAGCTTCCTGTTGCCTCCCACTTCAACACACAATCATGTTCCCTGGTCAACATCTCTGTCTCAGGCTTGCTTCAGTGCACCAACAAAACTTAGCGCAAGTTGGAAGAACAGCATCTCAATTTCCACTTGGGGAACCTCACAGCTTTCATACTCAATATTAAATTCAATAATTTTAGGGCCTGAGCATCTTCTCCCATGTTCTTACCCCAAGCCCCACACTTGGACTTTTGGGCAGCACGGTGGTTCAGTGGTTAGCACTGCTGCCTCACAGCACTAGGGTCCCTGGTTCAATTCCAGCCTTGGGTGACTGTCTGTGTGGAGTTTGCACATTCTCCCTGTGTCTGCGTGGGTTTTCTCCAGGTGCTCCAGTTTCTTCCCACAGTCCAGAGATGTGTAGGTCAGGTGAATTGGCCATGCTAAATTGCCCATAGCATTAGGTGCATTAGTCAGAGGGAAATGGGTCTGGGTGGGTTACTCTTTGGAGGGTAGGTGTGGACTTGTTGGGCTGAAGGGCCCATTTCCACACTGTAGGGAATCTAATCTAATCATATGGGCTACTACCACAAATAATCCATGGTAAACCACTAATAGTCCCCCTTAGCAGCTATTCATTCTCACAGACTGACTTTTACACATTCCTTTGTCTGCCCAATTATTTTTTCCTCTCTCTGGGCTCCATCTCCACATATTGTTTACTGCTCCTTCCTCCTTTCATCCCATCTTCAGCATATATATCAGCCATGCTGTAGCTAAAATCAGTTCTGAAGAAGTGGCACATAATAAATGGGTCACTTTTGGATTTACAGAATTTAGTAGGGGAGTGCCACAGGGATTAGTGCTGGGGCCTCATCTACTCACAGCTTGAATGAATGGCATGATGAAAAGACTGAGTGTATGTCCAGAACAGTCTGGGGCAGAGTTTAATAATAGAGGTCTTCAATTTAACCAAAAGCAAATCACTGCAGGTGCTGGAAATCTGAAGTAAAAACAGAACAATCACATTAAACATACAATTTTAACTCTTATTCTTTTTTTGACAGATGTTCCAGATCTGCTAATTTTCTCCATCATTTTCTATTTTTATTTCAGGGTTCCCATTTAATATGGAAATGAGGAATATATCCCTGCTCTTGAGAATCCAATAGACTTTGAAATTCTTTACTCCAGTGGAGGCCAGGTCATTGTCAAATACTACCTTGAATATGTTTAACTTTTGATTGACAAGGGAGTCAAGGTTATGAGGGGCAGGTGGGAAAGTTGAATTCAGGCCACAATTAGATTAGCTGTGATCTTATTGAGTATAGTGGATTGGGCGCGAGAGGTCAAATGACTGCCTCCCTTTTCTTCATGACCTTATGGATTCAGTAGCATGACTTGTTGTACAATATTGATTCATCAGGGCAGGGTTCAGTACAAACATTTTCAATAAGGTATTTTATTATTATTTTCTAGCAAAAAAGAATGAACAGCAGATATGATGGATTCCATGCAGTACTGACAGCTGCCTCCATAGGCAAAGAAAAGTCTTGCAGAACAATTTAATTTTATGGCCAGCCACCTCAAATGCCCTTTTGTGCAGAGAGGCTTTAACCAGTCCTTATTTTCCAGCAATCTGACAACTGATTGCTTTCATTCTGATTTTTTAAAGAAACTTTCTATGTGCTGAGGAATTGACTGAGAGCTCACAATGCCCTCCTGAAGCTTGGCTGCTTTTCTGACCTTTTAATAAACATTGCATTATAATTTGTGTCATGCGGTTTTTTTTCTGAATTTTTGCCAGAGAGGAATCTAAGATTACCAAAAGCAAAAACATTCCTGTAGCTATCAGTGGGTTAGAAGATGAGCTATCAGCAAATTTCATTTTTAACTGAAACCAGACTTGAACTTAAAACGACCAAAACCTACACTCCACATCAAATTAAAAGCTCTAATGCCTTGAAATTACAAATCAATAGTTTTGTAGCCTGATCGGTGACATTAAAAGAGAGGATTTTGATTGATAAGACTTGAATGAGCTTTTCTTTTATATTTTGTATGTTCCAATCACTTATGTAATCATACTTTTTAAATCCATATGCTCATAATTAAGTGAACACTCTTCTTCGTTGTTTAAGGCCAAAGATTTAATCACTAGAGAGGCTTTACCATGATTGTTGTAGTGCGCAGAAGTGAGGCTGTGTGAGGTAGATGGTCATTAACTAGACACTTGCATGACAGCTAAATAGACCTAAAAAAGACATAAGATTGTTCCTTTCCCACAAATGTCATATTGAACCACTCACCAAAAAACTGAAACAATTCAGTTATGGGTGAGATACATCACAATTTTTCATTCAATATGTCTCAATTAGCATTCTATACATCTGAAATAACCAATTGGTTGGCACAGTGGCTCAGTGATTAGCACCACTGCCTCACAGCATCAGGACTTGGGTTCAATTCCACCCTCGGCAACTGTCTGTGTGAAGTTTGACCATTCTCCCCATGTCTGCATGGGTTTCCTCTGGGTGCTCCAGCTTTCTCGCCTTGTCCAAAAATGTGCAAGTTAGGTGGATTGCCCATAGTGTCCAGGGATGTGCAAGCTAGGTGGATTAGCCATGGGAAATGCAGGGTTACAGGATGGGTGGGTCGAGGTGGGATACTCTTTGAAGGGTCGGTGTGGAACCAATGGGCCGAATAGCCTGCTCCCTCATCATAGGGATTCTATGGTTTTCATAAAGCTCTGTTTTCCTTTGTTAAGCAGAGTACTTTATTGGTTCTGTCAGACAAGACACAAGACTTGCATTAATATGGCAGCTTTCACGTCATCCAAAAAATCTTTACAGCCAATAATTTTGAGTTATCAGTGAGATCTCATGAAATAGAGATCATTCAACAACAGCATATATTTTTGTAATACTTATGGAGCCCCTTTAATTTATAAAAACATCTAAGCCTTTTCTCAGGATGAGTATGAACCAAAGTTTCGCACCAAACCAAAAAAGGCGATATGAAGGAGATGCTATTTTTTGAAACTGATGTGAGGTTGTTAATTGTTAATTGCCCCTTGAGAAGTTGGTGGTCATCCACAACTTTCAATTGCTGCAGACTATTTGGGATCAGTACACCTACATTGCTGTTAGGAAGGGAATTCCAAGATTTTGGTTGAAGAAGAAGTTTTTAACTATTGTTTTACAGGAGGAAAGCAGTGTTGAGAGATTTAGTGAGAATTCTGGAGCATAGGGCTATGCCAACTAAAAGGGCTATCCATGGTGGAGCAACTAAAACTGTGGATGCTCAGGACACCAGAATTGGAGGAGTGTGATATCAGAGGGTTTTTGTGCGGTCATGCCCGCCTGCTTATTCTGTATGAACTCCTCATACTGCAGGATGCTACCACCAACCTGTTTAAGTGTAGGAAATTGCAAGACCTGCTCAGTTTAATGCAGTAGAGGAGATGACATACTGGTCTAACTAAAAGAGTCTTTTGTAACTAACCAGATATGGATTATTGCACGTGAGCAACTAATTATAGGTTTAGTCGATATATAGCTATTGTTACAGAGATGGGAGAAAGTGAGGACTGCAGATGTTAAAGATTAGAGTTGAGAGTGTGATGCTGGAAAAGCACAGCAGGTCAGGCAGCATCCAAGGAGCAGGAGGATCGACATTTTGGGCACAAGCCCTTCATCAGTCCTTCCTGATGAAGTGCTTATGCCCAAAACGTCCATTCTCCTGCTCCTAGGATGCTGCCTGACCTGCTGTGCTTTTCCAGCACCACATTCTTGATTATTACAGATAAGTTGAGAAAGACCCAATTAGATCTCACTCCTTAGATCCTATGGTGTTCTATGCAAGTCCATGTGGCATCGTCATATTGGTGGTGCAGATGGCACATCTCTATATTGACCATTTCAAATCCATAGGTAACTGGAGAGGATTAGAGAATTAAGGAAGGACATGATGATCGAGGAATTTAAAGACCAGAATGAGAATTTTAAAAATGAAACATTGCTTAAGTGGAACCAGTTCAGATCAGTGAGACGGGCAGAGTTGGTCAATGTTGAAGAGATGGAAATAGGCGACCTCAATGTTGACACCGATGTGTGGTAGGATGCCCATCTCTGAATCAGATATAACACCAGGATTGCAAACTGTAACCTCAGACACTTGCCTGTGAAATCATTGTAGTCAGTGTTGAGAAGGGAATTTGTAATGGCCACTGAAAGCAATTGCTTCAGTCTTCATAATGTTTAATTGGCAGAGATTATTGTTCCTCCAGTTCTAGAGAGGTAGCGGAGTGATAGAATTACATATTGAGTGTACCTGTGGAAATTGATTCTGTGTCAGATGGAACAGGAGTAGGTTAACTCAGTTCAAAGATGACTGGTTTGCAAAGCAGAGTGATGCCTGCAGCATGGGTTCAACCCTTGCAAGGGCTGAGATTACCATGAAGGAGCCTCCTCAATCTTTCTCCTCGCCTGAGGCGTGGTGACCTTTGTGTTAAACTACCAACAGTCAACTCTGTCTAACAAGAGAGCAGCCCTATGGCTGAGAGAAAACATGGAAAGAAACAAACAGATGCTTGGCATCATGCAAAAGTGCAAATATAAGTGATCTTCTTCAAGTTAAATACCTGAGAATGAAGCAAAACTAATGCAGCTCTATTGGATTGGAAAGGGCAGGGAGTCAGTGGAGAAAGCTGATCAACCATGTAAAATTCTGCTGACAGTTCAAGAAGACCGAGGAGGGATAGTTTACCTTTTGGCACAGTCATATAATATGTCATTTATGGCTTTGATGTGAGCATTTTTGGGGAACTGTGGTAATAATGGACATCTTGATTAGTGGGTTTTGTCTTGACATTCAGAGAAACTGAGCATGAATTTGAGAGATGAGAACATGTTGAAAAACTTTGGGAGAGGAAAGGAAATAAGTGGTTTACTATACTGTAGATTATATGTAATTGTAGATTTTGTATTCCAGTCAGTAACATATTTTGCAAGGTCCAGTAGGTGGTGCACTACATCAACTTTGGAAAGTTGGGTAAACTATTTAACTCCATCTGGCCATGTGATACTTGGAGTCACTGATAATATTTGACTCCCAGAATTAATGCATTTTATTGGAAGAACATTTTATTCTTATATAAAATCTATAAACCAGAAAATTCATTGGCATTTTTTCTTTAGTTGTATTTTAATCTGTGCAGCTGGTGTAACTGGATGTTGTCATAATAGTGAATATTTTTATTTTCAGTGCAGCTAAATCCACACAGAAAGGCACCATATTACAATATTTTCATGGGGTTGTGTTTGAAAGATGAGAATGCTGGGGTCCTCTCAAGAGTTATTTGTTACCTTTGTCTAATACAAAAAAAAATTGTTTGATTTAAATACTGATTTAGTTTTAATCTCGATGTTTGTGAAATTGAGTTGCACTTGCTGAGAGCATTTCACACTATCTACCCAACATAAATATTTGGTTAAATCCATTTTTAGATTCTTTGGTTCCAGTGTAAGTTGAATAAGGACTCCAGTTTGAATAAATGAATATGACTCTGGTCGTTGCACTCCAGAGCCCAGGACGTATACTACTGTATTTGTTGTATCCAGAGTCTTCACATTGGCAAAAAACAGAATAACTATGTAGACTGTAGAATTAAAGCACAATATCTGACTGACAGTAGACTGAAGGTCCCTGCCAGCAAAAGTTTTGAGTGTTTTTGTAGCTGCAACAGCCATCCCATAATTAACATACTTCTATTATTAAAGCATTATGCAGAGCCAAGTGCACCCTGGTATCGTGTGATCAGTATCCATGTTACAAACAGTAGTGAAAGAACACGTCTGATACTTCTGCTTTCAATTAGTTGATCACTGAATAAAATTTTTCATCAGCTAATATAACACTCCCCAAGCACCCAACAAACTGTAAATTCAGTAAATAAAGGCAAAGATCAATAGTAGAGTGAAATCTTAGGCGTGTAATATGAGACAAGCAATTGGAAACCCGTCGTTAAGAAGGCTGAGACCTTTTGGCAACAAGGGTCCAATTGGAATGTAGTGTCAACATAAATCAAAGTTGACCAAATGTATGTCTAAAGGTGACTAGCCTGAGTTAACATGCCTTTGCTCTTCCTTTTAAACTGGTTTTACCATTTGTAGAGACCTTCCTTTCTTCTTCCCAATTATTATCTAACGATACTGAAATTTGTTGTTACTAACTCAGCCACATTGTACTGTATGGTTGTGGAGAGATATGAAGCTTGTCCTGTTCATGGCAAAATCAGGAGTATGTGAAAGAATTCTGTTTGACGTGGAGGTCTCAAGAAATATTTCAGAAGATGCTCATTAGTATTGAATAGAACAAAAAAAAATAGAAAATGAGCAGAAATCGGTAGAAGCAATCAAGACTGAAATTATATTTTGGACTCGTACATTACAATAAGTCAAATAACCTACTCACAGTGTTCATATTAAGTCCTTCCTCACTTCAGTAAGGCACTCGACAAGGTTCCCCTTGGAAGACTGGTTAGCGAGGTTAGATCTCATGGGATACAGGATGCAGGAGGAATTAGCCATTTGGATACTGAACTGGCTCAAAGGTAAAAGACAGAGGGTGCTGGTGGAGGTTGTTTTTCAGACTGAAGGCCTGTGACCAGTGGAGTGCCACAAGGATCAGTGCTGGGTCCACTACTTTTCGTCATTTATAGAAATGATTTGGATGTGAGCCTAAGAGGTATAGTTAGTAGGTTTACAGATCACACCAAAATTAAAGGTGTAGTGGACAGTGAAGAAGGTTACCTCAGATTAAAATGGGATCTTGATCAGATGGGCCAATGGGCTGAGCAGTGGCAGATGGAGTTTAATTTAGATGAATGTGAGGTGCTGCATTTTGGGAAAGCAAATCTTAGCAGGACTTATACACTTAATGGTAAGGTCCTAGGGAGTGTTGCTGAACAGAGACACCTTGGAATGCAGGTTCATAATTCTTTGAAAGTTGAGTCTCGGGTAGATAGGATAGTGAAGAAGGCATTTGGTATGCTTTCCTTTATTGGTCAGAGTATTGAGTACAGGAGTTGGGAGGTCATGTTGTGGCTGTACATGATATTGGTTAGGCCACT
This sequence comes from Chiloscyllium plagiosum, assembly GCF_004010195.1. NCBI lineage: Eukaryota > Metazoa > Chordata > Chondrichthyes > Orectolobiformes > Hemiscylliidae > Chiloscyllium > Chiloscyllium plagiosum. The sequence continues at coordinate 80,436,072 of NC_057714.1, forward strand.
GTTGGAATATTGCATGCAATTCTGACCTCCTTCCTATCGGAAGGATGTTGTGAAACTTGAAAGGGTTCAGAAACGATTTACAAGGATGTTGCCAGGGTTGGAGAATTTGAGCTACAGGGAGAGATTCAATAGGCTAGGGCTGTTTTCCCTGGAGCGTCAGAGGCTGAGAGGTGACCTTATAGAGGTTTATAAAATTATGAGGGATATGGATAGGATAAATAGATAAAGTCTTTTCCCTGGTGTCAGGGAGTCCAGAACTAGAGGGCATAGGTTTAGGGTGAGAGGGGAAAGATATAAAAGAGACCTAAGGGGCAGCTTTTTCACGCAGAGAGTGGTATGTGTGTGGAATGATTGGCCAGAGGAAGTGGTGGAGGCTAGTATGCTTGCAACTTTTAAAAGGCATCTGGATGGGTATATGAATAGGAAGGGTTTGGAGGGATATGGACCAGGTGCTGGCAAGTGGTACTAGATTGGGAGCGACACAGTGGTTAGCACTGCTGCCTCACAGCGCCAGAGACCCGGATTCAATTCCCGCCTCAGGCAACTGTCTGTGTGGAGTTTGCACATTCTCCCCATGTCTGCGTGGGTTTCCTCCGGGTGCTCCGGTTTCCTCCCACAGTCCAAAAAGTGCAGGTTAGGTGAATTGGCCATGCTAAATTGACCATAGTGTTAGGTGAAAGGGTAAATGTAGGGGAATGGGTCTGGGTGTGCTGCTCTTCTGAGGATCAGTGTGGACTTGTTGGGCCGAAGGGCCTCTTTCCACACTGTAAGTAATCTAATCTCTAACTGGTTGGCATGGACGAGTTGAACCAAAGGGTCTGTTTCAGTGCTGTACATCTCTATGACTCTACTGTCCTGTTCTGACACCACTACCTTGATAAATTATTATGATCTCTCTACCTTAATTAGTTTCTTCAGTTTTGGATTATTTATTGCTTTGGTTAGACCCCTGGCATGCGACTCTTATACCTATTGTGTTCTTCCAATCAGATAAAAACCGAAAGAACTGTGGATGCCGTAAATCAGGATCAGGGTTGCTCGGGGTTTCAGGGGTCTGGTGGCATCTGTGAAGAAAATCAGAGTTAACGTTTCTGGTCCGGTGACCCTTCCGCTAGTTTTTCTCCACGCCTTCCTCTCGTTTTTCTCCACGCCTTCCTCTAGCTTTTCTGCCTTACCTGCTGGTCTTTTCCAGTGGCTTCTGTTTTTGTTCTATGTTATTCCAGTCATTTAGTTTGTCTCCAGCACCACTTTATTTTTAATTTTTTGTAATTATCTCTCTGCCCCTTCTAATCAGATTGTAGGTCATCTGTTCACTTTGTTATTCATCTTAAATCAACACTGTCTAACACTCTTGGTCACTTGCAGAGACGTATTATTTGACAGTCCACTTACACCATTTGTATAGTCATTTGCTCTTTCTGCCCTTGATCTCTCTGCCCATAATTTCTGTTTCTGTGTGTTTCCCTCTCACTTCACCTGACAAAGGGACCATGCTCCGAAAGCTTGTGATTTCAAATAAATCTGTTGGACTATAACCAGTATCTCCGCATCAAAAAAAAATGAAATTGCAAAGACACAGTAATCTTGTGATAAAAGAAAGATCTTGAAAAATGTTGAGAGTTATCTGGAGAAACTCAGTAATTTTTTATTGCTTCGAGTGCTGTCATCAAATGAATGCAGTACAGTCCACCATATCATCAGTGCAGGACCAGTATCTTTTTTGTGTTTTTGTGCTGCAGCATGTCGAGAGATTTTGCAGCTTTAGCTTGGGACGGGCAGGTGAGTGGGCATTCATCGAACACTTCAGGATAATTAATTTCCTTGGCTAAAGAACTGTTGCATCGATAATTGCCTTGTCTATCCTAATTCCGCTGTGTGGTGTATGGTAGAATTATTAAGTCCCTACAGTTTGGAAAGAGGTAATTTGGCCCATTGAGTCTGCACTGACCCGCTGAAGAACATTCCAGTCAGATCCAATCCCCATCCTGTCCCCATAACCTCACATTAATCAAGGCTAATCCAACTAACCTGCGGAAGGTAACCAGAACATCTAATGAAAACCCACGTAGACATGGGGAGAACATGCAAACGCCACATAGATAGTAACCCAAGGCTGGAAGTGAGCCCAGATCCTTGGCACTGTGAGGCAGCGTTGCTGATCACTGAGTCGTCATGGCACCGGTAGTGGTGTCACTATGGTTTCAGTTTCCATGGTTTTCTTGCTGGAGTTTCAAGGTTGGCCACAAATAGGTGAGGGAAGAAAGCCTCAATATCAGGCTAGTTTGCATCACTGTGATCCTCCTCATCCTCAGTGTCTTGCACAATTGATGTCAGTTTGGATAGAGCATAGCAGAAGCTGTTGGAAGTTATGGTTTTGTCAGCGTCTTCCACACCTCCATCATGACCATACTCTCCAGGGTTCTTATCAATCATCTCAACAGTGTGAGAGATTAGCTGCCTTTAGTAGTAGGTTTTTAGATTGCTAATCACTCCGATCCATTGGTAGTGATTTTTGAGAGCCAAGAATTAAATCCAGATAACAATTCCGGATCCCAAGGCTTTCCTTAGAGTCATAGAGATATACATCATGGAAACAGAGCCTTCGGTCCAACTCGTCCATACTGACCAGATATCCTAAATTAATCTAGTCCCATTTTCCAGCACTTGGCCCATATGTCTCTAAACCTTTCCTATTCATATACCCATCCAAATGCTTTTTAAATATTGTAATTATACCAGCTTCCACCACTTCGTCTGGCAGCTCATTCCATTCATGGAACCAGCCTTTGCATGTAAATGTTGCTGCTTAGGCCCCTTTTACATCTTTCCCCTCTGACCCTAAACCTATGTCCGCTTGTTCTGGACTCCCTCAACCCAGGAAAAAAGACCTTGTCGATTTACCTTATCCATATCCCTCGTGATTTTATAAACATCTATAACCTCTATGAGCAGAGATTGAGCAGGTCAGGCCTATACTCACTAGAGCTTGGAAGAATGAAAGATCTAATTGAGGTACATAAGATGCTAGGGGATTAACAGAGTAGACGTAAAACAGACATTTCCCCTTGTGGGGCAATCTAGAATGGGAGATCATAGTTTTAGGCTTGGGATGGCAGGTTTAAAACAGAAATGAGGAGAAATTAATCCATTTTAAAAGGTCATGTATCTGTAGAATTCACTACTGCTTCCAGGATACTGAACAAATATAAGAGGAAGATGGACAGATGTTTAATTAGTAATGGATTAAAAAATTATGAGGCGTGGTACTGACCATAGTAGTGGCATTCTTCTTGCTCTGCTTTCCTCCATTATACATTTCATCTTTAAACATTGAACAGTGATCTGGTTAAATAATCCATAATAAATGATAGAAGTGTTCCTTACTTGTTCAAGTTGCCTGAGGACCACTTTTCTGGCTGATCATCTGTTATTCCTGCCATAACTATTGCACCCTCCCCACGTTCCACTCAGAGGATGACGCTGTGCATTGTCTTAAATCAGTTCAGCCATCCAATGCTGCAGGTGATCCAACTCTTTTGCTGGAACAACTCCTTTCCTGCTGGATTAAACCTGAGTTGGGAACATTCTGTGCTTGAGCTGCCTTGAATTACATTGGCAGAGCTTCTTCAATGTTAGGAAGGGGTCACACATTTAGGACAGAGATGAGGATTGTTTTTCTGGGGATAATGTATCTGGAGGTAGGGAATTCTTTACTGCAGAGGGCTGTTGAGTCTGGTTCATTGAATATATAAAGGCTGTGACAGACAGATGTTTAATCAATAAGGAAGTCAATGGTTATGGGGAAAAGGCAGGAAAACAGAGTTTAGGATTATCAGTTCAGTCATGACCTAATTGAATGCTAGAGAAGACTCAAGAGGCTGAATGGTCTGCTTCTTCTGTACCTTATGGTTTTAGATATCATTCTCATCAACTTCTTTGTCGGAGAGAATGCCCTCTCGTCAGACTGATCCAAAGTTTATGACCAACAGGCAGGAAACTGAGATATTGCTGCTGTTTTCACCAGTAGAGAGAGCTGCAGATTTGAGGGGCAGCAGAGAGTTGACTGAGAAGGTATATTTACAAGAAGCTCTTGTGTGTATGATAAATCAAAGCAAGACAAAAAGTAGAAAATAGGATTAAAGCTAAGATTGTGAATTGGACAATTTCATGCCTCCGCTTCAGAGCAATCAGACCATTTTTAAAAGTCAGATATAGGTGTCTTTGGGAAATCTGCCCAAACAAGGCTGTTTTGATGTTAGCTAAGGAGATTTTGAAGGAGTGCCCAGTTTGAGCGATGGTTGTCTCTGGGGAACTCTGAAGTGGAGTTACTTTTGCAGATAACCTGAGGACCAATTCCATTGAGTGAGAAACCTGATGTATTGGAAGCCAAATTTGAAAGATTGAGGTTGCACGTGGTGTCATATATATATGAGAAGTGATGCAAATGCTTGTAAGGTCGTGAGATGTTACCTTTGCAAATCCATCTGTAGTTTGATTTCTATGTTACTTGTTAAATAATATTTAATTTAAATTGATTTGCACTTGTGTTAAATAAATGTTCGAAAGTGTGAAAATTTGTGGGTAATTTCTTAAATTGTTGCATGGTGGAGGTCTTTTTGGTAAATTTGATTATTTTGGTTCACAGTTCACTAGTTCATGAATTGTAACAATGTTCATATACTACTGATCAGGTTTACGCACTTTTTCAAATAACTTCCTTAAGACATGGTGTACTTTATCACCAATCCCTCATTTTCCTTTGGCATTTGCTCTATATTCACTTCATTAACAGAGTTAAATCATTCTCTTTTCTTCCCCTCCCCCTGCATCCAGGTGCACAAATGCAAACACAGCTGCCAGAACAGTCCATTCTATACCCAGCAATCCATTATCCATGGCCTCTAAAACGCCTTTATCTCAATGTTGAAAAGCATTGGACATTCTATAATGCAATCTTGTTTCATGAACGAAAAGCTTCAAATGACAGAAATATTTCTGAACCAGCTCCATAAGTTGCATGCAACAACAGAGCTTTAAAATTCCAGTATTAAATCCTTTATTATTTTAATGGAAATATTGAAGGAAGTAGTCTCCAACCAAATTTCACTTTGAATATCTGGTAAGTTACTATTGAAAACAATATTTATACAAAAAGCAATACCTCAACTAGGTTGTTTATCTATCATTTAATAGGGTAAAATGGTCACATGAATGATGTATTGAAAGAGATCTGCTTCTCCTATGTCTGTTTTCATTAGATGGAAGAACAAAGTTTAGCAAAGATCACAGAGTTATGTTTTATTTTAAAAATCCAAAAAGAAAGTCTGAATTTTCCAATTGAAATTTAATACAGAAAGCCACAGACAACCTGTTTATTGAAAAGTCTACCCAGTCCATTCTTAAAGCAAGATTCTGATAATTTATATTTCCTATTCATCAAGGTGAATTGAGGAAAATTTCAGTGTAAAGACCTCAGATTTTACATTTGTGTGCAGTATATCCTTCACCAGTTCCCAAGGTTACAATTTGCCCACTCAACTTGGAAATTCAAAAATTCACCCTTTTGATAATTTGATTCAAATCACTTTTTTAAAACATAGAGACATTTAATTGGAAATCTATTCCACGACTCATTTTTAAAATCATGGAATAGGGTTATCACTGGTTAGGCTGGCAGTTATTGTCTATCTCTAGTTGCCCTTGACAAGGTAGTGGTGAGCTGACACCTGGAACCACCACAGTCCTTGGGGTGTGTGTACTGATATTGTATGGCATAGATTTCAGGCCTGATAGACCTGCATATTTAAGATTGTTACATGACATCACAATGTGTGACCTTCTGGTATAAAGGTATCTGCTTTTCTTTCAGATGTTCTCTCTGTAACAGCATAGTCTGCCACTTATGTAGGTGGGATGTACAATAACATTAGAGTGGTGATGGAAAAGCACAGCAGGACAGGCAGCATCTGAGGAGCAGCTTTTGCCCAAAACGTTGATTTTCCCTGCTCCTTGGATGTTGCCTGACCTGCTGTGCTTTTCCAGAACCACTCTAATCTAAACTCTGGTTTCTAGCATCTGCAGTCCTCACTTTTGCCTGTACAGTAACATTAGTCAGCACAGAATCCAAACTGTGTCTCTAGGTCAATGACTCTGTAACTGTGTAAATATTTAGTATCGTCAATAAACTTTGAGACATCTGTCTCAAAAACAAGCTGACTCCCTCTAGGATATGTTATGCAGACTAAAAAATGAAAAAGCCAGAAAGCACATCAGGTAAACTCACAATGCAGTTAGGAGCATGTACAAGGATTTTTACCCAGTGACAGTGAAGGAACATTGATATATTTCCAAGTCAAGATGATGTGTCAGTTGGTGTGAACTTGCAAAGATGGTGTTCCCATGCATCTATTGGCCTGGATGAGGTGCTGCAATGTATCACTTAGATAGTATGCATTGGTGACACTGTGCGTCAGTAGTGAAAGGAGTGAATGATCAATATAGTAGATGAGGTGCCATTCGAATGAGATGCTTTGTTCTGAATGGTGTTGAGTTTCTTGAGTGTTGTAGGAATTGCACCCATCCAGGCAAGTGTAAAGTATACCATCACATTCCTGACATGTCTTTGTAGATGTTGGACCCACTGAGGAGTTAGGAGGTAAGTTACTTACCATCACAAGTCATCTCATCAATGTTTATGTTCATCCATTTACCTGAAATTGTTGGCATTGGTTGATTACTTATTTTCTACCTTGATTCCCCATCTGCTCTGATCCTCTCAATCAATTTTGCCTCCTGTTTATTATACAGGTAGTTCGTCTATAACACGGTGGTTGCGTTCTTGTGTAACCCCACATTATAGAAAAATCGTGCTTTAATTGTTGGCCAACACGTTTTAACAGTTTGCATTTTAGAAACAGTGTCCTCAATTGATCACAGCAGTTCAGGCAGCATCTGAGGAGCAGTAAAATCGACGTTTCGGGCAAAAGCCCTTCATCAGAAGGGCTTTTGCCCAAAATGTCGATTTTACTGCTCCTGGGTTCGAATCTGCTCCTCAGATGCTGCCTGAACTGCTGTGCTCTTCCAGCACCACTAATCTGGAATCTGGTTTCCAGCATCTGCAGTCATTGTTTTTACTTGCTCAATTGATCAGTCGCGTTAACGAAACGCGCATTTTTGCAGAACAACCTGTATAATGTTATTTATTCTTTTAATGGTTATTGCATTTACATGACTCAAATTCCTTCAGATCAGTGGCTGTGAGCTCCAATGATCTTGTAGTATTTAGTCTGATTAACTGTTTTGTTCGACTCCATATGTAACAGCAGGCCACTGAAAATCTTGCTTCGTTCAGTTTGTTAAAAACTCAAGATGTTCCTGTCTTATTCAGAAATAACCAAACAATTATCACCTCTTTGTCCTCTTTCAATACTCTTGGCTTTATATCCTTTGACACCAGCTGGAAATCCACACCTCTGTTATTTTTCAAGGTTTTTCAGAAAGCTCTTTTCTTTTATTATTTTCTTTCCCTCACTGTTATCACTCCTACATGATACTCCTGTTTCATGGCATGTGACCTGAGGATATGTAGATTGCATGTTTCATCTTAACATTGAGGCATGACACACATGCTACAAAACGTGTTCTGCAATTTTTAGCTGAATAATTTGATATAAACCCAGACATTGATGTATCTGTGATTGTACTTGTTAAAAAAAAAATCCGTAATTGCTCAGATTAAAGTTGAGAGTCCACCATATTGCTGTGGATCTGGAGTCACACAAGTAGGCCAGATCAGATAAGAATGGCACTTCCTAAAGTACGTTAGTGAACCAGATGGGTTTTTCTGACAGTTGATAATGGTTTCATGGTCATCATTTGACTCTTAATTCCAGATTTTTATTGAATTCAAAGTCCACCTTCTGACATGGCATGATTTGAACCTGGGTCCCCAAAACCTTAACAGGGATTCTGGATTAATAGTCTTGTGATAATACTACCTGTGAGCTGTAATAAATGCTGGATTCTTCAATACAATGTTATTCATGTCAAGTTTCTGAGGTTAACGTAAGCGTTGCCATGTTAGATAAGTACACTTGCTTGCTGGAGGCAAAATGGAGTATAGGAATGTGAGTAAGCAATTCAGCTCCTTGAGCCTGTTCTGCTGTTCAATGAGACCATGGCTGATCTGTGGCTAAACTCCACATACCTGCCTTTGGCCCATGTTCCTTAATACCTTTGCCTCACAAAATTTTCTCTACCTCAGATATAAACTTAACAACTGATCTGGCATTTGAGGAAGAGAGTTCTAAATATCTCCCACCCTTTGAGTGTAGAAGTGCTTGCTAACATTTCTCCTGTACGGTCTGGCTCTAGTTTTTAGACAATATTCTAGAATCCCTGACCAGAGGAAATAGTTTCTCTTTTATCTACTCTGAGTTTCCTTTTAATATCTTGAAGACTTCAATCAGATTACCCTTTAACCTTCTAAATTCTAGAGAACAAATGCACCTTATTTTCTAATCTGATATGTTGTGACTTGTGGTCTTGATATTGCTTTTCATTGTGGATTTCTACGTTTTATCCTGGTTTCTCAAACTAACTCTTCTAATGTCATAGTTTGCGAATGGAGGCTTTCCTTTGATTTAATTAACAAAATCTGACCATTTTTTGAAACTGGCACATAATACATTGAATCCGACAGTAATATTTATTTTGGATCATGTGTTATGTCAAAATAGATGGGAAAGTGAGGACTGCAGATGCTGGAGATCAGAGCTGAAAATGTGTTGCTGGAAAAGTGCAGCAGGTCAGGCAGCATCCAAGGAACAGGAGAATCGACGTTTCGGGCATAAGCCCTTCTTCAGGAATCATTCCTGAAGAAGGGCTTATGCCCGAAACGTCGATTCTCCTTTTCCTTGGATGCTGCCTGACCTGTCAAAATAGATACCAATTACATAAAATAAGAAATTCACCAGAGAAATGAATTTGAGGTCTTTCTGTTTCATGAGTGGAGTAAACTAGTGGAACTCAATTAAAGCTTCTGATGGCACCTTGTAGGTGCAAGAAACAAGAGGGTCCCCAGGCTGTGTTACAGCTGCTCTCAAAGGGAAATCAGAGGAATCATGAAATCTTCATGAGGAATACAGAGTTTAAAGGACTTATTAATCACCATGAATTTGGAAGATCTAAGTGCACTGCTGATTCAATTTGAAATATCTACCTGTCTGTCATTTAAGGGTAATTTGTAGTTTACATTTGACCATAAATAACCTCTTAATTCATGTTTAATTCATGTTAATCTTGGATGTTAGTATATATTATGCATGGTATTTGCTGTTTTTTAAGTCTGGTATTGTAAACGTTGTTTGCGTAAAGGGTGTATTTCTTACCAATTCACGTGAACAGGAAGTTAGTGCCATCGATATCATCCTTGGGCATCCATACCAACCTGTCTACCTGTGAGGTCATTTTCAAGGAACAACGTACCTGAATCCCTAGGTCTCTCTGATCAACAACACTCCCCAGTGCCCAGAAGGAGGCCACTCAGCCCATCATGCCCATAGTGCCTGCACTGACTTTTCAATAGAATGTTGTTACCTATTGCCAATCTCCTGACTTTTCCCCATGTCCCTGCACACTATTTCTATCCAAATAACCATCCAATGCCCTCTTGAATGGCTCAATTGAATCTGTCCCCACCATAATTCTGGCAGTGCATTCTAAACCCTAACTATTCGCTGGATGAAAGTGTTTTTCCTCACTTCACCCTTGTTTCTTTTGCATATCACTTTAAATCTGTGTCCTCTGCTTCTCAGTCCTTTTCTTAGCAGGAACAGCTTCTTCCTATCTACTCTGTCCAGATTTTGAAAACTCTTCTCAGCCTTCTTCTCCCCTGAGGACAACAGTCCCAACTTTTCCAATCCATCCTCATCACTGACATTTCTCATTCTGGAACCATTGTGGGAGTCTTTCTCTCTTTCTCCCTCTCTTTGTCTAGATCTTTCTCTCTCCCCTCCACCCCACTCACATCCACTCTGCGACTCTCTCTCTCTCTCTCCGTCTGGTTGATATCCCACAAGCAACAATGATAAATAAAGGGGAGTTATCCTCACCCTGAAGGTTAAGAAGTAAGATAAAACCCTGCAGTTTCAGCACCTTCTACAAAATAATTAACACCCCCATCCCATTCCAGTCCCAGACCTTACAGCAAACCCCTCACCCCCCAACTCCCACCCCCAGAGGCAAGAACCGAGGTCCCAGTCAATCTGAACAATCCCCTCTGATCCCCTCACCATCCCAAACTTTTCTCAGACAAAACCGGGGGCTGGAAGGATGTGGTGACCAGAACTGTACACAGTGTTCCATCTGTTTTATTAAGTTTTAACAAAATTTCCTTGCTCTTATATTCTATGCCCTGGCTAATGAAGGCAAGCATTTCATATGCTTTCTTCATCACCTTGTCCAACTGATATTGACACCTTCAGGGACTTGTATTATACCCAAGACAAATTTTGAGGGGAGGGAGATGGGACTAAAATGTGGTCTCGTGAGATTCTTCTCTTGAGAATGGAACACTTCATCTCTCAGTATATACAACATCTCAGCAGAAAATGTTGGAAATATTCAGCAGGTAAGGCAGCATTTGTGGAGAGTCTGAGTTATTAGTTCAGGCTAGTGACATTTCTTTAGCATTTGAAAATATTACAGATGGAATAGAGTTTAAACAAGCACAGAGAGGTTGTGGGGGGGAGGAAGTCTGACACAGAAGGAGGAAAAAAGACAAAAGATTTGTGATAGGGGGGAAGGTTCAAATGGCTGAATAAACAACAGAATCAATACCAATGACCTGCTGTCCCAAAAAATCATGAGCAATGGCTATAATCTGAAATTATTAAACTTTGATAATGATTCTAGAGGTTTGTAACAACAGAATGTCTAAATACAATAAAACGTGGTCGTCTTCAAGCTTCTGTTGAGTAAGAGATTGATGCCTGAGAATTAAGAATTAGATTGAAATGGAAGATTAAAATTACAGAACCAGACCTTTGGGATTACTCTAGCAAACTGATCTGGTGTTAGTCAATCTGTCTTTGTCTCCCAAATGTAAAAAAGACTGCATTATGAACAATGAATGGAGTTTATTATACTGAAGGAAGCAGAATAAATTGCTGTTTCCATCTGATAGGAGTGTGTGAAACCTTGGACAATGAGAAGGGAGAAGATGTAAAAGTAAGTGCTGTTGTATGTGCTTGCACAGGCAGATACCATGGAAAGTGGGGGCAGATGCTGGTGATGATGGAGTGGTGTCAAGGATGCCACAGTGAGAACAGTATCTTTGGAATGCGCAAATAATATCTGTTCTGGTTAAACATGAGAGAAGAGACAAATGACAAGTACTTTGTAGCTGGCAGAAAATTAACAATGCTGTTGCTTATTATTTTAACTATGTTCCTTTTATTTTTCAGATCATGGGAAGACAAATTTGCGTGTAACATCAGCAGATGACGCTGAACGCATTAAAGCAAAGCAAAACTTTGCTAATGGAAATAACCGTACTTCAAGTACTAAAATTGTTCGAAACATCCCACGAAGACACACTGTAGGTGGAGCTCGCAGTTCAAAAGAAATACTAGGAATGCAGCCATCAGAGATGGATAGGAAAAGAGAGGCTTTTTTGGAACATCTGAAACAGAAATACCCCCATCATGCAAATGCGATCATGGGGCAACAGGAACGCCTTAAAGAACAGGTATAAAAACACTGTCCACTTTATTGCTAATTATCTTCCTTCAGTATTCCACACCCCCTCCCTCTGAAGGCACAAATTTCCCCTTGAGGTATGGTGCCAATTTCCCTCCAGGATCTGTCCAATTAATTATTGTATATGTATCAGTTTTGATGGCAATCATCAGCAAGCTATTTGTCAAACGTATTTTTTCACCAAAAATGTTCTGTGATGCACTGATGCCACAGACTCCAAAATCCACCCTCATTATTTACTTATGTAAATGAGTGTACACAGCCTTGGTGTCTTGTTCAACTCAGACTTGAATGGCAATCTCACATTTGATAGAAAAGTAAGATTGGTTCCTTTAGAAATTTTACAGCTTTCTAACTTCAACATTGATTGCAACAATGAACTTTGCCTACTATTTTTCTTTATATTTGCCATGTGCCATTCTGAGTTTTATTTTTCATGTTTTGCTTTTGTGAGGAATTGTTCTTTACTCTGCTATTCTCAGTCACTCCAGACCAATGCTTTGCTTTGTTTTACTACATCCATTGCCAGTCCCCTTGTTCCATGACATCTTTCTCATTTAATCTTTCCTGCTGTCTACTCTATCCAAGGCCATTATTACTTTTATTCTTCTTCCCCCCCTCCCCACACTTTCAACTCTTCATGTTTCTACCTTCACTCAATTCTGTGGAAGTCATATTTGACACAAAACATTAACTTTGTTTCTCTCTCCACAGATGGATCTGCTGATGAGCAGTTTGTTTTTATTTCAGATCTCTAGAATCCATTGTATTTTGCTTTTATTGTCATTTACTTTTCTCTCTGCAACATTACTCTGCTCTGCACTTACCTGATCCTGAAACTAATTTTCACACATCTGTCACTTTGACACTGAGTGGAGTCCCTGCATCCAGTCAGCATTGATCAGTCAACCAATATTATAAAAACAATTATCTTGTTGTCTATGTTGTTACAATCCCCATAGAGACCAGTTAAAAAGAAATTTGAACTCAGTGACCAGCTTAAATGAATTGAACAAAACAATTTCAAGTTTTAAGACTTTTCTTGTAACCAACAAAATAAAATCTGTATCAGCTAAACATTATCTAGTACTGCTAATAAAATTCTATATTATTGCAAAGACATCTTTCATTCTTAACATGACTAATGTCCCAATTCCCATTTATATGTTACTTCACATTCTCTACAGAATTATAGTCATCACAGGAACCAATCTGAAATTATTCCTAGCTTCTAACGGGCCTGTTTGTTACTGAGTACTAAGTGTAGAGTTGTTTCTCCCAGCCTTTCTAGAATCCCTGATTTGGCTTCCAGCTGCATCATGCCTGCACCAACTCTTCAAACAAGCATCATTACCTAGTACCAATCTCTTGCTTTCTCTCCCCATAACCTTAACATTATTTCTATACAAATAATCATCCAATGCCCTCTTGAATCCCTCAACAATCTTGTTCAAAGTAACCATATTCATCATGAAACACTTTGGGATCTTCTGCGATTGTGAGAAGTGCTGTTTGAATGTAACTCTTTTTCTTTCTGGGTTTTGAAACAGTTTACACAAGCTTCACAAATTTCTGAATTGTGCCTGACTTGTTGTATATTCCTTTGTGTGTCCCCTGATCCATGGCTTTTGCTTCATCTTGTGCTTTCTCACCCTCACCACTTTTGCAGATTTTATAGCCCTGCTTTGTGGAGATTCCTCCCAAAAACAAACCTCATTACTACTTTACTGCTTATGTTTATGACCCTCCTTTATCTTTGCAATCAAGCCTTTCATTTCTTATCTTGACTTCCCTATGGAGCTCCGGTGACAGCTTTTGTCATTTTGATTGTTTTATAACAGAATAAATGTGAATTACTTATGTTTATAAATTTATGTCCATATAGTGACCAGTAGTGGGGATCAGTTTCCTTCTCCTCAACATGGCCACCAGTTCAGTTGTAGTTGTGGAACTGGCATTATTCTGGCTGATGTCAAGTAACTTGACAGACTGGGGATCGATCCTGGGAAAGCCTAATTTCTACTAAACAAAGCAGATTAACTTTGACTGTTAGAATTCATCCAACCAGGTTTATGGAGAAATTTCTGGCGCACTACCAAGTGAACAGGATATGTTTGTGTTAAAACAAAGAAATCACACGTGATATACACAACTTCACTTTACTATTGAGTACATTGATTGAGTAGCTGCCATGTTATTTTGTCTGACCAATCTGTACACTGTTTCGAATACAAAGGAATGGATTATTTGAATCATAGTAACAAAAATCTTCATGTTCAGTTCGAGCCAAGTGTGGATCTAGGAGCAGTCATTGGTTCAAAGACTTTGGTCATTTAAGTGATGCATTTGAAATGTTGGATTGCCTTCAAACCAAAGCAAAAAAAGATTCTCTTTACCAAATCAGAGATGAGTAATATGACCTCTCATCAGTCTATGCTCAAAATTGCCAAGTTCCAGTGAAAATTGTGATGAAAGTGTTGTTCACAGGTAACAAGTCTGGATTGACACTTTACTGCAGAACACTTTGGTCCCTGTAAGCACTGTTTGTATGTCATGATTGATTTTTACAATCAAAACTACCACGGTCATACTGTTTTCTGTCCATTATTTTCTGTCTCTTACATTCATTTGTTTTTCTTCATTAGTTCTCTTATTTCATTAAACTTCAGCTGCATCCAGAAGATTGAGCATCTGAAAGTCTCAAACAATCCTCTCTCACCAGTCACTCAGAAATACGCTACAGTCTGTACTGATGTATTACTAACTCCCTTCTCAAATTATTACTTGCAGAATCTGTGACTCCTCCACACCTAGTCATCTCTATCTTGTCTGTGCTCATTAGATTATTGAAGATATTAGGAAGTTTATTCCTGTGGCCCTTCTTGGTGTTGGAAAGCCCCCACCCTCCCCCTCCACCAGCTATGAACGTTTCTAACCAGTGAAGTTGTGACATAAGAACTATTCCAAACTTAATTAATATGATATGTCATTTTAAAATAATCAGTAAGGTTGCAAACATTTCCTGCAAATAGTTTTGTTTTAGTGACATGTGCTATGCTTATTTATTTTGACTTGGATAAAACTTAAAGGAGAATGTGGACTCTGTGCATCTGCATGTAAAGTGTAACAATACCTCTTTTACAAGGTAAATTTTGCCAGAATTTGGTTTTATGTCAAAGTTGGCAAGTTTCCTGGAGCATATCTCTTCGTGGGTCTTAGTGGGCTTTCTCTCACAATTCTCCAAAACTTGCCTCATTATCTATGCACCATGCCTCTATCATGCCCTATTTGTCTTACCTTTCCACTTGCCACTGCCTGGACTGCCTGGACTTCCTGGAATTCTTGGCCATGGCCCATTTTAAAAGCTCAGTTGTGCAGAAGATCAAACACTGCTAGCTAGGAGTTGCCCTTCACCATGCATATAGTGGGAGGGAAACAAATACAAGATACTTCTGAGGGTAGAAAGATGGCATAGATGATAATGCACTGCAAATGCAAGTGCACATTTGCAAATGTATTGCTATTTAAGAAACAATCTACACAGCTTACCCATCCTTATCCTCATTCCATCTTTTAACCTCGCATAAGTACTACTCTACTATCAATGTTCGGTATAACCTACAGCTTAGTTATTCTAACCACAGCCAGCCTGTCAAAGCCTGGGCAGATGTGACCATCAATGATCCCCACTTCCACTGTAACTATCACCCTCCCCTCCCACCTCTAACCCCCTTTGACTTAGATTGCCCTGACCACCAGGAGTGATTGTGCCCCACCACCTGGACTGATTTGAAAGAACAGCCCTGACTGTTGACTGACCAGACCCCTGATTGACCTGTACTCAACTCCCTGAATGATTGTAGCCGAGTCCTAGAATGTAGAGGTTAATTTCTGTGACCCTGACTGTCTAAGCTAACTCAGCATGTCCAAGCACCTGAACTGATAGTGGATGCTGTCTTTGACTTGCTGTGTCTGGATCCCCTGACTGAAGGCTGTCTCCCTTGGGCTGTCTGAGGTCTAATCTCTATTGGTTGAAGCATACGCTTGTTGGTTGCTGGAACGTGGTATAGGTATGAGATTGTCATTGCACAGTGCAGTACAGCAACATGCCCCTCTTTTGACTGATCACAGATGTCAAACATGACAAGAAGACTGGCTTTGTATCTGATGAAGGGCTTTTGTCTGAAACGCGATTTTCCTGCTCCTCGGATGCTACCTGATCTGCTGTGCTTTTCCAGCACCACTCTAATCTAGACCCTGGCTTTGTATCTGAGCTAAACAGCAAAGCAAGGCAGAAGTACTGTGAACCTTTAAGCTTAGCTGAGGGGTCAAACTACAAAATGGCTACTTAAACTCAGACTAGAAATAAAATATTTTGCTTTCATTTTAAGTTATGTTTATTGTGCTAAATATTATTTTTTCCACCTCACCCATGTTGACAGGTTTTATACAATATATTCCTATTTGTACCTAAGATGGCAAGTACTTAGGTTTATCATATTGCATATTTAAAAAGGCTGCATGAAAACTTGAAAGAATGACTGACATATTTTGTGGTTTTAAAAATGTTGATTTTTGTCCCCCCAAATTGGATTATCTTTTGTTGTGATATTTATCTGGGTTTATTTTTCTCCATTGAATGGTTTTCACAACATTCCTAATCAATGCCTTTTATATGATCTTTCTTCAATATTTAGAAATAAGTTTCTTTCCAAATAATAAAACCAGAAAATATTGCATGTCCCCACTTTTCCAATTACAAATGCAACTAAAAGCCTTTAAGTGAAAACAAATCCATTCTTTACTAACAAAACTAATTTTTGGTCTGCTGTTAAGATATTGGAATGGAACCAGACTGAGCTGTAACATCTCTGTGTTCAGTCTGGCACCCTGAAGAAACCTACTCAATGACCTAAGAATGCTCTGAGAAACAGAAAAATAAAACAGAAGTAAAACAGCAGAGAAAACATTTCTCCTCACTTTTTGCCCAATACAGTATTGGCTCAATATCTAATACCCTTCTTTTGGAAAATATCCTGGAATATTTTAACAGACAAGGAACTGAAGACATGAGAATTCACTGCTTCATTATTTCAAATTACCTAGTAATTTGAGCTTCCTAACAGTTTTTTTTTAACAAATATAAAACTCTGGTGTTCATTTACGTTCTTTCAAAATATTACCCTGTGACATTTTTGACAGATGCAAAATTAATGTCACAACCTTGCACCATCCTACTTCTGCAAACTGTTTTAGCCCTAATTCTTTGCTTTTGGCCTTCAGTCTTCCAATGTTGGGTTTGTTTTGTATCTCCACAGTAGGCCAGGCAGTATCCAAGGAGCAGGAGAATCGGCGTTTCAGGCATAAACCCTTCATCAGGAATGATGAGTTCCTGATGAAGGACTTATGCCCAATACGCCAATTCTCCTGCTCCTCGGATGCTCCCTGACATGCCGTGCTTTTTCAGCACTACACTCTCAACTCTGATCTACAGCATCTGCAGTCCTCACTTTTTCCCTCTGTTTTGATTCTGTACTGCACCCCAGCCTTGATGGTAGTGCCTCAACTATTTCACTGTCCATTCTATAGTAATGTTCCCAAATCTATCCATTTTGTTACATTTCTCTCACCTTCAAACGTTTTCTCAAATTTTGCTTCTTCAAGGCATTTTTTGTTACCTTCCTGAACTCTACTAGAAACTGTCACCTGGCATCTCAGTCCTTTTGGAATGAACATTGGATGTTTCTTTGTATTAAGGACGTGTGTTCTTGGTTGTTATTCCAATTCCCACAGTTTTTGCTTTTGTTGTCAGTCATACTATGAGTTGATTTCATTGTTCCTTATTTAGCCAGAAGGCAAGCTAAGAGGCAGAATTGATTTTCTGGCAATCTAACTGGATCTTATTGGATGTTTATTATTCACCTTTTTCTACAATGCAACAGTTTTTATTTATATCATAACTTTAGCAACCTAAAATGTCCCAAGGCACTTTGAAAAAAAGTTATGAAACAAAATTTGACATGGAACCATTTACGAGGCGTAACTTAGAGGTTAGAGGTGTAACTTTTAAAAAAAACTTATTCTACGCGTTAGTATTTAAAGAAAGGCTTATATTTGAAGAGAAGGATAGAGACTTAGAGAGCTTTAGGACCTAGACAGCTATCAAAGGTGGAGGATTTAAAATAGAAGATGCATAAAAGGCCAGAATTGAGGGACTGTAAATATGTTTGCGGGTGTCAGGGTTGAAGATGATTACGGAGATGGGGAGAGGTGAGGCCTTGGTGGATTTAAAAACAATGGAGAAAATTTAAACCAATACAGAAAATGCCAAAGAAATTTAACAGGTTTGGTAGCATCTGGGGAAATAGAAACAGAGTTAACCTTTCGAGTCCAGTATGACTTCTTCAGAACAGAGTTTAAAACAAAATTTAAAAGTGAGGTCGTGATGAATAGGAGCCATGGTAAATCAGCAAATGTATGATGGGTGAATGCAATTTGATGCAATTTAGGATGTGGGCAGCATTGCTTTGAATGATCTCAGGGTTATAGGAAGTGGACAGGAGAACATCGGAATTGTCATGCCTGGACTGAACAAAGGCATGAATGTGTGTGTTAACAGCAGACAAGCTGAGGCAAGAACATAGTTGAGCAATGTTTATAGATGTAGATATACATGATCCTGATGATTGCAAGTATTTATAGGAAAGTCATCCCGAATCTAGGTATGACACCGATGTTGTGAACAGTCTGATTCAGTTTCAGGTAACTGCCAGGCAGAGGATTGGAGTCAGCAATGACACTGGCCTCAGTTTTCCCAATATTGAGTTGGAAGAAAATTTACCTCCTTGAGTTTTGAACCCAGCACCAGCAGTCTGAGAGGGGATATGATTGAGACGTATAAGATTATTAAAGGATTGGACACTCTGGAGGCAGGAAACATGTTTCTGCTGATGGGTGAGTGCCGAACCAGAGGACACAGCTTAAAATAAGGGGTAGACCATTTAGGACAGAGATGAGGAGAAACTTCTTCACCCAGAGAGTGGTGGCTGTGTGGATTGCTCTGCCCCAGAGGGCAGTGGAGGCCCAGTCTCTGGATTAATTTAAGAAAGAGTTGGATAGAGCTCTCAAGGATTGTGGAATCAAGGGTTATGGAGATAAGGCAGGAACAGGATACTGATTAAGGATGATCAGCCATAATCATATTGAATGGTGGTGCAGGCTCGAAGGGCAGAATGGCCTACTCCTGCACCTATTGTCTATTGTCTATTGATGGTTTAAAAACATTGGATGGTAGAGAGAGATGGTAGTATGGGACAGTAGAATGTACATGTGGAACCTGGGATTGTGATTTCAGATGATGTCACTAAGGGGCAGCATATAGTGGGATGAGGGGAGATAGGTTCCAAGTATGCACATCGTACAATTTTAACTGCAATCAGGAGTAAGCTGAATATTTACCATGTTCAACAACATTACTGAGTGTATAGAGATTTAAAATTTATATTAGCTGATTTTCATTCAGTAGTATTGGCTGGATTAATATCCTGTCTTTTCTTTGGGAGGCTTATATCTTCATTGAAGCAATGGTATGGTTACCTCTCTCACCCAAGGCACATAAAATCACATTATGGGAAACTCTCTAGTTTGAACTTGATTTCAACTAATTTGTAGGGAAAGAAAAGCTATGACTTCCTGACATTCTATCTCAGACTTTCATTTCGTGTTGACTCTGAAGATATTGCAGATGCAGGAAATCTGCAATATAAACAGAAAATGCTGAAAATATTCAAGGTCAGGTAGCATCTGTGGAAAGTTTATGAACTAATTTATTCGAGGATGATCATTTGTCTGTGTGTGTTAGTGTGTAGACGTGCAGGGAGTTTCAGTTTAAGCTGAAAGTTTCTTTCAGGTTTTAACTCAATTCCCTTTTGAATTAGCATTTAGTTTATTTTTTGACTGTTACAGTCAGACTTTATAAAGTACGTAAACTGAGTACATCAATTTTCCAGAAAGAATGCAATCAAGCAAATACTATAGTATAAAATTAGAAAATTTAAATATCTAGTAAACATAGTTAATCATGACAATATTTGCATATTACTGTTCTTCTTTGAATAATTATTTTGGATTTTGACATTATGTCCCTTGTCAGCCTTCTGCAGAGATTGTTTCCTCTGGGAAACCCTGGTCCACTCCTCCTTCACTCCCAACACCCTCCATATAGCCCAATGGCACTTTCCCCTGCAACCACAGAAGGTGTAACACGTCCGTCTACTTCCTCCCTCCCCAATATCCCAGGGCCCAATGCTTTACCTGCACTTCATTCAATCCAGTCTACTGCACTTGCTGCTTACACTGTGTTCTGTTCTACATTAGCGAAATGAAGCATAGACTGGGTAACCGCTTCACAGATCTTCCACATTTTGTCTGTGAAAAAGATCCTGAGCTTCCAGTTGCCTGCCAGTTTAATACGTCACCCTGTTCCCTGGCCAACAGTTCTGTCTCAGGCTTGGTGTAGTGCTCCAGTGAAGCTCAGCTCAGCACAAGCTGGAAGAACAGTACCTCATTTTCCATTTAGGAACTCTACAACCTTCTGGACTTAATACAGAGGAACCTCACTTATACGAATATCAGATTATCCGGCAAGATTGCAAGGTCTCGATGCTTGGCTAAACTATGTTATCCGGCATTTGATTATCTGGCATTCAATTAACCAAACTAAATATTCCCCGTCTGTGTCCTTTGGATAATCAAGGTTCTTCTGAATCATGTTCAACAACTCTAGGGTTTGAGCTTCTCTCATGACCTTACCCCAACCCTTCCATCCAAGGCCTTGTTACCAGATAGTCTGTTATTACACATCACACATTGTTAGCCACTAATAGCCTCCATTAACAGCTATTCACCCTTCTAGCCTGATCATTATCTACTCCTTTGTCCATCCAATTGGTCTTCTTTCTCTTTGGGCTTTATCCTACCTATCATTTAGTCCTTACCCCCTTCCCCATCCCACCTTCTGGAAACCAACATTTTCCTAGGTACCATCAGTTCTGAAGAACGGTCACTGGAACTGAAATGTTAACTCTGATTTCTCTCCACAGGTGCTGCCAAATCTGCTGAGGGTTTCCAGCAATTTCTGTTTTTGATGTTAACGTTATAAATGTCTTTAACAGGCTCAAATATTACACATAGAACATAGAACAGTACAGCACAGAACAGGCCCTTCAGTCCACGATATTGTGCCGACCATTGATCCTCATGTAAAGTAAACCTAATGTATGCACCCTCAAATTTCTGTGACCATATGCATGTCCA
>NC_057714.1:80457647-80468576 GCF_004010195.1 Chiloscyllium plagiosum
ATTTTAAGGGATCTATGTACCTACACATCAAGATCCCTCTGTTCCTCCACACTGCCAAGAATCCTGTCTTTAATCCTGTACTCAACTTTCAAGTTCGACCTTCCAAAATGCATCACTTTGCATTTACCCAGGTTGAACTCCATCTGCCACCTCTCAGCCCATCTCTGCATCCTGTCAATGTCACGCTGCAGCCTACAACAGTCCTCTATACTGTCAACGACACCTCCAACCTTTGTGTCATCTGCAAACCTGCTAACCCATCCTTCAATCTCCTCATCAAAGTCATTAAAAAAAATTACAAAGAGTAGAGGCCCAAGAACAGAGCCCTGTGGAACACCATTCACCGTCAATGTCACGCTGCAGCCTACAACAGTCCTCTATACTGTCAACGACACCTCCAACTTTTGTGTCATCTGCAAATTTGCTAACCCATCCTTCAATCTCCTCATCAAAGTCATTAAAAAAAATTACAAAAGAGTAGAGGCCCAAGAACAGAGCCCTGTGGAACACCATTCACCACTGACTTCCAGGCAGAATACTTTCCTTCCACTACCACTCGCTGTCTTCTGTCGACCAGCCAATTCTGTATCCAGACAGCTAAATTTCCCTGTATCCCATTCCTCCTGACCTTCTGATCGGGCCTACCATGGGGAACCTTATCAAATGCCTTGCTGAAGTCCATATACACCACATCCACCGCTCAGCCCTCATCAACTTGTCTAGTACATAAATTCCTTATAGAGTAAGGAGAATGAAGACAAAGAGAATGAAGACAGAGAAACTCAGCAGGTCTGGTAGCTTCTGTAGAGAGAACATTTCATGTCTTCAGCTTCTCTTCTGAAGAAGAGTCATACTGAACTTGAAATATTAACTGCCTGTCTCCACTGATGCTGCCAGACCTGCTGAGTTTCTTCAGCATTCTGTGTTGTTTCAGATTTCTAGCACCTGTAGTATTTTGCTTTTATTAAGGATAATTGGAAATGGTCTAGATCACTAATCATCAGTCCATGTGTTATTCAGTGGCATTTTG
This sequence comes from Chiloscyllium plagiosum, assembly GCF_004010195.1. Classification (NCBI taxonomy): domain Eukaryota; kingdom Metazoa; phylum Chordata; class Chondrichthyes; order Orectolobiformes; family Hemiscylliidae; genus Chiloscyllium; species Chiloscyllium plagiosum. The sequence continues at coordinate 80,458,678 of NC_057714.1, forward strand.
ATTTAAAATGTCTATAATTTTGAATAACTGCCAAAGCGTTCCTAGGGTAAAGCTCTGTTGCTAGTAATTTTTGTTATTCATTGAGCAAGTTATTTCCTTTCTGTGATAATGAAATTATAAATAAAGTTAACATCTGAGTCAATATGTGATGTTAACTTTAATATGGTGTTTTTTGTTGCCCAATAAATAGATTGTTTTTGTATTCTTTCATGAGATATAAGCAATGCTCACTAGACCTGTATTTATTGGAACTTCTGCAGTCCCTGAAGTACACCCACAGTACTTTTGGGAAGGGAAGTCCATGGTTTTGACCCAGTGACAGAGAAGGAACAACAATGTAACTCCAAATCAGACTAGCATGTGTCTTGCAGGGAAACTTGTGGATGCTGTTCCCATGCATCTTCTCTCCCAATCCTTCTAAGTCAGTCATGGCCAATCTTTGCATGGAAGTGGGGCTGGGTAATTTGAAGTTCTGTCATCCTCCAGGATCACATCAGGAAATGTGAATTTGATCAAAAAAATTTCAAAATCAAGAAATTGATAAAGTAAATAAGTAATTGATAGAAATGACCATTAAAAATTGGCAAGTACCAGATCTTAATAATGAAGCCAAGTTTTGCATTTTTTAGAGTCGGAGAGTCATCAGCATACAAAATTGCCCTTCAACCCACCATGTCTATGCTGACCAAAAAACACCAAACTGTACTAACCTCATTTGCCTGAAATCGGTCCACAGCCTACGACGTCCTGGCATTTTAAGTGCTTGTCCAGATGTTTCTTAAATGGTGCAGGAATATCTGCCTCTCCCACCCTCTCAGGCAGTGTGTTTCATGTTTCTACCACGCTCTGGGTGGAAACAATGAGATCCCGTCTAAATCACTTACTCATCACCCTAAATGTCTGCCCTCCGGTCTTAGACACATTAAGAAGCAGAGCCAAAGAGTGAAAGAGAATCAGCCCACATTCATGATCACTATGGAGGGGACAGAGACAGTGCTGAGCTCTGAAGTTAAGTTTAACTAACACAGATGTTACGTCACCTTTGGTAAATTAGCCTAACTGGAATTCACATGGAAGTGGGGATTTAAAGTGAGTTGACGTTCAGCTTGGTGATCCCTTCTCCCAAAGCCTGTTTTCCCCCTCTCCCGCTCCCTCACCCATACTCTTAACCCTTCCTCTCTCTTTCTCATTGCTTCCCCCATCTCTATTTCCCTCTGCCTCTCTCTTAACCCTTTCACTATGTCTTATTCACTGATCTTAAAAATAACTTTTTCGCAAAAAACAAATCTTTTCAGGGAAATGAATGTCCATTAACAACAAAACTGCTTTAGGAAGTTGTTGAAAAAGCCTTGTAGCCTAAGTTCTGTACCATGACAACACCACAGGTCATCGACCTAGCAGTCTACTGCATGAACTTCAACATGTACCACCAGGCTGACTACCTGCTAGGCAAGTGTCCACGAGCTGCCAACCCTCACTGGGTTGCCCATTCTGCACAGCCAAAGCCCAGGCGCCTTCCAATGGCAGCCCCTGGAAGTAGTTCCTGCCCGCCTCATCTTTGGCTTTCAGCAGTGGCAATGATCTGGGCTGGCTGTCCTTGACCAGTCAAGAAGAGCTGCTTAAGCTGGAGTAGCCCCCTTTGGTGTTACTCAACTCTGATGTTGTGGCCATCCATGACGTTCCAGACAAGATGACTCTCATGCACTATGTGCCCAAGAACTTCCCAGGAAGTAAGAAGGGCAAGGTGGGTTGGCAGAACCCCCATCCTCCACAATCCGCCCCTAAACAACCGTCTCATGAAGATGCCCAGGGACAGGCATGATCTGGGTGAGAGGACCACCCCGCCCAGCTCCAAATCTTACTCCTTTTTGTCTGTGAAATAAAGTGACCCTTGGACATCTGAAACAAAACCAGAAACCAGAGCCAGCCCACAGTCTTACTACCTCACCTCCAGGTCTCCTGCTGCTCACTGCCGTCACACGCTGGTTCTCTCCTAGATTTTCTACAGTAATAGGCTCATAATAAGCGTGGGGCAGCACAAAAGAGAGAGAAAGGGTTTCTGTTTGCAGGGGTAGCACCTTGCAAAATCTGTGAATGAGCTGTAAATTGTACAGACATGCAGCCTGTGGACTGTAAATTACACATCCCTTTACTAGATGATAAAGGTCTATGGTTTGGACCAGTTTTCAAGCTTCCATTTGCATTAATCATCAGCAGTTATGATAAAAGCACATTGGGCTAAGAGTAACTTGAAATTGTAAATTTGGATGTAGATTGGTGTAATTAATGTTCCCATGCAATCTTCAATTACAAATTTTAAAATTAACTCATGATGGAGTTTTAGTCCAAATTGAAGGTAACTTTAATAATGTCAGAGTCTCTTACTAAGATTTAATTTGACTTATCTTAAATTGCACCCAAGCAACAGCAGTCAATATTTTATTGCTGTTGGGCTTCTTGCCCACTTTATCAGCTAGCCATTAGTTAATCACTTTTTAATATGTGCTGGTATTGCAGAAGAAGTGTAATCAGAACAGAAAATAACTAGGCTGTGTAAGATTGCTAAAGCCTGTGTGTAGATTGTATATCGTGTAACACGCATTAGGAAATGACTGCTTCCTATTCTCGGCATTAAAATTGTGGATAATATCTGTTCATTGGCATATAAGCAAAGTACTGTGGATGTTAGGAATCTGAAATAAAAACATTTAGTGCTGGAGAAATACAGGCCCTAAAATTATTGAACTCAATATTGCATTCAGAGGAGTGCAGGGTCCCCAAGCAGAAAATGAAGTGTGTTTTTCTTGCAGCTTGCGCTGAGCTTCGCTGGAGCACTGCAGCAAGCCTGAGACAGAGATAATGGCCAGGCAACAGGGTGGAGCGTTAAAGTGGGCAAAAGTGGATACTGCAGATGCTGGAGATTAGAGTCAAGATTAGAGTAGTGCTGGAAAAGCACAGCAGGTCAGGCAGCATCCGAGGAGCAGGAGAATCGACGTTTTGGCAAAAGCCGTTAAAGTGGCACACAACTGGAAGCTTTTGTGGGCAGAATGTAAATGTGAAGCAGTCACCCAGTCTATGATTAGTTCTGAGGAATGGTCCATCGGACCCGAAATGTTAACTTTGATTTCTGTTCACAGATGCTGCCAGATTTGCTGAGCTTTTCCGGCAACTTCTGTTTTGTTTCTGATTTACAGCATCCGCCGTTCTTTCGGCTTTTATTCTGCATCTTTAGTAGGTATTCTGTGTATGAAGTCTACCAGAAAAAATTGACATCATTTTTCACTCCAAAGCACTTATTTGTGATGATCTGAATTCAAAAGCATTTAATATGAGATGCAAAGCATTTATTCATTGATTACCTGACATCTAGTAGTGATCTATTGAAATCAATGACCACAAAATGAAATCACACTGTACACCAAAGATATTCAGTTGCAAACATTTATTTTGCTTTAACATGCTCTATTGCATTCAACTAAAATAATTAGAACTCAGCTAAAGAAAAAGTACGCTGAAACAAAAGCTTGATCAATGATTAAGCGATCAAGAGAAGAAAACTCAGAGATCAGAATTTTTCTCAAGTTGTAGCTATGACTCATAGTTGTGATTTAAGCATGAAATGGAAGAACATAAACAAGTCTCCAACATTTTTCTAAGTCCCAGTTGTAAGTGTAATTGTTTAATGTAAACAAATCACTGCAGTAATCATTATAGTGTCATTCGTATTGGTTACAATGCCTTCTGTAACTACTATAATTAGTTATTATATAATAGTGTTTCTATTGTTATGTATTGCTATAGTTCTCCCTTCTTCACTCCACCCCCCCCACCCATTCTAGTTCCTCTGTTGTCCTGAATCCACATTTTCTCTCCTCCCCATTTCTCCCACCTTGTTTCCCACTCTCTTCCTCCATTCCCTTTCTCTCATCCTAACCCATTCTGCTCTATTCCTCCTTTCACCATCCAACTCTGCTGTACATCCACCTCTATCCCTATCCCTCACATTCTCTAACCCCAGCCCCCTCTCCCTCTCCTTCCAAATACCCTCCCTCTTTCTTCTCCACCCTCCATTTTCACCTGTCTTCCATTTCTCAACCATTCTCTACCCTCTCACTATCTTTCCCAACCCAGAGTAGTAGTCAAAAATACATTTTCCTTTGTGCATCTAATGCTTTTTATGCTCGGTATGAGCAGAAGGTCAGTGAGACAGTGTCACCTGCCCCAATAGTCCAGACGCACCTGTTCCCTCAGTCATTGCTGCAGACGTTAGATCAGCCTTCTTGAGAGTGAAGCCATGGAAAGCGCCTGGCTCAGATGGTGTCCCCAGCTGTGCACTCAGATCCTGTGTGGATCAGCTGGTGGTTGTATTCACTGACCTCTTTAATCTCGCCTCACTACAATGTGAAATCTGAACTTTAAGAAGACCACCAGTACCAAAGAAAACACATGCAACGTGTCTCAATGACTACTGCCCGGTGGCTCTGACCTCCACAATTATGAAGTACTTCAAGAGGTTAGTCATTGTTTACATCGACTCTGGTCTCCCAGCCTGCCTTGACTTCTTGCAATTTGCCTACTAGCCTTTTACTCATTCCTTGGAACATTGGATTAAAAGGATACCTACATCAGGCTTCTACTTATTAACTACAGCTCTGCCTTCAACACTAGAATCCTAGCCAAACTAATCTCTAAACTCTGAGATCTATATCTCCTCACCACCTCTGCAACTGGATCCTCAATTTGCTGACCCACAGACTGCAATCAGTGAAGATAGAAACAACACCTCCCCCATGACAATCCTCAATCCTGGCACCCCACAAGAATGCATACTCAGCCTCTTACTGTACTCCCTTATACTCAAGACTTTCTGGCCAAATGTCATCCAAACTCCATCTACAAGTTCACTGACGACACCACCATTGTAGACAGATATCAAACAATCAAAAGACCAAATATAGGAAAGAGATAGAATACTTGGTGACATGGTGCAATGACAACAATCTCTCTCAATGTCAGGAAAGCTAAAGAGCTGATCATCGACTTCAGGAAGCAAGGAGGAGGACACACATCAATGGAGCTGAGGTGGAGATGGTCGAAAGCATCAAGTTCCTAGGTGTGACGATCACCAACAATCTGTCCTGGACCACCCATGTTGATGCCATGGTCAAGATGGCACAGAAATTTTGCACGTCCATAAGGACCCTCACCAATCTTTACAGATGTACTATAGAAAGCATTCTATCTGGATGCATCATGGTTTGGTACGGCAAATGCTCCGCCCATGACATAAGAAGCTCCAGATAGTTGTGAACGCAGCCCAGACCATGACACAAGCCAACCTTCATCCATTGACTCCACCTACATTTTTCATTGTTGCGGAAAGGTAGCCAACATCATCAAAGACCCCTTCCACCCCAATTATAATCTCTTCCAACTCTTCTGTCAGGCAGAAGATACAAAAGTCGAAAAGTGTAATGCCAGAAAAGCACAGCAGGTCAGGCAGCATCCAAGGAGCAGGGGAATCTACATTTCGGGCATAAGCCCTTCATTAGGAATTCATCACTCCCAATGAAGGGCTTATGCCTGAAACATCAATTCTCCTGCTCCTTGAATGCTGCTTAACCTGCTGCGCGTTTCCAGTGCCACACTTTTCAACTCTGATGTCCAGCATCTGCAGTCCTCACTTTCTCCTAGAAGATACAAAAGCTTAAATATATGTACCAACAGTTTCAAGAACAGCTTCTTCTCTGCTGTTATAAGACGATTGAATGGCCTCTCAAATTTCCAATCTAATATTGATCTTGCTTTTTGTATGAGGGCATGCAAGGAGCAGGAGAATCAACGTTTCGGGCATGAACCCTTCTTCACGTCAATTCTCATGCTCCTTGGATGCTACCTGACCTGCTGCGCTTTTCCAGCAACACATTTTCAGCTCTGATCTCCAGCATCTGCAGTCCTCACTTTCTCCTTGCTTTTTGTATACCTTCTTTGCAGCTGTAACTTTGTATTCCTCTCTATGTTCAATCACCCTGTGATATTTGTGTCTTTGTATGTTATGATCTGTCTGTACTACTGTTTGCAAAACAAAACTTTTCACTGAACTTAGACACGTGATAATAATAAATCAAATCAAATCAACTCTTTCCTCTTTTCTTCTTCATTTTCTTTTTCTCACTTCCTGTCCTCTCTTCTCATGTCACTCTTGCCCTCCCCTTCTCCCACTTCTCCCATTCCTTTTCTTCCCTCCACTCCATCCCTTCTCTCCCTCCTCTAATCTCATTCTCCCAAAGACCTTGCTCACTCTCTTTTCATCCTTGTGCCTTTCCCCCTCTCCTTCCCCTTTTCTTCCACTTTCTCATCTTGCCCCTTTAGGCGTATAACTTGCAGGGTTGTCTGGTTTCCTCAGGTAGCAGCTGAATGCTCAGTTTTTTTTCTGGTAGACTGGTAGTGTGAGCAGAAACAATCAATGTCATTAATACAGCATGAAAAGGAAAGGCTTTTTTGCAAAGCAACTAGTGAAAACTGGACAAGCTTGGATTCTTATCTCCGGAGAAGTTAGACACCATAAGATGTTGGAGCAGAAGTAGTAAATCCCAATGTCTCTGGTCTGCCATTCAATGAGATCTTGGCTGATCTGATAAACCTCAACTGCACTTTCCTGCCTTTCCCTATAATTGTTGATTCCATTTCTGATAAAAATCTGTTTGTCACAGCCTTGAATATATTTAATCACCCATCCTTGACAGCCCTCTATGGCAAAGAATTTCGCAGAGAAAATAAATTCTTTCTCAACTCTGTTTTGACTGTTCAACCCCTTGTTCTGAGATTATGCCCTCTGGTGCTAGTCTGTCCTACAAGGGGAAACAGTTTTTCTGTTTTTACACTGTCAAGTCCACTAAGAATTTTGTGTGTTTCAATAAGGTCCTTTCTAATTCTTCTAAATTCCAGTGAGGACAAGCCCAACCCACTCAGTCATTCCTCATAAGGTAGTGGCAATATATCTGGTATCAGTCGAGTGAACTTCCATTGAACTATGTCCAATACCTGTATATCTTTCTTCAGATAAGCGCCTCAAAATTATGCACAATATTCCAGTGAAAATCTAACTAGCACCTCATTTCATTTTAGCAACCTCCCTTCTTTTAGCAACCTCCCTCCTTTTATATTCCATTCCAACTGGAATAAAGGCCAACATTCCATTTGAGGACTCTCAAATCTCCCTGTGCTGTGTTTTCTGTAGTCTTTCTCCATTTTAATAATATTCAGCTCCTCTAGTCTTCCTGCATAACCTCACATTTTGTCAAATTATATTTCATCTGCTAAATGTTTGCTTTCATTTATCCTGCCTGTATCATTTTGCAGACTCTTTATGTCATCCTCACCTCTTACCATTCCACCAATTGTTATATCATCCAAAAACATGGCAATAGTACATTCGCTTTCTTCAATCAAGTCCCAAGTCATTTATATATATTGTAAATAATTGTGGCCTCAGCACTGATAATTGTGGCAATCCACTAATAACAGGTTGCTATCCTGAAAATGCCCCTCTTATTTCAGCTCAGTTTCCTATTAATTGGCCAATCCTTTATCTAGACTAATATACTACCTCCATCACCATGGGTTCTTATCTTATGAAATAGCCTAATGTGTGGTATCTTGTTAAAAGCTACCTGCAAATCCAAATGTATTACATTCGATGCTTTCCCTTATCTATCCTGTTTGTTACTTACCTAATAAAGTCTAATTGCCCCTTCATGCAGCTATGCTGTCTTTGCTTGATCATATTATGCACTTCTAAATGCTCCATCATTACACCCTTACAATTTCTCAATAATTAAACTAACTGGCTTAAAATAATTTTTTTTTAATCTCCTTCATTTTTAAATAAAGATGTTATCTTGAAAGTTTTCCAATGCTCTCTGACTTTTTCAGAATCTAATGATTCCTAGAAAATTACAATCAGGGTAACACTATCGCTGGAGCTATTTCCTTTAATATCTAAGGATATATCTCATTAGGTCCAGGGTACTTAGCTTCATTTTCCTTTAGCTTTACTTTCCCTAGCACTTTAGTTTTTCACTGGTGATAGTTATTGAATTTATTTCTTGACCACTTTTGCCCCTTGATTATTTTAGAAAGCTATTATGAAGACTATTGCGAAGTGTTTGTTTTGCTCCTCTGCAGTTTCCTAGTTTTCCATTATTTCTGCATTCTCATTCTCTAGGGGCCTTATGCATACTTTGGCTTCTTTTATATTTAAAGAAGCTCTTGCTGTCCTTCTTGATATTTCCTGCAAGTTTACCATCAAAGTTTACTTTTTTCCCTTTTTTATTTGTCTGTTATTGGTTTTTAAAACATTTCCAAACCTCTGGCTTACCACTAATCTTTGCCCAATTGTGTGTTTTTCTCTTTCAAGTTGACACTATCCTTAACTTGCCTGATGAACCATGGTTGGTCATTCACTTCCTTCTTCCTCACTGGAATATGTCTTTGCAGTGAGAAAAGGGATGATCTAATTGAAATGTTTTGGATCATTTAAGTATTTGATGGAATGAAACTATTTTCATAAAAAAATCTGTCATTACTTCTCTTTGCTACTGAATTCCTTTCCCAGTTAACTCCAGCCAGCTCAGCCCTTATTCCTTTGCAATTACCCTTATTTTTTAATAGATATTTTTATTAGAAATTTAACATTTTTACAAGTTTACAAAAATAAACAAAACTCTCAAATATAAACATTGATATACAATTAAATCAAATATACAATAGCCAAAATTTAACAAAAGAAGAAAGAGAAAAAAAAATACCGGAAAAGAACAAAAAACAAAACTCAACTATTTACTAATCTAACCTATAACTAACCAGAGTGTATATTTAAGTCTCTTACATGCTCGGAATGTGTTAATATCAGATGTAATAAAACCCGTATTCGTGTGGGATTCCTCTCCTAAGGGGCCCTGGACCAGCCAGGTTTGTAATTTCAATTAAATAAAAGCCCTTGTTAGGATAGCCGAGATATCTGTATTTATGTAATTCAAAAAGGGCTGCCATATTTTATAAAATAATTCGGTCTTTCGGTGCACCATATTTGTAAGGAAATCAAGGGGAATACATTCCATAATTAATCTGTGCCAATTTGAAAGTCCAGGGGGGCCCTCAGCCACCCAGTTCACCAAAATATTTTTCCTTGCACAGAAAGAAAGAATAGAAAATAGTCTCTTCCCGTACGTGTCCAGGGAGGGAAAGTTCGAAAAGCCCAAGAGGAGAGATACGGGGTCCACTTTTATTTCCATTCCTAAAATTTCTGTCAGGGTACTTGCTACTTTAGTCCAATATCTACGGATCTTACTACAGGTCCACAAGCAATGTACAAGAGTGCCCACCTCTATTTTGCATTTAGGACACATTGGAGATGCTCCTGCCTTAAATTTTGCCAATCGAACCGGTGCTATATGGGCCCTATGAAGTATCTTCAGCTGGATAGCCTGGGTTCTGTTACAAATAGTAATTCTTCTAGCATTTTCCCAGATATCATTCCACGTTTCTGTGGAGATTTCTAGTCCCAGATCCTGATCCCATATTTTAAGCAGATTATCCATATCTCCCGATACTGCATCATGTAGCAAATGATAAATATTACTGACGGAAGATACCCCCACTGGTCGTAGGACACCAAGGTCTCTTTAATCCGCAACACTCCCCAGGGCCTTACCATTAAGTGTACAAGTCCTGCCCTGATTTTCTTTTCCAAAATGCTGCACCTCGCATTTATCTGAATTAAACTCCATCTGCCACTTCTCAGCCCATTGGCCCATCTGATCAAGATCCCGTTGTACTCTGAGGTAACCTTCTTCGCTATCCACTACACCTCCAATTCTGGTGTCATCTGCAAACTT
>NC_057714.1:80468834-80471050 GCF_004010195.1 Chiloscyllium plagiosum
GTGAGGTATGGACATCAAAGGGTTACTGAGGAATAGAAGAACATCATCTGCATAAAGGGTAATTTTATGTTTACCTGTACCAATCCTTGGGGCCACTATATTAGGATCAGCTCGTATAGCTTCTGCTAGTGGTTCAATTATTAGCGTAAATAACAATGGCGAGAGGGGACATCCCTGACGGCAGCCCCTACCCACACTGAAGCTATCCGAACCTAATCCATTGGTAACCACAACTGCTTTGGGATCACTATACAATGTTGAGACCCATTTGGTAAACACCTGTCCAACGTCAAACCTTTCTAATGTGTAAAACAAATATGACGATTCAACCCTATTAAATGCCTTTTCCGCGTCTAATGAAACTACTACTCCTGGTATCTTTCCCTGATGGCAGGCTTGAATCATATTCAAAACCCTTCTAATATTATTGGATGATCTACGGCCCTTAATAAACCCCGTCTGATCCTCCTTTATAATATGTGGCAGTACCCTTTCTAGTCTCAGTGCTAACATTTTACAAAGGATTTTAAAATCTACATTTAGCAAGGACATTGGTCTATATGATGTACAATCTTCTGGATCCTTTCCTTTTTTAAGGATAAGAGAGATATTTGCTTCTTTCAGCAAAGGCGGGAGACAGCCCTGACTATATGCATAGTTATACATGTCCATAAGTGGACCAGCCAATATTTCTGTAAATTCTTTGTAGAATTCAGCTTGAAAACCATTTGGACCCGGTGCCCTACCACTCTGAAGTTGCCTAATTGCATCAAGTATTTCTTGGACTGTTAGAGGAGCATTTAGGACCGATACCTGTTCCGGAGTTAGGCCTAGAAAGGTCAAATTTTTTTAAAATGACTGCTTCCTCCTCGTCCTATCTTCACAGTCCTGCGATTTATATGACTGAGAATAAAATCCTCTATAGATCGCATTAATCTTTTTATGATCATGAGTCAGAATACCCGTACTTTTCTTGATAGACGTAATAATCTGAGGGGCCTTTTTTTTCTTTGCAAGAAATGCTAAGTATCTACCCGGTTTGTCGCCATATTCATATAACCTTTGTTTTGCAAATAATATTTCCCTCTTAGCCGTTTGAGTAAGCGTAGTGTTTAGAGCTGTCCTAAGAGCCATAATCCTTTGCAATTTAATAATAGAAAGTCTATCAGTGTATGCTGTTTTCAGCTGCTTTTAAGCGAGCTTCAGGCAGACGCTGTTGTTCTCCCTTCAATTTCTTCTGGGTCGCTGAGTAGGAGATGATCAAATCTCGCGTGTAAGCTTTGATGGTCTCCCACATCATTGATGGGTTGCTAGCTGTACCTGAATTACTTTCTAAAAAAGTTTTAAATTCTTAAGAGAAGTACTTTACAAATTTACTATCTTTCATTAGGAAGGGGTCCATACGCCAATGCCGAGGGGATGTCCCATTGTTCCTCGCCTTAGTTTCCATATATACAGCAGCGTGGTCGGAAATTGCTATACTACCTATTTTACAGGATGATATAGAATTTTAAAAAATCGAGGGGGCAAAAAACATATCAATTCAAGTATGACATTTATGTGGATTAGAGTAGAAAGAAAAATCTCTACCCTGTGGATGAAGACATCTCCATACATCTACTAATCCTAATTCTTCGTTCAGATCCATCAATTGTCTAGATCTGGGAGATACTCCTGAAGTACTCTTGGGAATCCTATCTATTTCCAGATCCATAATTCAATTAAAATCTCCCCCTATAATTATATGACGGGCATCAAAAGCCATCAATTTTGAAAAGGCTTCCATTATAAATTTAAAGGGGTGTGCCAGGGGGCAGTACAAATTTAAAATCCCATATTCCTCTCCATTTATGAAGGCTTTAATCAAAATATATCGTCCAGATTCGTCTTTTATCTGCTTTAGGATTTTGAAAGGGAAATTCTTCCGAACAAGAAAAACAACTCCCCTGCTTTTTGAACTAAAAGAAGAAAAAAAGGCCTGATCAAATCCGCCCTGTCGTAATTTCAAGTGTTCTTTATCTGACAGGTGTGTCTCCTGTAGAAGAGCTATATCAACTCTTTCCTTCTTAAGATCTGATAATATTTTCTTCCTTTTGACTGGCAAATTACTCCCCTTGACATTCCAGGTGCACCACCCAACCGACTGATCAACCATAATCCTCTGGGCCAATCCGAGAACCCTCGGGAGGGGGAACCTTATCCAGAACATCCCGAGC
>NC_057714.1:80471460-80518649 GCF_004010195.1 Chiloscyllium plagiosum
AAAAAAAAGGGGGGGATATAAACCAAAGCGGGGGGAAAGGCAAACCAACATCCATTATGTCTTACAGTTTATCTAAGAGAGTCCAAGAATTCCTTAGCCTTTTCTGACGATCCGAAGTTATACACGGATCCTTCATGGTTAAAGTGTAGCGTTGCTGGGTAGCGTAAGGAGTACTGAATATTTAAGTCCCTTAAACGCTTCTTCGCCTCGTCGAATGCCTTCCTCTTTCGGACCAGGGCTGGGGAAAAGTCCTCGACTAACATGATCTTGGATCCTTTATAGATCATGGCGTAGGGATCTTTTCCAAGATTTCTAGAGGCTTCTAGGAGTATCTGCCTCTCCTTGTAGCTCTGCAGCCGGAACAGAACCGGGCGTGGGCGCTGGTTCGAGCCGGGCCCGCGTATTGCGACCCGGTAGGCCCATTCCACCCTCACCTGGCCTGATCCAGCCTCCAGATTTAAAAGCTGTGGCAGCCACTTTTCGAGAAACGCTGTAAGCTGGCCTTCCTCTTCCCGTCCGGGAAGGCCCAGCAAACGAATTTTTTTTGACCTCGATAATCGAGGTCGTCAATGTAATTCTCTAAGGTCCGGACTCGCTGTTCGAGAGTCCGGACCCGATCCACGGCCGATTGCGCTGTAGTTTCGGAGGTCGCGGCCTTTAGCTCCGCCCCTCCGTCTCGGCGCTCGATCTCCTTAATGTCTCGGTCGTGCTTCTGCAGCACGGCCGAGAGTGAGTCCCATCGACTTCGGGACTCCTCGATAAAAGCGTCGATCTTCGCGTCCAGCTCGGAGATCATCTCCACAAGGCCTGTCACTGTAGGTAAGTCCCCCGGGGTGGCTGTGGATGCCTCTGCTGCAGCTGGACAGGGTGGGGGAGGGGTTCCTGCTTGCTGAGAGCTGCGAGCTCCCTTCCCTTTGGTCATTTTTACTAAATATTAGACTGTTTAAATGTAATACTAAGCAACTAATTCAATTAAACAGCTATTATGAATGATTTGGTGAGTGTGATGGGGTGGGCGACCCACTTTACCCAAGTCTTGGGAAGAGCACTATGGACTCAGACTTACTGGGTCGCCGCCATCTTGGATCCCACGCAATTACCCTTATTTAAGCTCAGCCAGTTGTTACTAACCCAAGTGCCTCCCTTTCAAACTGAATGCTAAATTCTACCATATTATGGTCACTATTTCCTGTGGGATCATTTATTCTGATACCATTTATTTAATCTGCCTTATTACATATCACCAGATCCAAAATAGCTTGATGCCTGGGTGGATCCACAATATTGTTCTAGGAAACAGTCTAAGTTCTTTCTCACGGTTTCCTCAGCTAATCTGACTATTTTAATCAACATCCAGATTGAAGTTTCTCATGATGCATGTATTGCCTTTGTTAAACAGCCTCATTATCTTTTAAATTCTGAAAGGTAGACAAAGAGAAGTCACTGGTGAGATAGTTTGAAACTAGAAGTCATACTTATAAATCCAATAAAAGATTTTTTTAAAAAACCCTTTATCTAGTAAATGATTAAATATTAGATTTGCTACCATATGGTGTGATTGAGGCAAATGGCATGTATACCTTTACAGGGGGATTCAATGCAGATTTACTGTTGCTAAAAGGATTAAATTATCTGAACAGGTTGCCTGGACAAGCCTTGTATTCTGTTGTATGTAGAAGATTAAGGGATGATCTAATGGAAGTGTTTGGGATGATTCAAGGATTTGATAGGATAGATAGAATGACATTATTTTCTATGGTGTGTGTGTTCAGAACAGAAGACAGCGCCTTCAAGTTAGAGCCAGCCTATTAAGAGTTCATATCAGAAAGGATTTATTAACAAAATAGGTAGTGGAAATTTGAAAAACTGTCCCTACAAGCTACCAAAGAGACTCTTCCAATTAAAAGTTTCAAAACTGAAGTTGCTTGATTTTTGTTCGGCCATGATATTAAGGAATATTATGAATCGGAGCAGATGACTGGAGTATAGGTACAGCTTAGCCGAAACTTAAGTGAAAGGTGAAACCAGCTCAAAGACGGTTTGCCCTACTTCTAGCCCTATGTCTCTGTAAATGAATAATGTCAGGCAGATATTTTGAGATTAAGCTGGGTGAGAGGTGGTTTATGAATTTTTACTGAATGGACTGTATCTCCACTATAAATCTGATGATGTTGTAATTCTGTGAATCACTGTAGGATTAATTTAAATCCCTGGAACCTGATCAGGTGGACCCTTGAACTCTGTGGGAAGCTAGGGAAGTGATTGCTGGGCCTCTTACTGAGATATTTCTTTCATCGATAGTCACAGGTGAGGTGCCAAAAGACTGGAGGTTGGCTAACATGGTGCCACTGTTTAAGAAGGGTGGTAAAGACAAGCCAGGGAACTATAGACCGGTGAGCTTGACGTCGGTGGTGGGCAAGTTGTTGGAGGGAATCCTAAGGGACAGGATATACATGTATTTGGAAAGGCAAGGACTGATTAGGGATAGTCAACATGGCTTTGTGTGTGGGAAATCATATCTCACAAACTTGATTGAGTTTTCTTTGAAGATGTAATAAAGAGGATTGATGAGGGCAGACCGGTAGATGTGATCAATATGGACTTCAGTAAGGTGTTCAACAAGGTTCCCCATGAGAGACTGATTAGCAAGGCTGGATCTCACAGAATACAGGGAGAACTAGTCATTTGGATACAGAACTGGCTCAAAGGTAGAAGACAGAGTGTGGTGGTGGAGGACAGTTGTTTTTCAGACTGGAGGCCTGTGACCAGTGGATTGCCACAAGCATCGGTGCTGGGTCCACTACTTTTTGTCATTTATGGAAATGATTTGGATGTGAGCATAAGAGGTACAGTTAGTAACGATCCGCATCCACGAACATCAACTAGCCACGAAACAACACGACCAGCTATCCCTAGTAGCCACACACGCAGACGACAAGCAACATGAATTTGACTGGGACAATACTACCATTATAGGGCAAGCGAAACAAAGAACAGCCAGGGAATTCCTAGAAGCTTGGCACTCATCCACAAACTCCATCAACAAACACATAGACCTGGACCCAATATACCGGCCACTACAGCGGACAGCTGAAACTGACAACCGGAAGCGGCAGGGACAGACCACTATAAATGCCGGAGGAAACACCACAGAAGCGCTTCACAGGAGGCTCCCAAGCACTGAGGATGTCACCTAGACAGGGGACGAAACGTTTGCAACAAAAACTTCCAGCTCGGCGAACAGAACCACAGCAGTTAGCAAGTTTGCAGATGACACCAAAATTGGAGGTGTAGTGGACAGCAAAGAAAGTTACCTCAGATTAGAACGGGATCTTGACCAGATGGAGAAAGTGAGGTCTGCAGATGCTGGAGATCAGAGCTGAAAATGTGTTGCTGGAAAAGCGCAGCAGGTCAGGCAGCATCCAGGGAACAGGAGAACAGGCCTTCCTAACCTGCAATCTTCTTCCCGACCTCTCCGCCCCCACCCCAGTCTGACCTATCACCCTCACCTTGACCTCTTACCACCTATCACATTTCTGACACCCCTCCCCCAAGTCCCTCCTCCCTACCTTTTATCTTAGCCTGCTGGACAAACTTTCCTCATTCTTGAAGAAGGGCTTTTGCCCGAAATGTCGATTCTCTTGTTCCCTGGATGCTGCCTGACCTGCTGCGCTTTTCCAGCAACACATTTTCAGCTCTTGACCAGATGGGCCAATGGGCTGAGAAGTGGCAGATGGAGTTTAATTGAGATAAATGCGAGGTGCTACATTTTGGAAAAGCAAATCTTAGCAGGACTTAAACACTTAATGGTAAGGTCCTTAGGGAGTGTTGCTGATCAAAGAGACCTTGGAGTGCAGGTTCATAGCTCCTTGAAAGTGGAGTCGCAGATAGATAGGATAGTGAAGAAGGCGTTTGGTATGCTTTCCTTTGCAATTCCCTGCCCAGTTAAGGCTACCTCCTTGAATGTTTTTAAGGCAAAGATGGATAAACTTTTGAACGTTAAGGAATCAAGGGTAGAGTGAGCAGGTGGGTATGTGGAGCTAAGTCCACATAATGATCAGCCATGATCTTATTGAATGGCAGACAGACTCAAGTGGCCAGATCAGCATATGCCATTAAAGGACTATTTATGAGGAGATTTGGTAAGAAGCTTGTTTGCATATTTGGCTTAATTTAAGAAAATACCTCTCATATCCCCAGAGCAAAATTTTGTATTAACAAAATGTGTTCATTATTGTTTCTAAAAGGCAAAGATTTTTTTCAAAAAGATTAATCCTCTATTATCCACAAGCTCATCATAGCTCCAACCAGAATCATTTCCACAAGTTATGACAAGCTGTCCAATTTCAGTGTAAGCAATACATGTTAATTTTCTCACACACCTATGTATTTCCCACTAGGTGTTGAATTATCCAAAACTATCCGATACCAAAATGCAAAACTTGTTTATTTAACTTGCTTGCAATAATATAACAATTCTTTCAATCTGAATTGATAATATTATTCTGCAGGGTAAAAAGACAGAGGATGTGCAGTTTGTTTTCAACAGTGTGCTTTGTCATTTTAAGTGGAGAAGCAGGTCTGACAGGTAGGCTTTGGCATGCACTCAGGTAGAGGAGTGCTAGTAACCATGGATTCTGCTGATGTCACAGTTGAAAGGGCATGTTGGTGCAGTTTGTTGCATATGTGCCTGTGAGGAAGCCCTGTAGGCTGGGAGGGAAGTTAATACAAGCATGTTCCTTCAGATTGCCAAAGTAGTTAGTTCGTTTCATGCATGTAGTAGGTGAAACTTCTGTCCTCTGTAGGATTACCCTGAAATACATGGAAATATTCTGAAGCATTTGGAGATACAGAACATCAATCAGGATATCACAAAGAAGCTACAGGTATAGAGAGATTGGTTGTTAGTGCTTTGAAGTATAATTAATTTGCTTGCTTTGAAGTACTTCAGGCACTTTTTCTGTTAGACATTTTTTTGCATTCTGTCCTTTTGAAGATATTTCTCAACAACATTCGGACTTATTGTCACAAGCTATGCTTACAGATAAAGTAACATCACTGTTTTTTCAAAAGTAAACTGCTTTCCGTAGTTAAGTAGAAACTAGAAATGTTAATTGACTTTCCTTTTGCGTTTCTCATTTACCACTCAAATTCACAACAAGCAAACAACTTCATTCCAGTGATGAAGCCCTACTGGGCAATTCTGATTATAAGTTGTGCTGGAGTGTTAACTCTGTTGGTTATCGTGTAAAAAGGTTACTTCAAGGCCAAATGGGAGGAGTTTGAGTAATTAGGGTCTAGCAATAGATAACTGAGGTTCTAAAATAAAAAAAGTCAGTTTGCAGACACCTGTGGAGTAGAAACACCACGTAGAAATTTGATCAGCAGTATGCAAACTCCCCGAGGTGAGTGCCTGGATTGATGCCACGTATTTTAGCCATTTTAATTTCACTTAGACTTGCTTAAAGTGCAAAGTGGATGAATTGAAGATAGTGATAGTAATAAGTCACAAGTAATATTTTTTCAGTGGTAAAGTTCATAGAAGCAGCTGTCTCAGGATTGTTTTGAAGTCTGGCAGTGGTAAAAAGATCTAGGCTGGTACCATCTTTTGTGATTATATGGATAGTACAGAGATTCCATCTAAGTTATGGGATTTGATCAATGACCTAAAAACTGAACAGCTGCAGCTCTGATTATATTTCAGTCCAATTAGGATTCCATTTACACAGATATACTTCAATTCTCTCCACAGTCTGTGTTGTGTGGCCAATTTACACATTTGGAAATGTATTATTTTAGTATTGATAGTGAATTTGTGAGATATTATCAAAATGGAGCATGTTTTGGAGCTTCCTGATATCTAAGCCTATTCATATTACTTCAGTTTAAAATGGCATGTTTCATGTGATGTGCAAAGTAAGCTGTTGACCTGAGAACTATATTTCAAATTCGCTATTGCATATTTTAATGTGATACATTGATTTCAGTTTCTCAGCAAATTTTGTTACTTATTAAAACAGACAAGACAAAAATGGTTCAGTTCCTTTGCAAGATCAATGATGTTCTTGTTAATATGGTAGACTTGTTTTTTGTAGTGGATTGAGATAAAATAGTGTATTTTTGATTCTTTTTAACAAAGAAGGACCCCCTTGAGCTTTTGCCCCTTCCTTTCATGTGTTTTTCTGATTAGATAACTGCTGTATGTTGTGGAAATAAGTAAGTTGTTTCCTCTGCAGTGGGAGGTCACTTGATGATCTGCGGATGTGTTCAGCTGTTTGGCTTCAAGTAAGTTTATGTTTTCTGTTCTGAGTCAGTTAGTTTTGTATCACAGAACTGAGAATGATCAGGTAAAATTGAAAGGGCTGTTAGATTTTTTTTGGTTAGTATGCTGTTAACCTGAACTATATTTCAGATTCAAATTGCATATTTTAATGCGATACTTTGATTGAACTGAATTAATGGAAGGTGAGAGGTTGTGCTTTTTGTTATTTAGTGTAGGCACAGATTCCTTGTTGAAGTTTTGTTTTTCAATTAGCTGCTCTAATTTGCAGTTGTTATAACAATAAAAATTGTTCGACTTAAAATCTTGGATTTTTTAAATTCAGTAGGTGTCTTTATATTACTGGAGATGTCTCTGAAAGCAGTAGGTGCTCTGTTTGTCAGTAAACTGGTCAGTATGATAATAAGCGATCATGAAAGCAATAGTAATGCAAAACTATCAATGTAAGGGTACATTGCAGTTAATATCGGGCAGTGAGTTACAGTTGATATTTTGATGACTTAGTAAGAAATTGGATACTAATACAGAGACTAGATTGTTCAAACGATGATCAATATTAGCTTGCAGTGACAAGGGATGAAGAGACATGATTTGAAGACTTAACAATTTTCATTGCAGATGATATCATATAGTACATTTGTATTTTTAAAAGAAAAAGCATTGTCGTCTATATTTGTGGTATCACTATTGTGCCCATGCCAATACTGCTAATACCTCTTCCTTCTCAATGTTAATTTATTCAAGTATATCACAGTTCCCCTCCCTATTTCCTGGACCAACCGACCTCGTCCATTATGAATATAAATGAATATGAGTATTCATTTAAAACTTCACCTTTGTCTCCCAGCTCCACAATTATTCAGTTCACATGTGGCATAAAAATTGGCACTATGGTGGTTCCTGTTTTGGGCCCTAAGGGGCACTGCTCTTTCCCTGGTTTTCTCCTGTCCCTCATATACTTCTAAACTGCCTGTGGTCTTGCCATAATGTTATCCACCAGTTATTTTAATGTAGATTTTCTGGCAAGTATCTGCTTCAAATCCACTTTGGCCAGATCCTGCCTTACCTTATTAAAATCAGCTTTCCCCAGATTAGAACCTTTATCCTTATCCATAACTAACTTAAATCTTATTGATTTATGGTTACTATTACTGAAATGTGGAGGACTTCCTCCTCAAAGGAAATCAAGGGTTCTGGGGAAAGGGCAGGAAAATGGACGTAAGGAGGGTCAAATCAGCCATGATCTTATTGAATGGCGAAGCAGGCTTGAGGGGTCAGAAGGCATACTTCTGTTCCTATTTTGTATGGTCTTAGGAGATTTTTTTCTGCCAACACGTAGAAAGTCTTACAACAGAGGGAGCAATACTAGACCTAATTATAGGAAAATAAGTCAGGCAAATGGGGGAGCATTTCAGTAATAGTAAAAGTTTTTAAAAACTTCCCACTAACCTTCACCATATTGTGTACTTTCTAGAAGACAAAATAGCAATGGAAGGGTGTTTTTTAGATTGTAAGCCTATGACCAGTGATGTTCCGCAGGGATCAATGCTGAGACCCCTGTTGGTTATAGTATATGGATATATAATATGATTTGGAGCAGAATGTAGATGGTCTGATTGGGAAGTTTGTGGATGACATAAAGACTGGGAGTGATGCAGATTGTTAGAAGGATTGCCAGAGGATATGGATAGGTTTGAGACATGGGCAGAAAAATGGCAGATGGAAATTAATCTGAGCAAATGTGAGGTGATGCATTTTGGGAGATCTAATGCAGATGGGAAGTACGCATGCAAATGACAAGAAGGCATATGGCATGCTTGCCTTTATCAGGCAGAGCATATAGCAAAAGTTGACAAGTCATGTTGCAGCTGAATAGATTTTTAGTTAGGCCACAATTGGAATATTGTGTACAGTTCTCGTTGCCACAGAGGCTTTGGGGAAGGTACAGAAATAGTATGTTGCATGGTTTGGAGGATATTGGCTATGAGGAGAGATTGGACAAACTTGGTATGTTTTTATTTGAATGTTGAAGAATGAGGGATAACTTAATAGAAGTTTACAAAATTATGAGAGGTGAGGATACAATGTGTAGTTAGTGCCTTTTTTTCAAGGTACAAATGTTATTTATTAGGGGACACAGGTTTAAAGTAAAAGGGAATAGATTTAAAAGAGATGTGAGAGGCAAGTTTTTTTTGCACAGAGGGTGGTAAGTGCCTGGAATGCGCTGCCAAAGGAGGTTGTGGATATGGATACAATAACAATGTTTAAGTTCCATCTTGACAGAAAAAATGAATAGGCAGGGAACAGAGGGATACAAAAAGTATAGAGATAACAAGTTTTTAGTTTAGAAAGGCATCTTGTGTCAGCTTTCTCTTGGTGGGCTGAATGGCCTGTTCCTTTGTTATACTGTTCTTTGTTTGTTAGAGTAAGCCCTTCCCAATTTAACAAATTGTTTTTGATTATTTTGTTACTGGGCCTGACACTTGGAGAAATGATCTTTAAAGATTTAAAGCTGACTTTCCTGTGTTCATTCGTAGTTCCTAGTTGTTGTTTTGAAAAGAAGAGAAGTTTATATTGCAGAGAATGGAAGCTGAGCACCAAAATGTGCTCCTTCAATGCCTCAGGCTTATGACTAGATTTGAGAAATACAAAAAAAACGCTAAACCTCCACTCACACATTAGTGTGTAGTAATTAAAACAATTGTAGGGCATTCCACCTAGAATACTCTATTAATAATAATTATTAATCATGTTAATATGAATTAGTGGGAGCTAGGATCACTGGCAAGTGGTGTTGAAATCATATGGAACATATGCATTGAACTAGAAGAATTGAACTTTGCCAAGGTGCAATTTACTTTTTGCAAACAACATTGAGCTGTTCTCTGCATTATCTAATTGTTAAAATGTTGGCAATGGATTGGCTGTTCAAAAGCACTGGAAGTCAACTGTTTTCAACACAAACACAAAGCACATTTAGTGGTCCATTTTCTGAATTGTACTGACAATCAAATTAGGAAGACGTAATCGCTTTATTGTGAATCGTTTCTGTAGGGAAATGTATATTGTCATAACAGAAAGTCACTTACTAGTTTTCAGGCTGTCTCAAGATTAGAAAATATGCTGACAAATTGTAGTTGTTATTTCCTTGGATTTACATTATTAATTAATTACGAAGTTGAAAAAAATCCAGGTACAAAAATATGAATTGCCTTGACCTCTTCAGAATTCACAGTAAGGCTCAACTTGAAATGCCTCAATTGCTGAGACTTGTCATAATAAAACAATTACAGCTTCACAAATATTTTGTTTGTCTCATGTCTGAGACGTTATTTTTCCTGTATAGGTACAGCAGGCAATGAAGAAAGCTAATGGCATGCTGGCCTTCATAACAAGAGGAATTGAGTATAGGAGCAAAGAGGTCCTTCTGCAACTATACAGGGCCCTGGTGAGACCGCACCTGAAGAATTGAGTGCAGTTTTGGTCTCCAAATTTGAGGAAGGACATTCTGGCTATTGAGGGAGTGCAGCGTGGGTTCACAAGATCAATTCTCGGAATGGAGGGACTATCATATGCTGAAAGATTGGAGCGACTGGGCTTGTAAACACTTGAGTTTAGAAGGATGAGAGGGGATCTGATTGAGATGTATAAGATTATTAAAGGATTGGACACTCTGGAGACAGGAAGCATGTTCCTGCTGATGGGTGAGTCCAGAACCAGAGGATACAGTTTAAAAATACGGGGTTGGCCATTCAGCACAGAGTTGAGGAGAAACTTCTTCACCCAGAGAGTGGTGGATATATGGAGTGCTCTGCCCCAGAAGGCAGTGAAGGCATTGGATAATTGCAAGAAAGAGATGGATAGCGCTCTTAGATAGTGGATTATGGGGATAAAGCAGGAACAGGATACTGATTGTGGATGATCAGCCATGATCATAATGAATCGTGGTCCTGGCTCGAAGGGCCAAATGGCCTACTCCTGCACCTATTGTCTATTGTCTGTATCTATAAGCTAGAAATCATTATTGTGGGAGCAAATGGAACACAAGCAATAATGAAACACAGAACATTTGCAATATCCAGTCAATGCTGTAGAACAGCATTGACTGTAAGATCAACCACAAAACATTCTTTTATTTTATAAATTGTGGATTTAAGGTTTTGATTTTTAATTGTGATCTGATTTTTGTCTGATTGTGTGTTGAGACAATTTAGTAATTTTGGAGTGAAGAGACAGTTATTTGATGATATATTATGGATTCAGACAGTATTCATGATTTCTGATTCAATGGGAACTCATAATGCCCAGCAGTGCAACAAATCAGTGTTTACAAGGCTATTAGTGACGTGGTTCCTGATGAAGGGCTCCTGCCCGAAACGTCAATTTTTCTGCTCCTTGGATGCTGCCTGACCTGTGTGCTTTTCCAGCACCATTCTAATCTTGACTCTGATCTCCAGCATCTGCAGTCCTTATTTTCGCCTCTTAGTGGTGTGGTGACCAATGTTAGAACTACTATTGAGAATCTCTCATTTTCAAACATACTTTCTAAGTATTAACCATAGCACGGTCATAGAAAATTTACTGCTAAGCCATCAGGTTTGGTTGGGGTTAGAGTTAGGGTCGGGGTTAGAGTTAGGGTCCCTTGCAAGGGAACTTCAACATGGAAATTCCAATATTTATTCCTCTTGTAACCTCAGAAGAAGGTTAAAAATCACACAACACCAGGTTATAGTCCAACAGATTTATTTGGACTGTGACCTGGTGTTGCGTGATTTTTAACTTTGTCCACCCCAATCCAACACCGGCTCCTCCATATCATGGCAACCTCAAGAAGATGCCACCTCAATTGACAGTGCTGCTGAACTGCTAGCTCTCTGATCCTGGGTTCCCTCCAACCCTCCAGCCATTTCCTCAAAACAAAATACATTGAACTGAATGTGATTTTTTTAAAAATGAGGCCCAGACTATTGCTTACATATGTTTTCAAAATTTGCTTTTGAAAAGACCTTCTTCAGTTAGTCAAACAGTCCTCTGGAATGCCTGTAAATAGGCAGTTCAAAGGTGTCTTGTGCCGCAGAACTGAATGGAAACATTTGAACTGAACTAACTTTTATGGTGGTTAGTTTCTATGATGCATAGAGGATGCACCTGGACAGGTGTCCCTTTAATACTGAGTGAAGAGAACGAACCAGCTGTATTTGGCTTTAAACTTTCTGACTGCATTAAAGCCTGCGAAAAAGCTTTTAAATTTTTTCCCCATCAAATGCATATAAAAACAGATCTTCCTCTTGCTCCAAACAGCTCCTCTTTACTAGGCATCTGAAATAATTAATGTGATGTCTATCACAATTCTAGATGTGACTACACCTTACAGACACTTACTGTCTATGTGACCAGCACATCTAACAAGTTAAACAAGAATGAACGTCTGTTGGGTTAACTTTCTGCCACTATCTTATTGAATTTCCTCTTTTACCCTGTCATCCAGTTGTTTTCTTAATGTCTCCCCACCACCATCCCTCATGCTGTACCCATGCTTTACCAATACATTTAGGGGAAGCATTTCTTGTCTCAAAATCAAACTGGTACAACCAGTTTTGTGATACTGCCAGACCTGATGGCACAGGACACTGTATAAACCATTCATTAGCTGCAAGCTTTAGTGATCCCCAAATGCTGCTTGCTTGCTTTTCCGAGATATCTGTTTGTGAACTGCATGTAGATCCAATCTCTTTTGACCTAGATGAGCCAAAAATGGAAGACTATAAGAAGACACTGTGATTCGGAGCAATATGGATGTTGTCATTTGAACCTCGTTTAATTTTCTCTGCTTGGTAACTCAAATTTTAATTTAACTTCCTGTATTGTAGAAATTTTCACCACATCTAAAAGAGTTAATTTTCTGAGGTACTCATTCATTGCTTCAGATATTACTTTTCATGGCTTATGCAGTATGCATTCACACACAACCTTCAGTATTGCAACCTTCATCATTGCCACTTAGCAGCATTACCTGGATTTGACTTCAATCTATTCATCACAGGAGAACTGCAGAATTTGGTATTTTCAGATCTGTACTGCAGAACTTAGAATATAGCGCAAATGTGGACTTTTGGAAGTTCAGGATTCAAAAGGCAAAACCAAACAGGAGATGGGAAGAGAAGAAATGCCAAGGTCATAAGCTAATGTCCCAGTTTGTTGTCCCTCCTGGGGAGTGCTAAAAATATTTTAAATGATTGACCAAATTGTTTCATTGACATGCGTCACAACTCTAACAGATTGCAATTAAATTAAACCAGGTTCTGTTGTCATTTTTTCTTTTACATTAGTTGCACTTCCAGTTAGTTCTTCTCCCGAGCAGAATTGTAAGACAAGACTTCTGCTAACAGCAGTTTAAACACGCCAAAGGGAGTGGCTACCAAAAGAGTTGGACGTCTTGCTTCTCTCCATTCTTGCATAGCATATAAAACCAGAAGCTTGGTGAAGGTGGAGCTATTGCCACTAACAACTCTTCAGTTTATCAATTCCTAGTCTGAACAAAGGATTTTTAAACAGTTTACTGCATTTACTCAGTCTTGAATAAAATCCAAACCTTAAAAATGTTCAAATCTAACTGTCTCAGGGAACTTATATGTTTAGAGCCACAGGGAGTCAGATATCTCTGTTACATTCCTACAAGCAGGACTGTGATAAAGGCAAGACTCTGCTATTACTTTTAATCAAGAATTTTGGCATTGTTGCAGAAATGATAATTACTATTAAAATGTTACAGAAGCCTCTACAAAACCAAAAAAAGTAACTACATTGAAGTAGTACAACTAAAAATTTAACTATCTTAAATACCTGTCAACAGTATGTGTAAAAAGTGAGGGATGTTAGAATATATGTTTGTACCTGTGCTCTACATCAGGAATTGACTTGCAGTTAATTAGATGATTTCTTCAGTTTGGAATGGCTTTTGAAGACAGAGCAAAACAGTGGAGATTGGGAAGTCAGCACAATTAGAATAAACATTGAGGCATTGTAAGCGAGCTAAGAGATTACCATACTCATATCACTGATTTAGTGCTGCGGAAGATAGTGGAGAAGTGCAATTTGGCTGCAATCCTGTACTTGAGCAAGTATCCACTTAAATTCTCTTGTAATAAAGACTGCAAAGGGGTAACAGTCCACCACTAAATTAAAGCCTCCACCTTATACTTTTTAATACTAGAATTCTTGGAGAACTGTCCTTTTTAATCTGTTTCATTAAAGTGTTACGTGACAGCTTGGATTAAACTTTGAGCACAGTAAAGCCCGTCAGTGTTGCGAGGGTTTACCAGATTCAGTTAAATTCCCACTGGTCTTGGCTCTATCTGGATTAAGTGTGACCTTAATTGTAAAACCAGTTCAGTGCAGGAAATTGCACTCGGGAAGTGCACATGCTTGTCAGAAAAAGTATGTTTACAAGGATTGGTTTCCCTTGCCTCAATCTGTATTTATTCTGAGAAATAATAAAAGCAGATCAGTGTGATGAGAACCTATTTCTGTGCTTGTGTGTGTCACTAGCTGACTGCACCAATCCGCTATACCAGGCACATTGTTGCCTTTTGTAATCTCATTACTTCTATCACAGATTTGTTTTGGCTGTAGACAGAGTTTGATTGAACTCTTTGTGGAGGTGGTGTTCTGTTTAGTCAGCAATGAGTAACAACATTCCTTGTTAGTTTGCACAGTCGAGTACACATTCACAGTTCATGTAGGAAGCTCTCTCTGCTGGGTGTGTCTGTGTCAAGACTAATGAGACACAGGCAAAGTTATCATGTAAGTTGCTTTTTCTTTAAGTTACTTGGTGCAAATGCAATCAAGAATGCTCTTGCCTCATAGATAAGACACAATTTTACGCTTAAGTGATCAGTATGTTTAGGACTTCAACAGTTTTACGGTTCAAGTCATTATCTGTTTTAAAATTGATTTCTTAAAATATGTCATTTTTGTCATGGCTTCGTTCTTGGAGCTGGATTTCACTCAATGTATTTTTTTCCGTATTTTGTCTCTATTCTGTTGACTGTCCCATGATTATTTTCTTTATGTTGCACTTGTATGCTGGTTATTTTGTTTTGCTCCCCCGTGGACACAGCCTTAACATTAGAGGGGGTCAATTTAGAATGGAAATGAAGGAGCCATTTCTTCAGCCAAAGACTGGTGGGCCTATGAAATTCATTGCCACAAGCGCAGTGGAGGCTGGGCCGTTGAAGGTCTTCAAGGCAGAGAGTGATATATTCTTGATCTTGCAAGGAATTAAGGGTTACGGGGAGAGTGCCGGCAAGTGAAGTTGAAATGCCCATCAGCCATGATTGAATGGTGGAGTGGACTCAATGGGCCGAATGGCCTTACTTCCACTCCTATGTTTTATGGTCTTATGGTCTTTTTGATGCAATTGACAATGGGACCTTCTTGAGGTATTTTTCTGCCTGCCAGATCTATGTTAACTTTCAGTGATATTCCCTTCTAATTGTTGAATAATATCTCTGTTCCAGTACATACTCCCTGCTGCCCTTTGCCTCAACCAACAGGTGCACCCGAGCAGGTGTCCTGTGCTTGGCATCCATTAATGCTGCCCTGAATCAGGAATTGAGAACTACATTATACTGTGGCTCAGATTCAAGAACTTGAAACATTTGCATTCTCTGTAAGGAGATGCTGTTTCATTTAGTCTCATTTTATTTCCATCCTCCCCATTCTCCTGGTATGCACAGATTTTGTTTCCCTGTCCCCCAAATCATCAATCCTAGCATTTGTCATGCTCCTCCTCCTCTTCATGCCATTCATTTTCTCTCCTGTCTCCCTGTTGCAGCTTTAATCTGAGTGAAGTTGCTGAAGAAAATGGTTCTGGGTCAATGTTCCAATAAGATTTTCTATTCGCAGCACAAAACTTCCAAACATTTCCAGTGGCAAAAGGATTTGGGTATGCAAAAGCTTTGGTAAAGAGGAACATCATCAATGACAATGTGTTTTTCTCTTAACTAACATTGTCATATGCACTGTGCCCTTGTGTGTTGCCTGCCAGTGTGAAATGCTGGCCTATATGAGCTGCTGTAACATTGATGGTGCAAAATTTGTTTTGGCTATAGTCTAAAAATGAATGCTTCTTTATGAACAGGATTTAATATGCATCTCATTTTATATGTGATTTAGTAACATTATATTCCCATTACCAACTCAACTGCTGACCATTCCAAGTTCAGATCCTGACCTCAACAATGGCTAGGCAAAAACGAGGACTGCAGATGCTGGAAACTAGAGTTTAGATTAGATTGGTGCTGGAAAAGCACAGCCGGTCAGGCAGCATCTGAGGAGCAGGAAAATCAATGTTTCGAGCAAAAGACCTTTGTCAGGAATCAACAATGGCTCCCTCTTCTAAGCTACTGACTATTCTTTCTCCAAACTATCATCATCAGACCTTGAATTCTGTGTTCGTACAAACTACCCCTCCATGTCTAATCTTCCTTTCCTCTTCAAAGTCTTTGAATATAGGTACAGTGTAGTGTAGATAAATGTGAGGTTACTCACTTCAGTAGCAAAAATAAGAAGGGAGATTATTTGAATGCAGTTAAACTGAGAGTGAGGAATGCTCAATTAGGAACTACATTATACTGGGTGTCCTCATGCACCAGTCGCTGAAAGTGTGCTTGCAGGTTATGCCTCCAGTGGTTTCCAGCATCACAGATGCCAGTGTTCAGCCAGTTTGTTTAGAGTCACTGGATACTGGGCCCTGACTACATTCCTGCAATAGTATTGAAGACTTGTGCTCTCGAACTTGCTGCTCCCCTAGCCAAGCTCTTCCAGTACAGTCACAACACTGGCATGTACCCGGCATTCTGGAAAATTGCCTAGGTATGTCCTGTACTCAAAATGCAGGACAAATTCAACCCCTCAGTCTCCTACTGTCATCAGTAAAGTGATGGAAGTTGGCTTCAACAATACAAAGAAGCAGCATGTACTCAGCAATAAACTGCTCACTGATGTCCAGTTTGATTTCTGTCAGGCCCACTCAGCTCCTGACCTGGTTACAGCCTTGGTTCAAACATGAACAAAAGAGCTCAATTCCAGCGGTGATGAGGGAGTAACAGCCCTTGACATCCAGGCTACATTTGACCAAGTGTAGCATCGAAGAGCCTTAGCAAAAGTAGAATCAATGGGAATCAGGGTGCAAACTCTGCACTGGCACAGAAGAAGATGGTTATGAGTTTCTCTGCAGAGCTTCCTCAGGATAGCATCCTAGGCCCAACCACCTTCAGCTGCTTCATCAATAACCTTCCCTCCATCACATAAGGTCAGAACTGGGGATGTTCACTGATGAGTGCACAATGTTCAACATGGTTTGTGACTTTTCAGACACTGAAGCAGTCCATATTCAAATGCAACAATTACTGGACAATATCCAGGCTTGAATTAATAAGTGGCAAATAGTATTCGCTCCATACAAGTGCCAGACAATAACCATCTCCTTCAATAAGAGATAGTTATGACTAGAAGAGCATGTCAGTGGCTAGGAATACTGCAGTAAGTAACTCACTTCCTGACTCCCCAAGGTTTGTCCACTATCTACCAGATGCAAATCAGGAGTATGATGGAATACTGCTTGGATAAGTGCAGCTTCAACGACACTTGAAGCTTGACACCATGCAGGGCAAAGCAGCCTGCTTAATTGGCACTACTTCCACAACCATTCACTCCTTCCTCCACCAATGCTGAGTAGTAGCAATGTGTACTCTCTAAAAGATGCAGAACAAAATTTTACCAAAGATCCTTAGACAGCACCTTCCAAGCCCATGACCACTTCCATCTAGAAGACAAGATAGATGGGAACATCACCACCTGCAAGTTTCCCTCCAAGGCATTAACCATCCTGACTTGGAAATATATAACTGTTCTTTTAGTATAGGTGGATCAAAATCCTGGAATTCCTTTTCTATGACATTGTGGGTCTGTCAACAGTACATGGACTATAGTGGTCCAAGAAGGCAGCTCACCACCAACTTCTCAAGGAATGGGCAATAAAATGCTGGCCAACCAATTTCAGTACTCAGACCTCTTGGCATCATGGTATTCCACAAACCTAACAACACATTAAAATAGCAGCTAATGAACTTGAAAGACCCGATAAAGACTACAGGCAAAACTAATGTCATTTACAAAATACCTTGCAAGAACTGTAAAAAAACAAGACATTGGATAAACAGATAGACAACTAGCCACCAAGATACATGAACATCAACTAGCCACAAAAAGACATTAATCACACTCACTAGTATCCTTACATATAGATGAGGAAGGACGTTACTTCGACTGGGACAACACATCCATCCTAGGACAAACCAAACAGAGATCCGCATGAGAATTCCTAGAAGCAATCGGAATTCTGTCAACAAACACATTGACTTGGATCCCCCAAGAAAACTAACATGTTATGATGTCACCACAGGAAATGGCATCACTACAGGAAATGATATCACCAACCCAAGGAAACCTAAACATATAAATAGAAAGAGAGCCATGCCACCAATGTTTCATCTGGAGATTTACTTATAATGTTACCTAGTATGGTGACGAAATGTCTGAAAATGAACCTTACAGCTCAGCAAGCAAACCTACATCCAGAATGCTGGAAATACTGAGCAGATCTGTGAACTGCACAGAGGCCAGTATCCCGTAACAAAGTCACCCTTTATTTACACGGAAATAGTACTTGACACTGGTCCAGCAGCCTCAGAGCCAGCTCTCAGCGTGAACAGGATGTCTGACACTCCTGTTTATGTCTGTCAACCAAAGCTCCCTGATTGGGGTTGTTAATCTGGTGCTAACTGAGAACTCATTCTATGAGGTCCATCTAGATGACCTCATTAAAATCACTACAGTGTGAACATTACTGTGCAGAGAGAAGGAGAGTTAATGTTTAAGGTCGATGATTTTTTCATTAGAACAGCTTTGTCCTCAAAGATGTTGCCCAATCTGTTGAGTATTTCTAGCATTTTCTCTTTTCATTTTTCCTTTCTGCCCCTATTTGGGCCTGTCCACTACATCTACATTTTCAGACTGCTTATCTGACATCCAATCCTGGATAGGAACATAAGAACAGGTTTGGGCCATTCAGCCCAGTTGAGCCAACTTACCATATACCTATTATAAGGATTGAAGCAATATTTTTTAGCATGACCTGACAATTGATTCCATTCCTAATCTCATTCATTCAAACCATTTACAAACTTCAGCCTGAGCTGGGCTTCCGACCCTATTTCATCGCCACCATTTAGCTTGCCTATACCCATCTCCGTAACATTTCCCACTTCAGCTCATTAGTGTCTGAAATGTTCATCCTGAAATCCTCACCTTTAATATCAATTATTCTAACAGTCTTTCTAAAGTTATCAGTTTTTGTCCTCCATAACTCTCACTCCAGGAAAACTCCCACCTTTATTTAGTTTCGCACTGACATTTACAGTCCTATACCTTTATTCTTTCTAATTAAGCTCCATTAACTTCTTTTCTGCTAACTATTCTAGTGTAAAATTTTCAATCCCACTGGAACATTCAAAGTTGATAGGCAAGAGTTTCCGATTTGGTCCTTTGAACTTGCCTCACGTAATAATGGATGAGCAGCCTTGTCATGTCCTCCTTTCCACTGCAGCCCTCTTTACCTCCTTTCCAACTATCCATTTCTGTGACTTTGGGCTCTTGTACCTCTCCCACCTTTTCTCCCCACCATCAGAAACCATGCCTTCAGCTACCCAGTTTGCACTCTCTCGAATTTCCTCCTAGAATCATCCCATTCCAGAATTGCCAATGGGATTGTAAAGTGCATCAGGATACCATTTCCATGCTAATACTGATACATAAATTCAGGATCAAATAATTGTTGAAATTGTTGAAGGAAGGTTCAGTGCTCCTCTTTGTGTAGACCCATTAAATTGATAAGACATCCATTTAGTATTTCATCTGAATGATAACATCTCCTGCAATGTAGGAGCAATATTTTGAAGTGTCTGTATGGATTGTATTCCTTAGTTCTGCAGTGGGGTCTGTACTTGTATAGTCTGAACTGTAGAAAACAAGAATATACATGAATTTAAGTTTTATGCTTCTCAGGCCATGCTCGGTGTGGTCCAATACATCCATCCAAGCAACGTTGTATGTAATAGTGTACCATTGTCAATCTCAAATATTGAATGGCACATACACCTTTACACTTTTTTTTATTTTTAAATGACGTGGTACCTTCTCAGTGTTCTCTGAGAACAGTATTTTATAATTAATGGTCCTTTTATTAACCTTGTTTATGTGAACACATATGTTTTTGTTCTCAACATTAAGTTTGCAGACTGCTAAATCATCTTTCATTGCTCTCTCCTATTCTGTCAAGCGGTGTAATTACAGGGTAAGAACTAGTCTTAATTATTTTCATTTTTAATTAGCAGTGCTGGAGATGGGAATATAGACTGTTTGTTTGTTTTGCTAGAGAATGCCAATTTATCACAGTAAGTAAGAACAATGAGCTTGATTTTAACTGGGAACATGTTCTAACAGATGATAAAAAAAGCCACCATGGGAGCTCAGTGTGAGGCCAAAGCTACTTTTATTTCAGGCCTTATTTACACAAAAAAAGACTATGTTTGCTGTATCCTCCACCTCTCACCTTTGCTACACCAGTCACCATCAGAAGTAACATCAAGAGTGGTAGGTGGGAGCAGCAGAATATCAACAGAATCAAATTCCATGCATAAAGTAGACATTGGAGTCATGCTCACATTTGAAATATCATATGCACAAAAAGTATTATCACTTCTTTTTCTGTCCATATATTCTCTCCATCTGTGTCTCTTGACTGCACACATTGTTTTTTTAATTCTCCCTCACAAATTGTTGCATTAATTGCACAAGCTGTGAATCTGGCAGCAGCAATTGAAAGCACATGACAGCCCAGCCTTTTGTGAAATTCCATTTCTGTTTTAATTCAGTCCAAGTGTCTGATTTAGAATAGCCTCAGTGCTATTTGATGCTCACCAAAGCTTTGAATTAAACCTTATGGTAACAAAGGAAATCGATTACATAGCTAGAGACTTTGTGTGGGTGCATTTGATTATTATGTATATTTGAAAACCAAAAGTGATAGTAAACAGACATTCTGACATTCGGGTCAAAAACTATGAAATCAGTCAGGGACAAACTAAGTGTTTTTAGGGTGAATTTTTGGTAATCGATGTTTTTTGATTGTAGTCAACAAAAATTCTTTTGGAAGGTGTACAAATTTTTTTGGAAGTTGAGTGAAACCGAAACACACTTAATTTCAGAAAGTATGGTCTTAAAATGAGATAATGCTGTATTCTTAGTACCCTCTCACACAAGGAAATTTACTCTCAACTAAATGAAGGTATGCTCCATTTGAATGCTGTGAGTCAAACAAGGAGAAAGTGATGATGTACCTTGCTCAAAAATGAAGAATGTCACAGCTATCCAACTCCATTTTTAATATTATATTTTGTGAAAGCAATTGCAAATATGTTTTCTTTTGTTTGTTTTCCCCTAAATGATTTGTTGACTCCACTCATGTTTGTGGATGAACTGACACGTAGAAGGGCTTTCACCGTCAATACGGATTCTCTAATCTGTATGGTAATTAAATGCAGTCCTCATAAACTTGTGTTATCTTTTATGAAGTTAAAAATCACACAACATCAGGTTATAGTCTAAGATTTATTTGGAATTACAAGCTTTCGGAGTGCTGCTCCTTCGTCAGGTAGTTAGTGGGACAGAATTTATAGTAAAAGATCAAAGTGTCATGCAACTGATGCGATGTATCGAACAAACCTAGATTAGTTGTAGAACACTTTGATCTTTTATGATAAATTGTGTCCTATGATCCTATCCCACTAGCTACCTGATGAAGCTACTCTGAAAGCTTGTACTTCCAAATAAACCTGTTGGACTGTAACCTGATGTGTAATTTTTGGCTTTGTCCACCCCGGCACCTCCACATCATACCTTTAATGAGATGATGTGGACTTTTAGATGATGTGGCAATTTTAGATGGGTGTTAAGAATCAAACATATTGTAATGGTTCTAGAGTCACATGTAGACCAAATTAGGTAAAGCAGATTCCCTTTCCTGAAGGACATTAATGAAATGGATATTTTCAAAATGCTGGCTTTTTCAAATTCTTTCAGATGATAAGGGTGACACTAGCAAGGCCAGCATTTGTTACTCATCCCTACTTGCCTTGGCTGCTTGGCCATTTCAAAGGGCAGTGAAATGTCAGCAATATTGTGTGGTTCTGGTGTTAGACTTACCCCAAACCAAGTCATGTTGACAGATTTCATTTTCTAAAATACATTCGTGAATGAGTTGGATTTTTACAACAATCAATTATTGTTTCATGCCATCATTATTGAGCAAATATTCCAAATGTATCAACTGAATTTAATCTCTGTCAACTGATTTGAATCCAAGTTACCAGAACATCAGGCTAATCCTTTGGGTTCCAGTGACATTACCGCTATGCCAGCATCTCCCCAAATACTTACTAAGTTCTAAGTTTAGAGTTTATCTTTCCGAGATCAGTTGTTAGTATTAATCATCTTTCTTTCTTTCTTAAAAAATTTTAAACAGTCTGACTTGTCTGCCAGATGCCCCCTTGCACCTAATATGGAAAAACCCCAAGGCACTCTCCATAGACATGCTGTGACATTCTCTAGGTGTCTGTCCAACATGTAACCCTCAGCCAATTGCATTAAAAAAACAAATAATCTGATAATATATTGCGTTCTTGTTTCTGGCATATTTCAGTCCTTAAATTGACTGCTAAGTTCCTTCAAATCACAACAGTGATAAAACACAAAACTGCTGTCCCTTTTATGCACTCTGGGAAGTCTTGAAATGTGCTCAAAGTATTGTCAATTTATTTTTTCCCTTAACCTTAAAATCAAAAGGCTTAGTTGTAGGCTATAATTTCTAAGCCATTTGGTAAATCACTGTCAGTGTGGAGACTGGGATGAACATTTGACTTAATTTTACACTTCAAGTATTTTGTTTTGCTCTTTACAAAACTCTGCAGATATTCACAGATCTACATGGGTGTGTATATCACATGGGAAAAAGTGAAAAAAACAAGGATGTAGCTGCCAAATTACCCATCTTACTAGTATTGTGTGATAGTTATTTATAAAAGTTAGCATGTCTGTACAGGCATACATCTGATGATCACTTGCATAATGGAGAGTGTTCAAAGAGATAAATTATGAATGTGAGAAAAGGTACTTTAAATATCTTCACACCAGTTGCTGTAGTTGGAGCACTTGATTTCATTTATATGACATTTGCAATATTTAAAACCAGCTTGTAGGACATATGAACACACAAATTAAGAAAGGGGTGGGCCACTCAGCCCCTTAGGCCTGCTCTGCCATTCAATAAGATCATGGCTAATCTGATTTTAACCTCAAAATTCATGTTCCTCTTTCCCCTGATAACTTTTCAACCCCTTGTTTATCAAGAATCTATTTACCTCAGCCTTCAGAATGAGCTGCTTTTGCTGATACATAGGTCTACATGATGACGTCTATGCTTGGAACTGTGCGATCCCACTGAGTGTACATGTGTTACCCACAGTGCTGGTGTCAGCAAGCACAGCCTAAAAAAATTCAATGACTCTGAAACTCTCTTCCTGAAAGGATGGTGGAGACAAAGACCCTTGATTTTTTTTAGTGATCCCGAGATCTAGATTCTCCGATAAGAAATATTCTCTCCAGATTTACTCTATCAAGACAGTTCGGGATTTTTATGTTCCAAGCATGTCATCTCTTACTTTTCCTCTTCTAAATAAGTGAATACAAGCCTAGTCTGTTCAAATTTCCTCATAAAACAACTTGTCCATTCCAGGTATTAGTCAACTAAATCTCTGAGCTGCTTACGACTTATTTACGTTGTTCTTTAAATAATGTTATGGACCAGAACAAACCTCTTCAAAATATATTAAGAAGAGGGTTACTTTTCGGAGGGTCTGTGTGGCCTTATTGAGCTGAAGGGCCTGTTTCTACACTGTAGGGATTCTAATAACAAAGGAGCATTTCTAAGATAGCCAAACTACCAGGCTTGAAACAAAATGCAATTAATTTTACACAATGGTTAAATACAAACAATAGAAAGAAGAATTGGAATAACTTAAGTCCGCTGGAAATCTTAACAGACTAATAGATTATTTAATCAATAAACAGTAACTGTTCCAATACAGTAACATCCTGTAAATATACCCATGGCAAAGGGAAATTCAGTAAAATACATTGTCTCGTATGCAATTCTAGCAACAAGAATAGAATGCAAGCTTTTAGCTGTAACAAAGAAAGGAATAACAACTTCCACATCCAGCTTCAAGACTCCAGAAACTGCTGAAAGCTAAAATTGAAACCCTAGTTCTGTGGGACCTTGACCCCTACTCTTTAATGCTTCTTCTATTGTTTTAATTTTAAAAACAATACAAGCTGGCTGGGCTCAGAGTAGACAGCTCTGCTTCAAACTTACAACACTTGCTTTGAAAAGAAGCATGATAGAACACATCCTTTTTAGATCACATCTTGTACCAATAAGGTGACCAATTCTGTACACAGTACTGCAAATGTGCTCTCATGAGTGGTCATAGTCATAGAGTTATAGTGATATACAGCACAGAGACAAACTCATCAGTCCAACTCATCCATGCCAACCAGATATCCTAAATTAATCTAGTCCCATTTGCTAGCACCTGGCCCATATCCATCTAAACCATTCCTATTCATATACCCAACCAGATGCCTTTTAAATGTTGAAATTGTACCAGCCTTCACCATTCCCTCTGGTAACTCATTCCATATACGCACCACTCTTTGTGTGAAAAAGTTGTTGCTTATGTCCCTTTTAAAACTTTCCCCTCTGCAAACTTACTAACCAAACCTTCTATGTTCACATCCAAATCATTTATATAAAAGACGAAAAGCAGTGGACCCAGCACTGATCCTTATGGCACACCAGTAGTCACAGGCCTCCAGTCTGAAAAACAATCCTTCACCACCACCCTCTGTCTTCAACTTTCGAGCCAGTCCTGTATCCAATTGGCTAGTTCTCCCTGTACTCCATGTGATCTAACTTTGCTGACCAGTCTACCATGAGGAACCTTGTTGAACACCTTACTGAAATCCGTATAGACCACGTCCACCAATCTGCCATCATCAATCCTCTTTGTTAGTTCTTCAAAAAACTCAATCAAGTTTGTAAGACATGATTTCCCATGCACAAAGCAATGTGGACTATCCTAATCAATTTTTGCCTATCCAAATACAGGTAAATCCTGTCCTTCAGGATTCCCTCAAACAACTTGCCCACCACCGATGTCTCTGTATGACTAAAACATAACCTTCTTACTTTTGAATTCAGTTACCCTTATGATAAATGATGGCATTCTACAAGGTTTCCTAATTATTTGCTACAACTCCACACTATGCTTTTGCAGGTCATGCACAAAGACACTCAAATCCATCTGCATTTCAGAGCTGTGAGATCTGATAGCTGACTATCTCACTGTAATATCTCACTATGATATGCATTAATACATTATAATCCATTTGTCACCTCTTTGTGTACTCATATAACCTATCTATTCCTTTCTGTAACCTTTGTCGTGTCTTGTTTGCAACTTATTTCACAACTTAGTTTCCTACCTATAAATTCTTGAAATAATCACATTCATAATGGAGCA
Source organism: Chiloscyllium plagiosum (assembly GCF_004010195.1). Classification (NCBI taxonomy): domain Eukaryota; kingdom Metazoa; phylum Chordata; class Chondrichthyes; order Orectolobiformes; family Hemiscylliidae; genus Chiloscyllium; species Chiloscyllium plagiosum. The sequence continues at coordinate 80,496,505 of NC_057714.1, forward strand.
AGACCTCTCTTTTGTCATTCAGACATCAAATTGCAATTGTAAACCTAATGGAATAACTTGGTACCAATGAAAGAACTGAATTTAACATAATGAATTAACTTAATTCTGGTGGGAGCAGATGACAATCCAGCATGAGACTGATTCAAGAGTCCTGACAGTTTTTGACTGCTTGGCCATTTTTGGTGAAGATTGTTGCAATTTCTTATCTTTGATTCAAGAATGATATCTAGCCAGGGTTGCAGTTTTCTACCATGTTTCTTCATATGAGTCTCTTTGGGTGCATGTAACAGGATATAGAGTCATAAAGTCAAACAGCATGGAAACAGATCCTTTGGTCCAACCAGTCCACACTGACCATGTTCCCAAACTAATCTAATCTTGCCCTCCTGCGCTTGGCTCATATGCGTCCAAACCTATCCTATTCATGAACTTATCCAAATGTTTTTAAACATTGTAATTGTACCTGCATCCACCATTTTCCCAGGAAGTTTATTCTACACATGAGCCACTCTCTGTGTAAAAAGGTTGCCCCCATGTCATTTTTAAATCTTTCTTCTCTCACCTTAAAGATATGCCCCATAGTTTTGAACTTGCCCCACCTTTGGGAAAAGATCCTTGTCATTTGCCTTATTTATGCCCCTAATGATTTTATAAACCTCAATAAGGTTACCCCTCAACATCCTACACTCCAATGAAAAAGGTCCCAGCCTATCCTTACATCTCAAACCCTCCCTTCCAGTAATTTCCTGGTAAATCTTTCCAGATCCTTTCCAGTTCAATATTATCCTTTCTATCCAACTGCATCCAATACTGTAGTAGAGCCCTCACCAATGTCCTCCACAACCTTAACATGACATTCCAACTCCTATACTCAATGATCTGAGCTATGAAAGCAGGAATGCTAAATGCCCTAACTATCTCATTTATCTGTGATGCAAATTTCAAAGCATGATGTACCTGAACCCCTAGGTCTCTGTTTTGTGACATTACCCAGAACCCTACCATTAATTGTATAAGTCCTGTCCTTGTTTGTTTTACCAAAATGCAATACCTCACATACATCCAAATTAAACTTCATCTTCCACTCCTCAGTCCATTGACCCAATTGATCAAGATTTCTTTTAATATATATATGTTATGTAATCTGTAGTCCAGAATGTTGTTGCTTTCTTTCCCTCTCTACTACTGCTCTGTCTCAACATTAAGGTGTTGGAACATATGGGGTAAATTAAATGGATGGACAAGTTATTGTCATCGTGAAGGGCTGGAAGAAAACTCCTTCAAGTCGTTAATGATGAAGTTGTGGGGTTGTACCAAACTTAAGTGGATGAGAAACTGAATATTAATAATGGAAAGATACCATTGTTCACAAAAGCATTTGCTCGAAACCAGTTCCATGCGCCCTCCTAGCAACCACCCAGTAAAACCAGACTGTTCATAACCCTGGTGTCACATTTGACCCAAACAAGACCTTCCAACCACACATAGCATCACAACCTATTTCCATTTCATAGCATCACTTTTATATATTGCTAGTCGCATAACATCATATAATGTGACAAAATATTTAATTGGAGTTGCACAAAACAAAATTAGACACTGAGTCATAAAATGAAATATTTGGCAAGGTAGCCAACTATTCAGAGATAGCTTATTAAAAGAGGAAACAGAGGTAGTTGATATGAGAGGTTTATGTAGGCAATTCCAGAACTTAAGACCTAGACAGCTGAAGGCACAGCCTCCATGGATGAAGCAATTGAAATGACGAATGTACAACAGGGCAGAATGAGAGGAGTGCAGATATCTTGGGAGAAGAGTATAGAGGTTGGGAGGCCAAGGTCTTGGAGAGATTTGAAAATGAGAAAAAGAGTTTAAAAAGCAAGACATTGCTTGACCAGGAGATAGTGTAGATTAGTGAAATAAGCATGATAGGTAAATGGAACTTGGATTGAGGAAGGACACAGGCAGTTAAGGTTTTGAAACCTCGAGCTAGAAGGCAAAATATAGGAATCCAGTTTTTACTGATTGGGCATAGTCTAGTCTAGAAATAACACAAGGATCACATAAGGGTTTCAGCTGCAAATGAACTGAAGCAGTGACTAGGTTGGGTGATGCTATGAAATGGAAATAGGTTGTGATGCTATGTGTGGTTAGAAGGTCTTGTTTGGGTCAAATGTGACACCAGGGTTATGAACAGTCTGGTTTTATCCTCGGGTGGTTGCTAGGAGGGCGCATGGAACTGGTATCGAGCAAATGGAGTTTGGAGCAGGGACAAGGTAATGGCTTCAATATTCCTAGTATTTGTTTGGAGGAAGTTTTTGTCACAGCTATAAAGGAAGTGACATACACAGCAAGAATGGTGTGAGAGAAATGTTTTGTGGACGTAATGGCTAGGGGTGGGGAGAATGTGATTGAAGTGTCTGTGGTGCTAACAAAGTGGACTTGTTTTGTGGTGTCTGAACATGCGTGTTTTTAATAAATTATCTTGGATTTCTAGTTGGATTCTTCAACATCCTGCCAGTTTTTATCAGAGGGCTGGCAGTGATTTGAAATGCCATATGGGGTGACATGCAGACCATGGCAGCACTGTCATTTTTATTTATTACTGGAACTCCTGATGGAATTGCATTTACTGCCAAAACCAGACTTTCCAATTCCTTATTAAACCACGGCTCCCTCGCACGACCCTTTCCTTCCTGCCTGACAGGTACATAATTATCAAGGACACTAGTGCAAATGGAACTAGTGCATTTTCATTGTCCCCCTGCTGTGTTTCCTCCAGCTGGGAAAGGGTAGTATTGCCCCAAGTGGCCAACCAGGCCTCATGGAATATATGATGCAGTGGCTAGTGCTGCAGTGAATGGGGTGAGAAAGATGAATGTACAGTTGATGGAGTGACCCCATGTTTTAAAGTGATTGTAGCAAATTGATTGTCTACCACACACTGTTTAGGTTGTGCCTGGAATCCTTTCATTTTTCTTGTGTTTGTGATTTGTTCATTTGTTAAGTGTTCAACAGACGCAATTTTAAAAACCCTCATAAGAAGTAGGCATCACTGGCTAGGTCGGGATTTTATTGCTGTGCTTTGTTGCACCTGAGAAGGCAGTGGTGAGCTGCCTTGTTGAACCGCTGTAGTCCATGTTCTGTAGGTAGATCCACAATGCCAGTAGGGAGGGGTCCATGATTTTGAACCAGTGACAGTGAAACAAAAGCAATATATTTCCGAGTCAGGATAGTGAGTGGCTTGGAGGGGAACTTGCAGGTGGTGGTATTCCCACATATCTACTGCCCTTGTAGTTCTAGATGGTAGTGTTTTGTGGGAATGGAAGGTGCTAAGGATCTTTGGTGAATTTCTGCAAGAACATACTGCTGGTACAGAGCGTGGTGATGGAGTGATTGAATATTTATGGATGTGAATCCAATCAAGTGAGCAGCTTTGTCCTGGATGATATCAAACTTCTTGAGTGTTTTTAGAGCTGCACTCTAAAGTGGGGATAATTCCATCTCATTCCTGATGTGTGCCTTTAGAGATGGTGGATAGGCTTTGAGGTTTTAGGAGGTGAATGCAAAACTTTTAGCAGCAACCGAAATACAATGCACTTCTTGATGTAAACAGAGGGTGTTCCAACAGTGGAAGCAAGGCATGGAGTCTGTCATTGTCCAGGTGCATGTTTGCAAGCAGTGGGGCTGGTGAAGAAGGAAGTTGGTCATATGCTGGAGTATAATGCAGAGATTAAAGCTAGGCTGGGGAAAGAATGCTGGACTGCAAGAAGAACAAGCTATGGGTGGGGAACTAAATGAATTAGTAAACATTCTTGTGTGTGTGTATATATGTGTATATATATATATATATATATATATATGTACATATTGTTTGCCCTTTTATTTTTGATAAAAATATTTCCTCATACAAGTGTGTGCATAAAAAGTCCCATTGTTGTCGATGTTTTGTGGCTCCTGAATGTCTGAAAATGTAGATGCTAGAATTATGTCTTTCTAAGATTCCGAATGTTTGGCTCTTCCAGTTCTTGCGGCTTAAGTGGTTTTGATCATTTTTGATAGACAAGTTTAACTTTGAGTAGAGGGAAGAAAGCAGAAGACTAGATTGCTCAGGAGCTCAGTGGTAATGTTTGGTGAAGATCAGGGAAACAATTCCAGACCTGTTTCTTGAAATTTGAGCAGCTGCTGCAATAATCTTCATTTTTGCCTGTCTAAACATTGAGCCCATCTTCTTGTGTGTGTTGGGGCGGGCGGGGGGGGGGGATGCGGGTTGGGAGGGATGGCATTGACTATAAACTTAAACTTGGTGAGGATGTATGAAGCTTTTCTTGAGCCATTTCCAAAAAGCATTTTTTAAAATAATCGTGGGTGAGGCCAGTCTTTAGCTCTGTGTACTGCACAACAAGTGTAAAAATAGCAATTGAATGATCAGTCACAATAAAGCAGTTGTTAGTTTACGGTACTTTTATTGCTCTCAGGCTTGTTGTGGGTCTGGTCTTTGTGCAATTTTTGCACATTCTTCAGCACTACTAAAGCTGGATTAACCTAGTGTTGGGCTAGAAATATCATTTTCTTTCAATTGATTCTAACTGGAAGTTGTGCATTTGTGAATCTGTACCTTAATATTGCTGTGGCTGGCTGAGTAAGAACTGCATGTTGGGAGCTATTGGCATTAAAGCAATATTTAAAATGGTTTTAGCAATTTTATATGAAATGACTTATTCTCAAAATCAGTTGGGAAGATTGTCTCTTTATGCCAATGGCCCTGATAGTGAGATTAAAAGGCTCCACACAAATTATCTGATTTTGATGTCTATTATTTCACTATCTTGGCACCCCCTTGTTTTAAAAAGAGAGTGTTTTCACTACACAGGGTTAGTTGTGGGATTTCTTGCCATTCTGTAGAGAAACCAGAAATGCTGTTGCTTTTACATTAAATATATTACTGAGTCATGTAGTCATTATTTGTACTGTGCCTTCATTTACCATTGGTATGTTCGCAGGTTACGGTAACGACATGCATCATTGTTCTTGTGGCAACAACAACTTTCATAAAGCATCCCAAAAGTTTTTAGAGGCCTGTATCAAATAAAACTTGACATTAAGGCACATAGGAAATATGAGGACAGTTGGCCATTGTGTAGATTTAAGGAGCGTTCACAAGGAGTAACGATTCAGGAGATTACTTTTTTAATTCATTCATTCAGTCATGGGATATGGACTTCATTTGGCTGGGCCAGCATTTAGTAACAATTCGTGACTGCCCTCGCAAGGGTAGTGGTGAACTCAATTTTTCTTGCAAATGTTGTCTTGCTTCCTCCAAACCTATGTGCAAGCTCTGAAGGTTGGCTTCAGCAGCCAGGGCAACCTTATGTGATAAACCACTACAGTAGCTAGACCCACAAAGGGAGGGAGTTCCACAATTTTAACCCAGTGACACTGAAGGAACAGTGTTGTAATTTCCAAGTAAGGTTGGTAAGCAGCTTGAAGGGGATTTGCATGATGTGATATTCCCATGTACCTGCTCCCTTATCTTTCCAAATGGTAGGTGTTGTGATTTTGCAAGGTGCAGTTAGGTGAGTTAATGCATTGCATTTTGTAAATGGTAATAGTAACTGACTTGGGAGACATGGTCTAAGAAGTGTTGGTGAATTTCTGCAGTTCATCTTGTAGATGGCACATACTGCTGCTGCTGATACTTGGGGGTAGATGCTTGGGGATGTTGTACTAATCAAGTGGGCTGCTTTGTGCAGGATGGTGTGTTTCTTTTGTGTTGTTCAAGTTACAGACAAGTAGTTAGTATCCATCACATACTTGACTTGTGCCTTTTAAATGGTGGACAGGCTTTGTACAGTTGGGAGAAGACTTATTTGTGACAGAATTCCTAGTCTCTGACCTGTACTTGTAGTCACATTTATATAGCTAATCCAGTCCAGTTTCTGTTCAATAGTGACCTCAGAATGTTGATATTGGGGAATACAGTGACAGCAATGCAATTGAATGTCAAAGGCAATAGTCAGTTTCTCCCTTGTTGGAAATGGTCATTGCCTGGCACTTGTGTTGCACAAATGTTATTTGCCACTTGTTAGCTGTAACCTGAATATTGTCCATTTGCTGCATTTGGAAATGGACTGCATCAGTAACTGAGGAGTCACAGATAGTGACTAACATTGTACAATTATCAGTGAACATCCCCACTTCTAATCTTACTGTGGAATGAAGGTGGATGAAGCACTATGGATGAAGCAGCTGAAGATGGTTGGATATTATCCTGAGGAACTCCTGCAGAGATGTCACCTCAGCATCAGGACTAATCTTCAACAACCACAACCATCTCTCTTTGTATCAGATATATCTCGAACCAGTACAGAGCTTTTCCCCCGATTCCCATTAATTCCAATTTTGCTATGGCTCCTTTTATGCCACATGAGGTAAAACGTGGCTTTGATGTCTAAGGCTGTCACTCTTAACCTCATCTCTGGAATTTGGCTTATTGCCCACATTTGAATCAAGGCTAGAATGAGGTCAGGAGCTGGAGAAACCCAAAATGAAGGTCAGACAGCAGAATATTGCTGACCAGTGCTGTTTGATAGCACTTTTGAGGACACATTCCATCACATTATTGATGATTGAGTGTAAACAGATGGGGTGATAATTGGCTGAGTTGGATTTTACTCATTGTATTGGTCATACCTGCATAACTTTGAAGATGCCAGTGTTATAGCTCTAATGGAAGAGCTTGGCTATGTTGTGGCCACTTCTGGAGCACACGTCCTCAGTACTGCTGCCGAAATTTTTCAATGCCTATTGCCTTTGCAGTATTCAGAATAGTGATGGAAGTGTTTAGTATGCTTCCTTTATTGGTCAGTGCATTGAGTATGGGAGTTTGGATGTCATGTTGCAGCTGTACGGGACATTGGTTGGGCCACTTTTGGAATACTTTATTCAATTCTGGTCTCCTTGCTATAGGAAAGATGTTGTGAAACTGAATGGGTTCAGAAAAGATTTACAAGAATGTGACCAGAGTTGGGAGGGTTTGACCTTTTGGGAGAAGTTGAATAGACTGGGGCTATTTTCCCTGGAGCATTGGAGGCTGAAGGGTGACCTTTGTAGAATTTATAAAATTATGAAGGACATGGATAGGGTGAATAGTCAAAGTATTTTCCTTAGGTTGGGGAAAACTAGGGAGCATATGTTTAAGGTGAGAGGGCAAAGATTTAAAAGGGACCTAAGGAGCAACATTTTCATGCAGAGGTAGTCATGTCTGGAAAGAACTGCCAGAAGAATTGGTAGAAGCTGGTACAATTACAACATTTAACAGGCATCTGGATGGTTATATGAATAGGAAGGGTTTAGAGAGATATGAACTCAATGCTGGAAAATGGGGCTGGATTAATTTAGATATGTGGAAAGAAATAAAAGGATATTACTTTCCAAAGCAGACATTTTGGTATCAGATTTTATATTTTAAATGCTTGTGAATGGCCAGTTTTGAATCCCAACTATCTGTTTTAAAATTGTATGGGATTCAGAACCAGCCATTCACTAAAATATAAAATCAGATACCAAAATGTCTGCTTTGGAAAATAATATCCTATTATTTCTTTCCACATAACCATTTGCCTTATTACAGGGATACATGCAAGGATTCCTGATGAAGGGCTTTTGACCGAAACATTGATTTTCCTGCTCCTCGGATGCTGCCTGACCTGTTGTGCTTTTCCAACACCACTCTGATCTAAACTCTGATTTCCAGCATCTGCAATCCTCATGTTTGCCTTTTGAATACAGGCCCAGTTGAACCAATCTCTCCTCATAAGACAGTTCTCTCAGCCTCGTGGACATCTGCTGCACTCCCTCTATTGCAAGTATATCTTTTCTTAGTTGGGGAAACCAAAACTCATTCAACATTGCCTGGTCTGTGAATTACTAGTCCAGCAACAATAATACTACACCACTGCCTCCCCAACTCCAGATCTGAAGGTCTCGCCAGCTGAAGGCATGGTGCAAATGATGAAACAATTAAAATTCAGAAAGTGCACAAGAATTGGAGGAGTGTAGAGATCCCAGATGATTGTGGAGTTGGAGGAGGTTATAACTAAAGTAAATGGGCAAAGTCACAGAACCAAACCAAGATGAGAATCTTAAAATTGAGGCAATACTCAACCAAGATCCAGTGTAGGTCAGTAAGTGTAGGCATGATAAACAAATGGGACTCAAGTGTATGATAGGGTACAGGCAGCAGAGTTCAGATTTTGTCAGATGCAAACAAAGTGTTGGCTAGGGGGAATATGGAAATTGTGAAGTAACAAAGGAATAGGTGAGGATTTCAGTGATGCTGAAGCAGTGCAGAGTTGGGTACTACTATGGAGGTGAGTATCTCTAATCTTGGTGATGGAACAGTAGGTTGTCAGGAAATCATCTTGGTCATATACAGTGCAGAGTCTTCAAATGATCTGGTTTTGCCTCCGGCAGTTATCAAGGATAGGAATGATTTTCATGGTGAGGGAGTGTGCTCCATGATGGATTGTGAAGGGTATAGCTTCAGTCTTCCCAAAATTTAGTTGGAGAAAATTGAACCTGCTCTGCAATTCAATAAGATATGGCTGATCCGTTTGTGCTTCAAATTCCATTTTCCTATTTACCCCTGATAATGTTTAATTTCCCTGCCGAACAAAAATCTGCCTATCTCCATTTAAAAATACTCAGTAGTCCTGCCAGCACCACCTTCTGAGACAGTATTTCAAACGCCAAAGAAAGATCTCAACTCTGCCTAAAAGAGCAACCCCTATTTTTAAAACAATGCCTTCCATTTCTAGACTCCCCCTTAAGAGGAAACACCACTTCCATATCCACCTTGTTAAGACCATTCAAAAACAAAATACCTAAGTAGAACTTGGGATTTCCTGCTGCTAACCAGAGATCTTTGGTGCCAGATGTCTGAAAGACGCCACTGCCAATGATGGTCATGTCACCTGTTTCCCTCTTTAGCATTGTGTCAATTAATATTTCCACTAGAACTATAAGCTGTAAATATAAAAGTAGCAGATAATTGTTCTAGTGCTCGTCCCTCAACTAGTGAAGGCAGTTTTTATACCAGAGTCAAAATGTGTGGCGCTGGAAAAGGACAGCAGGTCAGGCAGCATCCGAAGACCAGGAGAGTTGACATTTCGGGCATAAGCCCTTCATCAGGAATCATTTATGGGAGTGACAAAGGCATGGCTTTAAAAACAAAAGCTAGTTTGGACAGATTGAGCTGTTCAACAAATTCTTTGTATATTAAGGTATGATTACCTTAGCTTCTTAATCCAGTTATTACTGCTGAGTTAATACTTGTTTCAATTGCAGCAGCAAGCAAGTGTGGTTTAATTAAATGTCATGAATCTGGATTCTCACCAGTCACCTATCCACTCCACCCTCCCCTCCCTGACCTATCACCTTCATCTCCTCCCCCACTCACCTATTGTACTCTATGCTACTTTCTCCCCACCCCCACCCTCCTCTAGCTTATCTCTCCACGCTTCAGGCTCTCTGCCTTTATTCCTGATGAAGGGCTTTTGCCCGAAACGTCGATTTTGCTGCTCGTCGGATGCTGCCTGAATTGCTGTGCTCTTCCAGCACCACTGATCCAGAATCTGGTTTCCAGCATCTGCAGTCATTGTTTTTACCTCTAAGTTTGGACTGTCAGGTTAAAATTTGAAAAGCCTTGCACATTTTTACCTTGCATCTTATGTTATTGATAACCATGATAACACAGATGTGCTCGATATAACTAACGGACCTGCATCACCAAAGAAAAGTACGGATTAGTTGGTCAATCATGTCTGTCAGTAAAACCTTTCTTTTTGCAAATTACACATTGTATTTACCTGGATAACTGAGAGTTTTAAGTAATGAACAAGATGTAAAGCACTGCAGCATCTGGAGTTAAATGATCATGAACCACCTGGAAGCCCGTGTACACTTTCCTTTATCTATTTACGGGTGCAGGTCTCGCATCCTGCATTGATGACTCTGTTCCACCTTTTGAGTGGGATATTTACCTTCAGGAAAGGAAGTGATGTCTAAGACAAAACCAACTGCAGGCCTCTTCATGTTTGTTAGTATCTTGTGGGAATTAGCCACGTAGATGTTCCAAGATACAAGGGAAACACAGATTTAAGATAAATCTTCTTTTCACGATGTACAAACTGATCAAAATGCGTTGCAAGATTTTGATCCCCTTATGTGGTTCAGTGTCAAAATTATGCCTAACAACACTTCTATAAGGTCCCATATTTTATCATGTTAAACCACTGTATAAATGCAATATGCTGCTTTGGTTAGTATCTATTGAAAGCAAACATAAGTTATGATGTTTTTGATGGGGACCTTTTTCAGATTAGAGCAGAGGTCACCTTATACTAAATTTGTTCAACTGCTAATTTTAGCTCCTTGCAATTCTGTTGGAATTTTAATGAAGTTTTTATATTGCCATTGTGTAGAATATATAGTTTATAAAAGCATCTATTTAAATGAAATGTGTATCATGATGAATTGCATGCAATGACCTTGTCTGTTTTGATGTAAATGGTTTGTATGAACAGCGTGGCTTATCTGCAATGCCCATCATCAGACTTCAAAGATTATTTTTTCCCTGACTCCAGCAAAAACATAATTAAAGTGCTGAGGCTCAGTGATATTTCTCATGTCAAAGGCTCTGCAAAGGATATTGTGTCGACTCTCTGGTTGATGGATTTTCCAGGTCTAAAGCCAGGCAAGATGGAGGAAGGATTCTGAGCTTTACTCTGTTGCTGATGAAAATTCATAGAAAATCATATTCACCTTTTGAGCTTGCATGTATCCCTGTAATAAGGCAAATGGTTATGTGGGAAGAAATAATAGGATATTATTTTCCAAAGCAGACATTTTGGTATCTGATTTTATAGTTTAGATGCTTGTGAATGGCCGGTTCTGAATCCCAACTATCTGTTTTAAAATTGTATGGTGATAAACCCTGTCTGCATCTCCAATTATAAATAATGACCATGTCTGCAAAAGTAACAGTAACTGAAATGCAGATTTTTATTGAGAGCTGTTGTTTTCCACTGGGCTGTAAATATGTCTGTGTGTATATAGATATAAGAAACTTATCCAAAGAACATGAGGAAGAATTCTTAAGAGTGTATTCAGGACAATTTCCTAGAACAATAAGTTGTGGATCGAACCAGGCATCAGGCTATTTTAGATCTGGTTATGTGTAAGGAGGCAGGTTTAATAAATGATGTCAGAGTAAAATATCCCACAGGAAATAGTGACCATGATGTGGTAGCATTTCACTGTCTGTTTGAGAGGAAGGAACATAGGTTAGAAACAACTGTGCTAAGGTTAAATAAAGCTAATTACAAAGAAATGAGAGTAGATGGAGTGGAAAATGAGTTTAGCGACAAAGATGGTTGAGGAACAATGACAGACTCTTATGAAAATAGCTCATATCCCCCAGTAAAGACATATTCCAGTTAGGCAGGGGATCCTAGGAAGGGAATAAGTTAACCAGGGAAGTTGAGGATATTTAAAATTAATTTGTGGTATATGGGCATCACTAGCTGGCTAGCATTTGTTGCTTGTCTCTAATTGTACTTGAGAAAGTGTTGGTGAGCTGCCCTCTGCACTGGAGAGGGAATTCCAAGATTTTGAGCCAGTGACAGTAAAGAAACAACAATATATTTTCAAGTCAGGATGGTAAATGCCTTGGAGGGGATTTTGCAAATAGCAGTGTTCCTAAGTATCAGCTGCCCTTGTCCTTCTAGATGGAAGTGGTCATGGGTTTGGAAGGTGCTGCCTAACATTCTTTGGTGAATTTCTGTAGTGCAACTTGGAGATAATACACACTGCTGTTAATGAACGTTGGATGCTTGGATGTGGTGCCAATCAGGCAGGCTGCTTTGTCTTTGATGATGTCAAGCTTCTTGAGTGTTGTTGGAGCTGCACTTACCCAGGTAAGTGGAGAGTATCCCATCACGCCCCTGGCTTGGCCTTGTAGATGGTGGATGAGCTTTGGGGTGTCACAAAATGAGTTACTTGCTACAGTATTCCTAGCCTCTGACCTGCTGTAGTAGCCATTGTTTTTATATGGCTAGTCCAATTGAGTTTCTGGTCAATGGCAAACCCTACCCACCAGGATGTTGTTAGTGGGGGATTCGGTGATGGTAACACCATTGAGTGTCAAGGGACTAGATTGTCTTTTATTGCTGATGGTCATTGCCTGGATTTGTGTGGTGCGAATTTTACCAGCCACTTGTCAGTCCAAGCCTGGATGTTGTTCAGATCTCATTGCAATTTGAGCATGGACTGATTCAGTATCTGAGGAGTTGTGAATGGTGCTGAATCATGGATGAACGTCCTCACTTCTGACCTTAAGATGGATGGAAAGTGGATGATGAAGCAGCTGAAGATGGTTTAGGACAAAAACACTGGCAGTGTTGTCCTGGAGCTGAGATAACTGACCTCCAACCACCACAGCCATCTTCCTAAGTGCCAGGTAGGACTCTAATCAGCAGAGAGTTTGCCCCGATTCATATTGATTCCAATTTTGTTGGGGCTCCTTGATGTCACATTCGGTTGAATGTGGGCTTGATGTTAGGGGTTGTCACTGTCATCTCACCTCTGAAATTCAGCTGTTTTGTCCATGTTTGAGTCAAGACTATAATGAGTTCAGGAGCTGAATGGCCCTGGCAGAACCCAAACTGGACGTTACTGAACAGGTGTTGTTTGATAGCCATGCTGACGACACCTTCTATCACTTTAATGACTATGTCAGGCTGTTGCTTGAGTAGGAGAAAGTGAGGACTGCAGATGCTAGAGAGACAGAGTCAAAAGGGGTGGCACTGGAGAAAGCACAGCAGGTCAGGCAGCATCCAAGGAGCAGGAGAGTCGTCAGGAATGACCTGATGAAGGGCTTATGCCCAAAATGTCAATTCTCCTGCTCCTCAGATGATGCCTGACCTGCTGTGCTCTTCCAGTGCCACACCTTTCAACTCCGTTGCTTGACTAGCTTGTGAGACAGATCTTCCAATTCTGGCACTAGCCCTCAGCTATTAGTAAGGAGGATGATCAATATAGGTTAATGGGGCAGTAATTGGCTGAGTTGGATTTGTCCTGTTTTTATGTATAGGACATACTTGGGTGATTTCCCACATTGTTGGGTAGATGCCGGTGTTGTAACTGAACTGGAACAGCTTGTCTAGAGGAGTGGCAAGTTCTGGAGCACAAGTCTTCAGTTCTGTGGCGGAATGTGGTCAAAGCCCATAGCCTTTGGCCTATCCAGTGCCTCCAAATGTTTCTTGATATCACATGGAGTTAATTGAATTGGCTGAAGGGTGATATCTGTAATGCTGGGGACTACTGGAGGAGGCCAAGATGGATTGTTTGGCTGGAGATTCCAATGAATGTTTCTGCTTTATCTTTTGCACTATGTGCTGGGTTTTTCTATCATTGAGGATGGGGATTTGAGGAGTTTCCTCCTCCACTGAGTTATTTAATTTTTGCCACCATTTATGACCTGATGTGGCAGCACTGCAGAGCTTAAACATGATCCTTTATTATGGGATTGCTTAGTTCTGTCTATCATCTGTTATTTATGCTGTTTGGTATGCAAGTAGTCATGGTGAGTAGTTTTACCAGGTTGACCCCTCCATTTTTGAGTCTGGCTAGTACTCATGCTCTCCATTGAACCAGGTTGATCTCCTGGCTTGATGGTAATGGTTGAGTGGAAGATATGCCAGGCCATGAGCTTACAGACTGTGCTGGTTACAGTTCTACTCTTGATGGCCCACAGCATCTCCTGGATGCCCAGCCTTGAGTTGCTAGATCTGTTTGAGGTCTGTCCCATTTAGCATGGTGATAGTACCATACAACATGATGGAGGTTATTCTCAACGTAAAGGCTGGACTTTGAATCTACAAGGACTGCGTGGTGGTCACTTTTTCCAAAACTATCATGGACAAATGCATCTGCAGCCAGCAGATTGGTAAGGATAAGGTCAGATAAGTTTTTCCCTCTTGTTGGTTCCCTCACCATCTGCCGCAGACCCCGTCTAACAGTTATGTCCTTTAGGACCCAACCAGCTCAATCAGTGGAACTGCTGGTGAGCCATTTTTATTGGTGGACATTGAAAACCCCCACCAAAGTACATTTTGTGCCCTTGCCATTGTTCAACACGGAGGAGCACTTATTCATCAGCTGAGGGAGGACCGTACATAGTAATCAGTGGGAGATGTCCTTGCCCTTGTTTAATTTGAAGCTATGAGATGTCATGAGTTAATATTGAGGACTCCAAGGGCAACTCCCTTTTAACTGTATACCAATGTGCCGCCACCTCTGCTGGTCCTGCTGTTTGGACAAGACATATCAAGGAATGGTGATGGCAGTATCTGTGACATTGTCTTCAAGGTATAATAATACAGTGAGTATGACTATGTCAGTTTGTTGCTTGACTAGGAGAAAATGAGGACTGCAGATGCTGGAGAGACAAAGTCAAAAAGGGTGGCACTGGAGAAAACACAGCAGGTCAGGCAGCATCCAAGGAGCAGGAGAGTCGTCAGGGATGACCTGATGAATGGCCTATGCCATCACCATTCCTTGATATGTCTTGTCCAAATGGCAGGACCAGCAGAGGACTTTGCAGGGTTGATGGGGCTGTTTCTGCCATTATTTTTTCCAGTGCCTAGGTAGACACCAAGTGGTCTGTAGGATTTCATTTAGTTGTTGAGTCTTTTGTAGTGATTGATACAACTGGGTGCTGTCTAGCCCATTGCAGTGGGCAGTTGAGAATCAATCACATTGCTGTGGGTCTGGAATCACATGTAAGCGAGGCCAGGTGAGAGTGGCAGATTTTCTTCCCTGAAAGACATCAGTGAGCCAGGTGGAGTTTTTCCTTAATCACCAATGGTTTTATGATCACCAGTAGATTCCTCATTCCAAATTTTTTAAATTGAATTCAATCTATCATAGTGGAATTCAATCCTGGGTCTCTAGAACATTAGCTGAAAAATGTGTTGCTGGAAAAGCGCAGCAGGTCAGGCAGCTTCAAAGAAGCAGGAGAATTGATGTTTCGGGCATAAGCCCTTCTTCAGGAATGAGGAGGGTGTGCTAAGCAGGCTAAGATAAAAGGTAGGGAGAAGGGACTTGGGGGAGAGGCGTTGGGAATGCAATTGGTGGAAGGAGGTTAAGGTGGGGTTGATAGGCCGGAGATAAGGTGGGGACGGAGAGGTCGGGAAGAAGATTGCAGGTCAAGAAGGGGGTGCTGAGTCCGAGGGTTGGGACTGAGATAAGGTGGGGGGAGGGGAAATGAGGAAGCTGGAGAAATCTGCATTCATCATAAGAACATAACCTGGTACAGGACTGAAGTAATACTGTATTCTTGGAGGTTCTGCCTTTTGGAAGAGGCCCCATCTGCTAACTCAGATGGATGTAAAAGTTGAACTGACATCTCTATTTATTGAAATGTGAAAGATTTATTCCAAACCTGGCCAACAATTGTTGCTCAACTATTACCACAAGTAATAAATTTCTTGGTCACTAAACTCATTGCTTGTTTTGGGATCATGCTGTAGGTTAAGTGCTGCATTCATCTATATATAACTTCAAAATAAGTAATTTATTGATTTGCTTTCCAGTGCTGGAGAGCTATTAAAGGCACTCTGTAAATGCAAGTCTTTCTCATAATCATTTTTGTCACCTGGTAAACAGACAAACAATTTGTGGGATCTGTTCCTGGTCTTGATGTAAGTTGTTATTCGCCAATGCAGGATGCTAAAGATTAACAGGGAAGGTTGCTCAAACCACCTATCAATATTTTAAACTCTAGTGTATGCTCAGCTGATTATCAAACTTAATTAAACAGTTCACTTAACAAGACAAAATACTGCAGATGCTGGAAATATGAAACAAAAACAGAAAATGCTGGAGAAACTCAGCAGGTCTGGCATCATCTGTGGACAGAAAAATAGAATTAACATCCAAACTGTGGTATGACTCTTCAGAATTAGAAACAAACAGTTCATTTAAAATCTTCCAGATGTAGTGGGCATTGCTGAAATGTTTTTTCTTAAAAGTTGAAACCATTAGTATATGTTTTAGTTTGCATGGGGTGTCTGTCTCTTATTAGTGACACCTTCCTTCAGGGGCAGAGGGGTTCCTTTAAATTGTGCTGATGAGATTGGACCTTGCCTGGTTAAAAGAGGATAGAATTCAAGCAGTGTAGTTGGCGCCAATCTGACAGCATCATTTATTTTTTACAAAAGCAAAATATTGCGACGTTAGAAATCTTAAATTGAAAACAAATTGGAAATATTCAGCAAGTCTGGCAACATCTGTGGAGAGAAAAATAGAGTTAACATTTCAGATCTGTGATGTAATCTCATTTGATTTTAGCCTGTTTGATTTTAGTGCTATTTATTTCCAAATTGCAATATCAGTTTTACACTCATTTTTGAACATAGAATTATTGAACTTTTGCAATGATTTGGATATGAAATCAAAATGATCTAGTTGACATAAATACCCAGTGGCATACTGGAAGCAGCTAAATTTGAGCTTAGATATGAACAAGGGAGTCGATGCATGATGTTTCATATGAGTGTATTGTTGCACACAAATTCTATTCTAGGTTGCCATTGTGAGGCAGTATTTTTTAATGGAAATTCTTAAATCCATAAGAACTTAAATTTCCATTTGACCTGTTAAGTTGTATACCTTTCTTTCTGGGCCCCCAGACTTTAATTTCCATGATCTTGGTGCTTTAACTCCAAATAGGAAGAAAATGAATTGTATTACTAACAGGATTTTAGCAAAGTGTGACAGTAAGTGAGTGAGATCTTTGTACTGAGCAGATTCAAATATGGGGAAAATGCCCAGCCATCAGTTAGTTTATAGGCTTTGCCCGTTTCAAATTTGGAATGAGTCCATTAGAACATCACAGCTTTTTCTACTTACACTTCTCTCTTTTTTTATTATTAGCTGAGGCAAAGATTACACGTGCAAGGACATTATGCTGGAATTGTATGAAACCCTAGTTAACCAACAACTGGAGGACTGCATTCAGTTCTGGTCTCTAGGAAGGATGTGATTATATTAGAGAGAGTGCAGAGGAGATTTAGCAGGGCACTGGCTGGGCTGGAAGGACTGAATTATTAAGAAAGATTGGAGAGGGTGGGATTGTTTACCTTGGAATATCAAAGGTTGGAAGAAGTCCTGATAGAAGTGTATAAGATTATGAGTGGGATAGGTAGGTTGTTAGGAGGGCTCTTTCTCCATTGAGAGATCAATAATCTGGAAACAAGGTATGAGCCAGAGGCTAAAATGAGAATTCAAAAGAATTGTTTTCACCTAGCAGTTGATGGGAGCCTAGAACTCACTGCCTGAAAAGGTGTCTATGTCAGAAAAAGTTCATAATGTTGAGCAATATTTGATATTCACTTGAATTACCATAACTTCCAGGGCTATGGGCCAAACCCTCCCCCCACCTTATCTCAGTCCCAACCCTCGGACTCAGCACCCCCTTCTTGACCTGCAATCTTCTTCCCGACCTCTCCGTCCCCATCCCCTTTCTGGCCTATCACCCCCATCTTAACCTCCTTCCACCAATTGCATTCCCAACGCCCCTCCTCCCTACCTTTTATCTTAGCCTGCTTGGCACACCCTCCTCATTCCTGAAGAAGGGCTTATGCCCGAAACATCAATTCTCCTGTTCCTTTGATGCTGCCTGACCTGCTGCGCTTTTCCAGCAACACATTTTTCAGCTCTGATCTCCAGCATCTGCAGTCCTCACTTTCTCCAGAACATTAGCTGAGTCTCTGGCTTCGTAGTCTTGCAATAATTCCACTAAGTCATTGTCTGTCCCGAATAGCATCAAATTGGAAGGAAAAATAAACCGACAATGCAGCACAGATTAATGGTAAGCCATAGTATTGGAAAAGTTTTAAATACCAATGAAAGACAAGCAAAACTATAATGAGGGAGAAGATAAACTTTGAGCGTAAATGGGAAAGTGCTATCAAGATGGACAGCAAGTGCTTCTTTAAACGTGTAAAAAGGATGAGGGAAGCCAAAGTGAACATAGACTCTTTAGAGAATGAAGTTGAAGAAATAATAATGTGGAACCAGGAAATGGCAGAGAGTTGAATTAATACTGTGCATGACATGATCTCATTGAATGGTAGACTAAACTCAATGGGTTAAATGGCCTACTCCTGCTGTTACATCTTATGGTCTTTTGATTGGCTACCCAGAGTTGTTGATGTTTTTTGGAAGTGTTGAAATTTTACTATTTATTAAAAATGAAGTTAGCAGCCCCTCCCAAAAAGGTTCATATTATTTTGTTTCCCAGCTAGATATCTTCCATCATGCACGCTGTTTACAAATTTTTTTCATGTCTTTATGGTGGTCTTAGCTTATTGATAAAATATAATTTGGAACGCAGAACATGATTTTGTGCAGGGAAGATCATGTCGTATCAACTTAATAGAATTCTTTGAGGAAGTGACAAAAGTTGATTGATGAGGGAAGGGCTGTAGATGTCATATACATGGACTTCAGGAAGGCATTTGATAAGGTTCCCCATGGTAGGCTGACGGAGAAAGTGAAGTCACATGGGTCCAGGATGTACTACCTAGATGGGTAGAGAACTGGCTGGGCAACAGGATACAGAGAGTAGTAGTGGAAGCAAGTTTCTCAAAATGGAGAACTGTGACCTGTGGTATTCCACAGGCATCCGTAATGAGACCATCGTTGTTTGTGATATACATAAATGATCTGGAGGAAGGTATACATGGTCTGATTAGCAAGTTTGCAGATGACACTAAGATTCGTGGAGTAGCAGAAAGTGAAGGGGATTGTCAGAGAGGACAGCAGAATATAGATAAATTGAAGAGTTAAGCAGAGAAATGGCAGATGGAATTCAACCTGGGTAAATGTGAGGTGATGCATTTTGGAAGACCCAATTCAAGAGTGAACTATATGGTAAATGGAAAAGCCCTGGAGAAAATTGATGTACAGAAAAATCTGGGTATTCAGGTCCATTGTACCCTGAAAGTGGCAAAGCAGGTCAGTAGAGCAGTTAAGAAAGCATACAGCATGCTTTTCTTCATCAGACGGGTATTGAGTGCAAGAGTTGGTAGGTTGTGATACAGCTGTATAGAAGTTTGGTTCGTTCACATTTGGAATACTGCGTACAGTTCTGGTCACCACATTACCAAAAAGATGTGGATACTTTGGAGATGTTGCAGAGGAGGTTCACCAGGATGTTGCCTGGGATGGAGGGCGCTAGCTATGAAGAGAGGATTAGTATTATTTTCATTAGAAAGATGGAGGTTGAGGGGAGAACCTGATTGAGGTCTACAAAATCATGAGAGGTATAGACAGGATGGGTAGCAAGAAGCATTTTCCCAGAGTGGGTGATTAATTACTAGGGGCCACAAATTCAAGGTGAGAGGGGAAAAGTTTAAGGGAGACCTGCCGGGAAAATTCTTTACGCAGAAGATTGTGGGTGCCTGGAATGCATTGCCAATGGAGGTGATCAAGGTGTGCACGATAGCATCATTTAAGGTGTATCTAGACAGATACATGAACGGGCAGGGAGCAGAGGGATACAGATGCTTAGAAAATAGGTTTAGATTAAGGATCTGGATCAGTGCAGGTTTGGAGGGCCAAAGAGTTGAAAATGTGTTGCTGGAAAAGCGCAGCAGGTCAGGCAGCATCCAGGGAACAGGAGAATCGACGTTTCGGGCATAAGCCCTTCTTCAGGATGCTTATGCCCGAAATGTCGATTCTCCTGTTCCCTGGATGCTGCCTGACCTGCTGCGCTTTTCCAGCAACACATTTTCAGCTCTGATCTCCAGCATCTGCAGACCTCACTTTTTCCCTGTAGGGCCAAAGAGCCTGTTCCTGTGCTGTAATTTTCTTTGTTCTTTGTTCTAACATACACCAGAGGATCTAAGCTGTGCTAATTTGCAAAGCAAATCCCTGAAGAGAATTAGAATTTTCATTCCCAAACTGGGACACCTATTGCTTTAGTTATGGATATAGTTCAGAAGTCAAATTGGAAATAAGCGTTTCCATTTTCATTCAATACTCTAGCACTTTAAAACATTTTTTTTTAGTGAGTGTTGTGAATTGCAGATCTACAGTTGTATATTTACCCATGAGTTCAGGCAAATGATGTTTTGGTCTAATCAAATAATTAGATTTTGGAGCTCTACTGTTGTCAAGTGTTAACAGTATCATGATGTCCATTTTACTCACTGGAACCTCTCATGTAATGAATTTAATGGAGCATATGGAACTCAGAAGTGTCAGTACTTTTTTTTAAAAAGGAAGAAACATTTCCTGATAGTCACTTAACTGTAAAAGCTACAAAGGAAGACAGTTGTTCTTCCAACAGTGTACCTATTTCCTGTCTTGTATAGTGTTAAACAGAGGATCAGCTATTACAGAGGTCTATTCATTTTCGTAGAATCTCCACTGTAGTGACAAAAAATTAAGATTGCACTTTTTATCTGTCACTCATTCTAAAAAAAGGGCTAAGTAATAAATAAAGATCTTCCTTCATAGCAGCTAATACCATGTAGTGAATAATGAGGATGTTTTTGTCCTCCAGCAACAATTAAGTTAGAATAGATATGATTAGAATTGTCTTGTGAAATACGGTGTATCAATTGGCATCAAAGTAGGTGCTAACTTTGTTTAATTTTAGAAAGAAATTTACTTTTTGTATAACATCGAGATTTATCTCTTAAATGCTACAAAGCATTTCAGGTGATTTACTAACAGGTCTGAGAAGGAAATATTCTGCCCTTGGCTGGGCTGACCTATACATGGCTCCATTTACACCAGCTTGGGGTAGGGTGAGTTGGAGGTCTTGACTATTGGAACACAAAGTTACAATGGGACATTTTAGATACCCCAATATCTGGCATCCCATGTGTGGGTTTCTTGCTGTTGGGTTTCCAATATCTGAATATTTTGCTACCACCTTACCTTCACCACCTGTCGGGATGTGCTTTCTCTTGGGATGAGTATTTTGTTTCATTCTAAAACCAAAGCAGAAATTGCTGATGAAACTCAGCCTGTCTGGCAGCATTTGTGTGAAGAAAGCAGAGTCTAGTCTGATGAAGAGTCACTGGACTTGAAATTTTAACTTCCCACAAATGCTGCCAGACCTGTTGAGTTTCATCAGCAATCTCTGCTTTGGTTTTAGAAGGTAACAAAATACTGGTCTCGAGATAAAGCACAGATAAAATTTCAAGTCCAGTGAGTCTTCATCAGACCAGACTCTGCTTTCTTCTCACAGATGCTGCCAGACCTACTGAGTTTCATCAGCAATTTCTGTTTTTGTTTCATATATCTCATAATCGCAGTTATTTGATTTATTTTGTTACTTTCTACTTGGTCAGTCTTGGTACCATTCAGCCGCAGCTGAATTGTTGCCTTATAATCCATGTGTTAAAAATTATTGTCTCCTCATGACTGCATTTTCTGTCCCATGTAAAACTGCTGCAATGTATATTATACATAAAGCGTTGTACCATCGAATTACTAGTTTGAAATCAGTGACTGGAGCTATAGTAACGGAATCACTATGCTTGTGTTTGGGACATGTCATTCCCTTTTACTGTTACTGCTTACTGAGTAATGAGTAACATGATAACTTACATGAATGATTGATTAATTGTTGGTAAGTTTGTCATTGGCTTTCACTGTGGTGTTAAGAGTGTTAAACAGACAGAATGCATGCAGTTTTCAAACGATGGGCAATGTGGATTTTAGTTTCTCCACATTTTCCTTGATTATTCCTACATTCTGAAAGGTTTTGTGTTGTGTAGGATTCAACAGGTAGCTGATTCTTTTGTGGAGAAAGTGAGGGCTGCAGATGCTGGAGATCAGAGCTGAAAATGTGTTGCTGGAAAAGCGCAGCAGGTCAGGCAGCATCCAAGGAACTGGAGAATCGACGTTTCGGGCATAAGCCCTTCTTCAGGAATGAGGAAAGTGTGTCCAGCAGGCTAAGATAAAAGGTAGAGATGGAAATGTGTTGCTGGAAAAGCGCAGCAGGTAAGATAAAAGGTAGGGAGGAGGGACTTGGGGGAGGGGCGTTGGAAATGCGATAGGTG
>NC_057714.1:80518694-80554580 GCF_004010195.1 Chiloscyllium plagiosum
CCCCACTCCGGCCTATCACCCTCACCTTAACCTCCTTCCACCTATCGCATTTCCTACGCCCCTCCCCAAGTCCCTCCTCCCTACCTTTTATCTTAACCTGCTTGGCACACTTTCCTCATTCCTGAAGAAGGGCTTATGCCCGAAACATCGATTCTCCTGTTCCTTGGATGCTGCCTGACCTGCTGCTGATTCTTTTGATCCTTGTTTAGTTGTTGTGGCTACTTTTTACTTTGACTGTATCAAGGTGAGATTGTACAGACTAGCAGGCTATTTGATGATGGGGTCTTTAGAGCTGAGCCTGAACCAATTTTCATTTGTATCGATTGATCTGCCTGTACACCACACAAAACACCTTTCACTATATTGTATATATGTAACAATAAATCAAAACAATCTGCCTTCCAATAATAAAAGACATGTATTTTCTTAGCAATAGGCAAATTATGTCTTTTGACTATTCTGACAGGTCCTACTGTAAAGTGGCACAATTTTAATGCTTACCAATATTTATTTCTTGAGCAAAGATCGCAAATGCAGATTATCTGATCATTATAATATTATTGTATGTGGGACCTTGCTGTGTTCAGATTAGCTATTACTTTTCAGTGAGGGTCCCAGAGGACTGTAAAATTGCTAATCGCTTATTTAAAAAGGAAGGGAGGCAGATGATGGATCATCAAGGGAAGATCATGCCTGAAATTACTTAGTCTCTCTGAGGTGAAAATGAGCAAGTTAAACAAAGGGGACAGAAAAAAAGAGATCTAAAGGTTCAAGTTCATAGTTCCTTGAAGGTGAAGTCACAGATAGGCAAGGTATTAAAGAAGGCATTTGGTATGCTTTCCTTTATTTGTCAGTGCATTGAGTATTGGAATTGGAATATAAGTTGTGGCTGTACAGGACAGTGATTTGGCCACTTTTGCAATATTGCATTCAACTCTGGTCTCCCTGCTATAAGAAAGATGTTAAACTTGAAAAAGTGCAGAAAATATTTACAAAGATGTTGCCAGAGTTGGAGGTTTGAACTGTAGGAAGAGGCTGAAAAGGCTGGGGCTATTTTCCCTGAAGTGTCAGAGGCTGAGGGATCATCTTATAGAGGTTTAGAAAATAATGAGGGGCATGAATAGGGTGAATACCCAAGGTCTTTTTCCCAGGGTAGGGGAGTCCAAAACTAGAGGTTATAGGTTTAAGGAGAAAGGGGAAAAATATAAAATGGACCTAAGGGGCAACTTTTTTTAGACGATGGTATGTGTATGGAATGAACTGCCAGAGGAAGTGGTGGAGGTTGGTACAATTATAACATTTAAAAGACATCCACATGGGAAATGAATAGGAAGGGTTTAGAGGGATATGGGCCAAATGCTAGCAAATGGGACTAGATTAATTTAGGATATCTGGATGGACCAAAGGGTCTGTTTCTGTGCTGCACAACTCTATGACTCCTCTTTTAATTTAAAGTACATAACTTACAGGGTGTGATACCCTCTTGAAATATAGCATCCAGGTGACTCTCCCCGTCTCTGATGTGTCACAGTGTTCAAAGCTCAGACTTGAGCGCATTAACTGAGCCTGAATTTCTTGAATAACCAACATCCATGACTGATGTGGTCACTATGCACCACAATCGAGTACACCAGCTTGCCTGGCTCAACATCTCCAAATCATTTAATTCATTTTTAATTTGTATTTGTATTTGTAAATTCCCTACTCATCTTTAGTGTTTAAGCTGTAAAATATTTCTGCAATTTACCTTTTAATCTGAAAGCAATTTAGAATAGCTACTTACTTAGTTACCAGTCAATGAACGTACAACTTCTCTGTGATATCAATCTTTGTTTCATTACACTGTTTCTCATCCCAGAATCACTTGTCCACCAGCCCATCTCCTGCCTCTGCCATCTCACTATCTCTGTCTCTCTGGGATTTCATTAAATTTGTCGGCCTGAGCCATGGCCTCTGTTTTTATTTCCTGCTCCATCTCAGTACCCACCCCTGCTGGCTTCTGTTTTCCGTTATTCCTCAAATTCTCTGAGACCTTTCTTGGATATGAAAGAGCAGAAGTTTTAACCAATAAGAAAAGAGGGTGTACTGATCACCTTCCTCTCTCCCACTTTCACCAAACTCCAGTTCCACTCTAATGCAATAAAGCAGCACTTCCAGTGCAGTTTTGGTGTATCTGCATCCGTAATATACCTGATAAGTTGGTGCACTTCTGGGGCAAATGCTGTATATGTTATTTCCTAATGTTAGTGCACTGGAAACTGAGACAAGGTTGAATACTCAGGCAAAAGTGAGGACTGCAGATGCTGGAAACCAGAGTTTAGATCAGAGTGGTACTAGAAAAGCACAGCAGGTCAGGCAGCTTCCGAGGAGCAGGAAAATTGACTTTTCGGGCAAAAGCCCTTTATCTATTCCTGATGAAGGGATTTTGCCCGAATCGTCGATTTTCCTGATGAAGGGATTTTGCCCGAAACATCGATTTTCCTGCTCCTCGGATGCTGCTTGAAGGTTGAATATTTGTTTTACATAAACTTTTATGCACTGTAATCTTGTATAATAGCTCACTAGCAATAATGGACTAAACAACTACAAGCTAACAGTGTTTGAGTAACTTTTGTTTTTAACCATGTTGTTTAGAGAAGAGCTGAGGACTAACCATCTTGATTGTGTAACTTTAATAAACTTAAAGAACAGCCTTTTGGGCTTCTCAGAGACCCCAAAAGGCAGGACTGGTGTTGACGAGTTCATCTGGAATGAGATTGCTTTCAGCTGGGTTAGCGCTTAGAGCCATTGAACCACAGACAAAATACAGCACTAAAAGAGGTCATTCAGCCCGCCATGTCTGGACTGGCTGAAAAAATTAGCTACCCATTTTTGTCCTACTTTCCAGCACCTGGTCCATAGCCTTGCAGTTTAAAGTGTCTCAGGTACAAATTCAGGATCCTTTCTAATTAATTGTGTTTACGCTTCAACCTCCATACCGGACAGCACATTACAGACCTGCTGGTGAAAAAATATTTCTTCTTGTCTTTCTACTAATCACTGTGACCCCTAATACTTGACCTCTCCATTAGGGGAAACTGGTCTTTCCTGTCCACTTTATCACAGACCCTCATTATTCTGTCTAGCTCAATTAAGTCTCTCCTCAGCCTCCTCTGTTCTAGGAAAAACAACTAGTCTACCGAATCTTTCTCCATAACAGTAATGTTCAAGTCCTGCCTTCTGGAGGAGTAAGAATGCATGTTTTTATTCTAAAATCACACCAAAGACAAATCATGCTTTGAAAAATATTCTGATATTCTGTTTAAATATGTCCAATTCTCATATCTTGTCTGCCTTAAATATATTTTGCTTAGGTACCTTTTTCATTCTGACATGGGATCTAGGCAGGCAAGACCAATGTTCGCTGTCCATCCCTAACTATCCCTTGAACTCAGTGACTTGCTGGGCCATTTCAAAGGGTAGTTGAGGGTCAATCATATTTCTGTTGATCTTGAGTCACATGTAGGCTGACTGGGTAAGGATGGCAAATTTCCTTCTCTGGAAGACTGATTAAAAAAAACTACTTAATTGGTACTGTACCTATAGTTGCATGGTGAAATTGTCTTTATTTGGAACTTGAGCTACACAATATGAAAGCTTTTTTTGTGCAACATCCAGGAATCTTTCTATTTTCCTGTTTAATAGTCCTGATCCTTTATTTCCATAAGCATTTCTGTATCTACAGCCAAGTGACCATTCTTCCATTGTGACATGGGAAATTTAAGCCAGTTGGCTATATCAGGTATCATATCTAAGGTAGATGTATTCACTCTATGTTCATATGTACCTCCTGGATGCTCTTTCCAGATTATCTGGATAGTGATCAGGAACATGAATAATGGCAATTTGCTTCATTTCCAATCCAGGGTGATGATGCCAGTTTTACTTCAATTGGTGCCCTTGGTGAGGTCTGGTGACTCAGTACAGTCAGTTAGCCATGAGACCTTCAGCTTAGTATTTCATCATGAAAGTACTGAAGCAAACATATTCAAATGTCTGAACAAATACAGTACTTCTATGAAATGTGACTAGGTAGACCGGAAAAGACAATGCCTCGAACATGTTTCTTCTCCAATCATTAATGCACATTTTTAGGAGTTTTATGCACATCCAATGTCTATTTTGCAATTGTGTTAATTGATTACATGTTCCAGCTGAAAGCGTGTTTATCATCAATCAAACAAATAACACAAGAGAAAGAGTTGTTCCATCTCTGGATGGTGAGGTGAAGTATTGCTTTTACCACTGTGTGATTCTTGTAACGGCACTGAGCATTACAGCATGAACTTTTCGCTGAAGTGAAAACAGGTAGGTTCAATCCCACCAATTCACAAAAGCATGTTTTAGTAGCAAGGGGTGAAAATCTGCACCTGTGTCATTTCCTACAGGTAGGGAAATTGATGGAGGTCACTCTAGCTCGGGTGGTTGTCATGTTATGCCTCACAATCAGTATACTTTTAAGAGACATGCTAATGATATCATCGCTGTTTCATAACATGTGAAAGTATTAAAAAAGTCTCGTACACTATTATATTGGGATTCTCACTTGGAGAATGCACTTTTGTGCTATCCCAGACACTTGTATATCTGTGAATGTAATAATTATATTATCAGTTGTAATAAACATCTGTTGAATCTTTCAGTGCTATGTTATAGAGTCATACAGCATAGAATCAGATCCTTTGGTCCAACTAGTCCACAACTAGAACATAAACCCAAAGTAAACTAGTCCCACTTACCTGCTCCTCTCCCATATCCCTACAAACCTTTTTTATTCATATACTCATCTAAGTTTCCTTTAAACATTGCAAATATGCTCACATCCACCACTTCCTTAAGATGTTCATTCCACATGTGTTAAAAAAAATTGCCCCTCATCCTTTTAAATCTCTCTCCTCTCACCTTAAAATATAGAACATAGAACATAGAACAGTACAGCGCAGAACAGGCCCTTCAGCCCACGATGTTGTGCCGACCACTGATCCTCATGTATGCACCCTCAAATTTCTGTGACCATATGCACGTCCAGGAGTCTCTTAAATGTCCCCAATGACGTTGCCTCCACAACTGCTGCTGGCAACGCATTCCATGCTCTCACAAATCTCTGTGTAAAGAACCCGCCTCTGACATCCCCTCTATACTTTCCTCCAAAAAGCTTAAAACTATGACCCGAACCCTCTCCAAAGCATCCACATCTTTCCTATAATAGGGCGACCAGAACTGGACACAGCATTCCAAGTGCAGTCTAATCAAAGTTTTATAGAGCTGCAACAAGATCTCACGACTCTTAAACTCAATACCCCTGTTAATGAAAACACCATATGCTTTCTTAATAACCCTGTCCACTTGGGTGGCCATTTTAAGGGATCTATGTACCTGCACCCCAAGATCCCTCTGTTCCTCCACACTACCAAGAATCCTATCCTTAATCCTTTCAAATTCAAACTTCCAAAATGCATCACTTCGCATTTATCCAGGTTGAACTCCACCTGTCACCTCTCAGCCCATCTCTGCATCCTGTCAATGTCCCACTGCAGCCTACAACAGCCATCTATACTGTCAACTATACCTCCAACCTTTGTGTCACCTGCAAACTTGCTGACCCATCCTTCAATTCCCTCATCCAAGTCATTAATAAAAATTACAAACAATAGAGGCTCAAGGACAGAGCCCTGTGGAACACCACTCACCACAGACTTCCAGGCAGAATATTTTCCTTCTACTACTACTCGCTGTCTTCTGTTGGCCAGCCAATTCTGTATCCAGACAGCTATGTTCCCCTGAAACCCATTCCTCCTGACCTTCCGAATGAGCCTACCATGGGGAACCTTATCAAATGCCTTGCTGAAGTCCATATACACCACATCCACAGCTCAACCCTCTCAACGTTTCTAGTCACATCCTCAAAGAACTCAATAAGGTTTGTGAGGCATGACCTGCCCCTCACAAAGCCGTATTGACTGCATTTAGCCAAGCCATGCTCTTCCAGATGGTCATAAATCCTATCCCTCATATGCCCCCTAGTCTTGAAATCTCCCATGCTAGAGAAAAGATACCTACTATTAACCCTGTCTATACCCCTCATGATTTTATAAACCTCTATAAGGTCACCTCTCAACCACCTGTGTCCCAGCAAATCCAGCCTTTCTTTATAATTCAAATCCTTCTATATCTGGCAACATCCTGGTAAATCTCTTCTGAACCCTCTTCAGCTTAATATCCTTCCTACAACTGTGAGACCAGAACTAGGCACAGTAAACCAGAAGAAGCCTCACCAGTGTTCTCTACAACCTGGACATGACTTCCTAACCCCAATACTCAAAGGACTGATCGGTGAAGGCAAGTGTGCTAAAATCCTTTCCAACCATCATATCTATATGTGACACAAACTACAAAGAATTATGTACTCAAACCCCTAGGTCCTTCTGTTCTACAACATCACCAAGGCCCTACCATCAATCCTATAAGTCCTGCCCTTGTTGCAATACTTCACATATATCTGGATTGAGCTCCAATAGCCATTTTTCAGTCCATTGACCCATTTGATCAACATCCCTCTGTAATCTTGGAAAACCTTCTTCAATAAGAGAAATTGAGGACTGCAGGTACTGAGAGTCAGAGTCGAAAAGTGTGGTGCTGGAAAAGCACAGCAGGTCAGGCAGCATCTGAGGAGCAGGAGAGTTGATGTTTCAGGCATAAGCTTCCTCACTGTCTACTATGCCACCAATTTTGGTATCATCTGCAAACTTACTAACCATGCCTTCTATATTCTCATCTAAATTATTTATATAAATGACAAATAAAAGAGACCCAGAATCGATCCCTGTGGAACACCACTGGTCTCAGGCCTCTAGTCTAAAGTGCAATCCTCCAACCTTACTCTCTGTCTCCTGCCATTAAGCCAATTATATATCTCACTCTGAATTCCATGTGACCTAGCTTTACTAATTAGTCCAGCATGCAGAGCCTTGTCAAAGGCTTTACTACAGTCCAATTAAACAATTGCCATCACCAATCTTTTTGGTAACTTCCTCAAAAAACTCAGTTAAGTTTGTAAGACATGATTTTCCTTGCACAAAACAATGCTGACTTTCCCTAATCAATTTTGCCTAACTGTCTATAAATTTTGTCCGTTAGAATCACCTCCAACAATTTATCCACAACTGAAGTCAGGGCTCACAGAGATCTCTCGTTCCCCAGTTTTTCCTTACAACCATTCTTAACAAAAGTCTAACATTAGCCACCCTCCAGTCATCAGGCACCTCGCCCGTAGTTATAGACGATGCAGATATTTCTGCAAATCTTAAACCTAGTTTATTATGCTACAAGAGATTACATAAATATTGCTGAATCAGATGAAAGTACCCTGCTGGAAGCAGCATCAGAAAAAAACTTAGCAGTGGGCTGCCTGTCCTCTGTACTAGAGGGGTCAGCTCAAAAGGATTAAGGGATAGAGAGCACTTTTCTTGGAAAAGGTTGACCATTAATAAGAGTAAACAGATGATCTTGCTACATTTATGAGAAGGTGTATTTTGAGAATGTGAATAAGTGATCATTAGCTCGTCAGCATTATGATACAGCAGTGAGGGCGATATAATTTGGCACTCCAGTGCTCTCGGTAATGGAACTGTTTACATTTAAAATTGTGAAGGAGCGATAAGGTCACAGACATCTGCTGGCTGTGACTTCTATCTTCATGTTATAAAGTATCATTAGATTCAACTCTCACTTTTTAGTGTGTTTCAATAACTTGTAAAGGACGAAATGTACTTTAATTACTGTTTATTCTGACATTGAATTTACTGAACACTTTGATGTAAAGCTACAGTTTACAAGGCTATTTACCATTCCTTGTATAAATGCCAAGTGCCAGTAAGAGTTTCTATAATTTATCTATTCATTCCACATACATATTCAGTTGAATTAATGTCTTGGAAGGCGGTTGGTGAGTGATGTCAAGTATATTTTTGTTTCGATGGTATTGGGTTGATGAAATGGCACAATAAGTAAAAAAAACTGAAATGGGCCGGGAGCTGATCATTCATTAGATTGAGACCTGAAATGAATTTTCAGTATCTTTTGAATGGAATCTGTTGAAATGTTTTGACATGTAGCTAAGCCTAGCGATAAAAGGGAATTTTAAGTGTTGAAGAAATTGACTTATTTTGCTGCTTGCTAGACATGAGGAGTGACAGATCAGTCTGAAATGTTCCTATCAGCAAGTTGCTTCTGACGCCTGAAACTGCTACTTGTGTCTGGAGGGTAATCAAAGCAAGAACAAAATATTGCAGTGCAACGGATCAGTTAGCATCTATAATGTGAAAAAGGAGTATAGCATTTCACGGCTAACTCTTGGCATATCTTTAGGACTACCTCTCATCTAAGGCTGACTGACACAGAGATTCAGCTCTGTGTCCAAACTGCCAGCATCACCTATGGACTCATCTAACGATGAGCGCCTTTGACTATGACTTCCATGCTAATACTATGATCCTTGCGTATAGGGCAATTATCTGTCCAAGTCTTCATTATGGCTTCAAAAGAGGATTGATTTTATATAGATTCCACGTCAAGACCGTTGAGAAGTGTAGTATTTGAAAAGAATTCTCTGCATCAGCTGGTGTATTATAGGTAGTGTATAAATGGTGTATTTGAAGGAGCCAATATCACCAGCATTGAGGCCATAATTCATCTGAAGGCAGCTTTGTTGCGCTAGACACCTGCGTTCCAACTCCAGAAACAAACCTTCTTCGCCCAGCTCAAGGAAGGCACACAAATGAGAGGATGAAAAAGGTGTTTCAAAGATCCCTGAAGGTCTCAGTCAAGAAATGCAACATTAATGTCAACATGTGGGAAACCCTTGTTCAGATGAAACTGACTTTGGAGGAAGCTCCTGTTGAAGGGGTACAATTCTTTGAGGAAGAGGAAATATGGAAAAGCAACCAGAAAAAGGAATGGCAGTGATTTCAAGGCCAAGGTCCAATTCCATCCTTCAGAAACACCTGCATTGGAGGAGCAGCAGTAGGATCAGGCTCATCAGTCATTCAAGGACCTATAGAACCCATGACCAATGACACAGTGGGCAACTGCACTTGTTAATGAGTGATTGCCCTTCATTGGAATGGATCTTTTTTAATTGAACGACTTTCCTTTCTTTTTGTATTGTATATCATCTTGTTTTCATGTGTGCTTATTGAATCAATAGAGTTTTATAATCAGAGCTTGCAATGTATACAACTATTTTTGTGGGAAAAGAATATTTTGCAAGCTATTGCCCTTGGGCTGGGTTTTGAATCAATAGAGGGCGAATTTTGCGGTCAGGCACAAGAGACTGATTTGTAATCCTCCCATTTTTCCTAATTGACAGCACCATGCTTGAATGTCACATCTGGCCTTTTGTTTTGGGAGGCAAGGCTCCATGCTGGGTGTGCAAGAATGTAAAATTTATTCATAGAAAGTTATTAAAATATGGAATGAAATCGATAAACATCAGGCAAAAGTGCAAGTGGAAGATGGGTTATATATCTGATAATTGCAAATTGAGAATTCTACACAATACACCTACTACTTTTCATTTATCCTGAGGCACCATTTACTGCTATGTTCAGAGTTTTTAATTTTTCCAGTGTTTATTACAAATAATTAAATACAAATCACAAGTTAATCTTCTCTGGTTTGATGTATCATTCCTCTTCATTCACATCTTACAGTTGACCATATTTGGGGGATTATCTTGATGACTCCTGGCTTGCTCCATTCACTCCATTCATCATTTCCCTCTTGGATTCTGCCACCATGACATCTCCTCCTATCTCAGAATTTCTTTGCAGATGTTTATTCAGTCAAAATTAAATACTTGCCATCCATAAGGAAACCAAATCAACCTCTCTATCATTGGATTTGCAACATAGTGAAATTAAAGCATTCAATGACCCTCAAAATTGCTCAATTGTTCCTAACCAGACTTTATGAATAGTAGAACTTGGACACCAAGTTTATAACTTAAACAAAAATTAAAAGTGTATTATTAATAATGTAATTTTAGCAGAGTACAGATAAACAACAAGGTAATCTAATGAATGTCTATAATCTGAAGCTGAAACTTTGATTCTAGAAGCATAGGAAGAAGAGAAGGCTGTTTAATCCCAGGTATTGGTGAGACTACATTTACACAATTGTGTGCGGTTCTGAGAAAGCTAATCATTTCTAGAGAATCAGTTCAGAGAAGACCATAAGACATAGGAGTGGAAGTAAGGTCACTCTCAGCCCATTGAGTCCACTCTGCCATTCAATCATGGCTGATGGGCATTTCAACTCCACTTACCCGCACTCTCCCCATAGCCTTTAATTCCTAATGAGATAATGACGACATTTAACATCCCGGCCTCCCCTGTGCTTGTGACAATGAATTCCACAGGCCCACCACTGAAGAAATGTCTCCTCACTGCCGTTCTAAATTGACCCCCTCTAATTCTAAGGCTGTGCCCGTGGGTCCTAGTCTCCCGATCTAACAGAAACAAATTCCCAGCGTCCATCCTTTCTAACCCATGCATTATCTTGTAACTTTCTATTACATCTCCCCTCAACCTTCTAAACTCTAATGAATACTTTCCCAGGATCCTTAGCCGTTTATCGCATGTTAGACCTACTATTCCAGGGATCATCCCTGTGAATCTCCGCTGGACACGCTGCAGTGCCAGTACGTCCTTCCTGAGGTGTGGGGCCCGAAATTGGACACAGTATTCTTTAAAAGGCCTAACCAGACCTTTATAAAATCTCAGTAGCACATTGCTGCTTTTATATTCCAACTCTCTTGAGATAAATGATAACATTACATTTGCTTTCTTAATCACAGATTCAACCTGCAAGTCAACCTTTAGAGAATCCTGGACTAGCACTCCCAGATCCCTTTGTACTTTGGCTTAATGAATTTTCTCACTGTTTAGAAAATAATCCATGCCTGTATTCTTTTTTCCAAAGTGCAAGATCTCACACTTGTGAGAAGATTCACTTAACCGATTCCTGGTATGAAGGGTTTATGTTCTGAAGGAAGCGTGGACAATTTAGGTCTATATTAATTTAGACGAATGAGAAATAATATTGTTCAAACATGTACAGTATAAGATCCTGAGAAAATTTGACAAGGTTGATGCTGAAAAATATTTCATCTTGCAGGAAAGAATGGAAAAGAAGGCAGTTTAAAAATTAGGGCTTTTTGATTTAGGAGGGAGATGAGTAATTATTTCTAAGAGTTGCAAGTTTGTGAAATTTTCTTCTCAAGAGAACAGTGGAGGCTGGGTCTTGAATATTTTTAAGTCAGAATTACATTCTTGATTAAAAGCAGAGTCATAGCGTGTAGGGAATGGGCAGGAAAGTGAAACTGAGATCACAATTAGATCAGCCATAATCTTATTCAATGATGGAGCTGAATAACCTAATCTTTTTAATTTGTACATTTTCATCTATGTTCATATGTTCAAGTCACAAATTAATCATACGTAGTTTGATGTATCATTCCTGTTAATCCACCTCTTCACAGGTTGACCATGTTCCTCTCCTTAAATTCCTTTCCTCTTCTGTTTAGTAAGTGGGACTGACCTTTCTTGGTTTCCCTTTCTCAATACAAGCCCAGCTAGACAAACTGCAGCAATGGCTCCTCCTCTTCTCTCCCATGCCTCCACTTCTGGAATATCAGAAGGCTCTTACCCTTTTTTCCCTCCACTTGCTCATTTATGACATTGTTCAGAGACATGGGGTCAAGCAATGGCACCCAAATTTATCCCTCCTCCACATCTTTTGAACATTTTGCTGCCTCATGTTGTCAGCCTGAGGGTTGGATATCCAGCCCTGGATGAGCTGCATAATTTTCCAATTAAACATTCAGAAGAGCAAAATCATCACCTTTGACTCCTATAACAAATTTCATAACCTTGCCACTGATTCTGTCCCTTTCTTGATCACTGTAAGACCGAACTGGACCACATTATGTTTCAAGCTTCGTATCTAACTCTACATTGAGATTCTGGTTGCATATCCTTTCCCTAAGACAGACTGTCAATTTCCAACTGTGTAACATCACCCAGGACTGTCCTTGCCACAGCCAATCTGCTGCTGAGACCCTTATTCATGTCCTTCCTAAATGTCTTTGCACTTTCTTTTGCTAAGCTTTTATATACGTCTTCTAGTATTCTCTTCTTCAGTTTGGCATCAATATCTATCTGACTATAGTTTAATACGAAAGTAAATACAAATTGTTTTTGAGGGAAGATGGTCTGTATGTAGTAAACTGAATGCAGCCAGACATATTGTGTGGTCTGCAGGTATGGCAACAAGGAACAGATGAGGACAGAGCTGAGAGCCCGTCAGCTAGTGGAAGGAAGGCTTTGCAGGTAATCAAGGTTAGGAGTTCCAGCACAATTGGTAGGAGGCCAGGACTGAGGAGATCCAAAACCATTATAAGGGCTTGGGGGAAGCAGTCTTCTTCATCTTCCTGATCAAAAGGAGTTTGAAGAGATGCAGATATTTAATGATTACCATGGCTTCCATCTTGGGTCTGTTGCCAGATAGCCCACAACAAGGAATATCCTAAGTGTATAATTGTTTTTTAATGTCATAGGCTGCAATAATTGAATGTTAACGAAGTTGTTCTTCACCTTATGTGGGAGCCACGTGTCTGGGCTGACTTAGGATAGTAAAAAATTGAACAGGAAAGATGGTACTTTTGGGCCAGGAGTAATCATTCCTACTGGGAGGTGTGATTAGAGGGGTGTATGTGCAGAGATAGTGGTGGAATGGATGAGAAGGGAAAGAGTGAAACCAAAGGCTCAGGTGGACTCGTTGTTTGTTTCTGGATTTTTTCTCCTGTGTGCTGATAACCTTAGGGGGTGGAGTTGGTAGCGTGAGTCACCTGCACTGCTGAGCCAAGACCTAGTTTCTTAGTCTGAAGCTATTTTAAGGTTGTTTTCAGATTAAATTTAGATGCTGAAATTATAATATGATTTGACTTTTCTCCTCCCTCTTTTACACCTGTTCTGAAGCCACTCGCTCTTGCTAAAATGTAGCTCCATCCATCGATTCACCAACCGTAGTGTCATTTTTCAAACATGAGCCTCAACTTGTAGTGAATCCTCGATTTTCAGTTGGTGATATTCTGATTCGGGCCACAACCCATTTAGTGAGAATGAGTCTAGGTTCAGATGAGAACAATGATACTCGAAAAGTAGAGACTCTTCAGGCATTTAAAGATATCATTGCTGATCCACTGATCACAAAAATTGTTCTAAGTAGGATTATTAGATAATGATCAGAAGCAGTAAATGTTGCTAGATTCTTCCCCTCCTTATCTGAGCAACCAATTGTGGCAGCTTAATTGCTGCCAACACAGCTGAGATCAACAAACCTTGAAAAAACTGGGAATTGAACAATGTTCGTGTGGCTTGGTGTTATCTTCATGAGTGCCTTTACTCATTGGGGTGAAGCTCTCAAATCATCTTTTTGTTTACTGTATACAAAGTATAAGATTAGGCTTTAGTCACAATTACTCAAATTTAGTTTTACCTTTATTTTCTAATTTTCTCCAGCATGTCTCTGTGGCTAGTTACTGGGGAATTCTTTAGTTTCATGGAATATTTTACTTGAATCTCTTATTCCCTGCACAGGAGCACTTTTGATTCATGTGGTGGGGAATTTCAGGAAGTGATGCATGTTCCTCTGTGGGCATATTAATAAACGTTACAACATTGCCTTGCCAGTTCTGCTTTGGATCCTTATTGCCAAAATTATTTTGTAAATCAAAAATTGTTTGGATAGTAAATCTGTTATTAATTGTTTCATGACAGAATTCTTAGCAGAATTCCAGAGGTGAACACTGGTCCACACTGAAACTTGTATTTGAATTTCAAGACTTTGCCAAGATATCTACATCAATATGTTGCTTATAACTTCTGTAGACTTATATTTGATCAAGGATGGATGCCCTCGGAGGCTGTGGAGTGAAAGGAACTGATGGAAAGTTCATAGTAGATAGTAATCAACTATATACCTATGGGGCAACATATAAATGAGAGCCCACCAATGTTTTTTATGTATAAATGTGCAGGGAGGAAAATTTCACCATTCTGAAGATATTCTGGCTGACTTGGAGCAGGTAGAAGCAGAGAGACATGGGGATGGTCCATTGGAAGTGAACCATGGATGAGTGGTGATGGAGGAACATGGAGGTCCACTATTACAAATGCTACACTGAGGTGAATAGTGGCCAATATTTACGACAATGTTTGGTGACTTAACCAAAGTCACCTTGCTGACAGTTGTCGCAATAGAATAGAAAGGCAATGAGTTTGTGTCAGATCACATGTTGACTTTCGTAGTTTATAAATTAAGTTAATAAATCCTATAAATCAAATTATCATGTGTCTTGATTTTTTTTGGATGGCTAATACTTGGATCTTCAGGTTTGTGCGCTATCATCACATCCCTGGAATTTTGAATGATCTCCAATATTCCTTTAACTCTGTTCCCTCCACTTGTAGACTTTGAAATGTTTTTGGAAAGTGGTCACTTTTGCAAGACAATAGTGTATATATTTTAAAGAGTGAATAAACATCACTAAAAAGAAATGTAGTCTTGCATTTATCAGGACAAGGATTCAAGAAACAAAGTTTGAAAGGGAATTCCTGATGAAGGGTTTATGCCCGAAACATCAATTCTCCTGCTGCTCGAATGCTGCCTGACCAGCTGTGCTTGTCCAGTGACTCTGATCTCCAGCATCTGTCATCCTCACTTTCTCCTTTGAAAGGGGACCCCAACATATACAGTATGAGAAGAGGATGCTGACTGGTTGGCATGGAGAGGCAATTGAATCTGTTAACTTTCAATCATAGCTAGCTGATTAATGTCAGACAAGGCAGGTAGGCTGTGATTTTCAAATACCTTTTTTGTAAGTTATCTAGGAAGGGGGAAATTAACGACCAAGATTCCAGACTGCTCTTTTGCACCTCCTAGTGGTTAGTCATAGATCACCAGTGGCAGAAACTTGGAAGCTGCCTACTCCAATTGATGAGATCAAAGAGAATCCAAAGAGAAAACAAAAGACTTTTCAGAGGTATCTAAGTAGTTAATTGTTAAGAGTATGTTATTTCACAATCTAGAGTAATAGTTGAGGAACGTGTTAATTGATTTGCCAATAACAGTTCATTTTTAATGACAGTGCCAAGCTTTCATAGAAAATAATTGTAAAATTTGACCATATTGCATGGATTGTTAGATGTCTGTCTGCTACATAAACAGCTGGTTGTTAAGCTTTGTTGCAGGAAATGTATATGTAGTTCATCCTAATACAATTTCTAGGTTGTCTAGACAGGGGAGAAACAAAAGCTTCAGTGCAGGCATTTGCTTGTAGAGGCTAGCCTGATCTTTTCTCTTCTGTGGTGTCACAACTCTGAAAAAAGCAAGCCCTTTACTTCAGTACTTGCAAAAACCCACAAGAAAGGTGCTTCTTTTAAATACACAATATTGAATATTTATCTTAAAACAGATCCCAACTGGATAAAACTCAAGGACAGAGCTGTTTGCTTTTGCAATGTTTCAAGCCTGTGGTGGGAAGCCCCTGGTTAAATTTCAACAGTATTCAGAATTCTCGAGCAAACTTGTGAGTCTTGTAACTTTAGCTCCAAGCAGCCTAATTCTTAATGTAAATGAGTATAGGAAGAAGTAATGTGAATTCCTTAATAACTTAGTTTAGAAATAGTTAAGCATATTTATTATCCCTACTTGGCTGAGCCTGACCCTTAAGTCCTAGGCAAATCTCAACTGAACCTCAAACTCAGGCCATTCTAGACACCATCAATATGATTCAATTAGAATCCCTACAGTGCTATAGAGGGCATTTGGTCCATTGAGTCTGCACTGGGCCTCCAAAGAGCTAACCTACCCTAACTGATAATCAACCTAGCACACTACAGAGCAATTTAACATGGCTAATCCACCTAAGCTACACATCTTTGGACTGTGGGAGGAAACCAGAGCACCAGGTAGAAACCCACACAGACACAGGGAGAAAAAGCAGACTCCACACAGACAGTCACCCAAGGCTAGAATCAAACCTGGGTCCCTTGTACTGTGAGGCAGCAGTGCTGACCACGGAGCCATCATGTCCCCCTCAGAAAGGAATTGCCTTGACAACACAGCACAGAACCTCATTGCCCCTCATATTTGTTAGAAACCCTGTCGATATTAGTATAGTTAAAGTATTTTCTGTTCTTTGGTTTCTTTTTCAACTGTACAGTTGAAAGGGGATTTGAAAGCTCAGGCCAACAAGGACTTGAAGGCTGGTTTAATGCTTTTAGGACTTTAATTGAAATTTTACCATAGTAGCTGATGGAAATTGAGTTTCAATATTAATCACTTTATTTAAATAAATCAAAGTTCAAATCTTGTTTCAGTAATAGTGATAATGAAACTATTATCAATTATCATAAAATTCCGCCTGGTACATTCGGTAAGCACGTCAACAATCCTTTGTCTGACTTATGTATGATTCCAGACCAAGAATAACATTATTAATTCTTGATTTAAAAAAGCACTCTACTTCTTCTCAAGGGACATTAGAAATGGGCAACAAACACTGTCTTTGCCCACATCCTATGAAGAAAAAACTGTAATTTGTTGCAGAAAGACAAGAAAGAATATGCTATTTGAGATTGATTACTGCAGGCAACAAATAGCAAGTCAGAATGTTTCAATCATTTAAGACTTTGGGGTAATGATTGTCTCTGCCCCTTTCTGAATATGCCTAGGTCCATGTAAAAGTTCCAAGTTCAAGGTAATGAGCAATGGCCAGAATTGGAAGCCATGGATTTTCAATGATAATATTGGAAGTGTCAAAATATCAAGTGACTGTGGCTACTTACAAATGGAGGATCTTCCAAGCAGAGGAATTATACTTCCTTTAAATACGTGTGAGGAAGGCAACAGGAAAGTATCTCATATTCTTCTTAGTTATATTATTCATTCCAGTACAGTACTTACTGTACACTTATTTATCATGGAATTAACATATAATTTGTGAATAATAAAAGTAATGATTTGCATTTCTATATGCATCTTAAAGGAGCAATGAAAATTGGATTTGCGTAGATGTTTCAGAAGGAAGCTCCAGAGCTTAAGCAACAAAACAGAATTGACTGGAGAAGCTCTGCATTTCCGACAGCATTTGTGGAGGGAAAACAGAATCAATGTTTCAAGTCCAGTGACCCATCTTTAGAACTTTGGTCCCTACCTTTCAAAATTTTGACATTGCTTTCTCTACATAAATGCTGCCTGACCTGCTGAGTTTCTCCAGCAATTTCAGTTTTTGTTCCTGATTTCCAGCATCTGCAGTTCTTTGTTTTTGTCCAGATCTTAGGCCTCAGCAGCTGAAGGCATAACCACCCATAGAACTATTAAAATCATGGATGCAAAAGATGCCAGAACTAGATGGGTGCAGATATGAGTTGTAGAGCTGGAGGGGTTTACAGAGATGAGAGAGAATGAGGCCATAAGGAAGTTTGAACTTAACAACAAATATTTCAGAGTTAAGGTGTTGGGCTGGGGCCAATATAGATCAGTAAGCTCTGCGGTGATGGTGAACTGGACTTGGTGCTAGTTAAAATGATTGCTCAACTTTTTTTGTCGGAAAGGTCATATATTAAGGATGTAAATTGGTTGCTGTACTATCTAGAGATATGTATATCATTTTGAAGAGCATAATGTGTCCTCCAATGTTTCAGAAGGAACTGAAACCTAAGCCCTTGTTGACCAATGAGATGCTAGTTCCTGTTATTCGAATATTCGAGTACACTGAACCGCCCACAAGGACCACCCTCTATTCTAAATTCTGCACAACTTCTCAATTTGATAGTGTTACCATCAACTGTGCATATCAAGAAAAATCCAAGTTTAGAAGGAAAAATTGAATATTCTGCAACAGCCTTCTTAATGAAATTATTATGATGTTAATACATTAATTATTCCTTACTGGACATGAGCAACACAGCTTTTACTAGGTTTTGATATTTTTGAATGGTCATTTCACTGAATTGCAAAGTAGTATCATCACTGTTAAATGAATGATTACCAGATAACTGACTGAAATTGGTCAAAGTTGGAGAGTTAATGCAAGTGGTTTGGAAACCTAACTCAAGCCTTGAGGAGGAATTATTCATGATATTGAACATTCTGTTTAACATTAGGAGTATAAAATAACATTCTAAACAAGTTTTCTCACTTATAGACAACACATAAGAATTCATGTAAATGTTAAGCGCATATAATTACTGGTGTACTTTTATATGAACTTGAACATTTCATTAAAAATCTGTAAAAAGATTCAAGGAAGTAATTTATATGGACAGGTTATTGGATATACTTTAGTGTTTGGATGTTTTACATTTAAGAGGAAATTTGTTGAACATATTTTAATGCAGAAATAGCAATCGTAACTTCTTGTCTTCATGAATTGTCTGTGACTGGGTTCATTTGATGAGCAGCCAACAGATCTGGTAATTGGGTTCTTCCCATTGGATCAACCATGTGCATTCATAATCATTGATTTGTTGTCACCTGATGTGTGTTGTCTGTTCCCCAGAGGGCGAAAGAGAACCTGTTGTAATAATGGGTGTCTTTGTTTGAATGATGTGAATTTTCATAGTTGTTTCAGGGATTAGTAGTGTTGGAATGGTGGCATGAAAAAGCCTCTTTGTTTTTGGGATTTAAAAAAAAATCAGTGCAATGATTTCCTGTTGGTTTGAACTTGTTTGGAGATGTAAAAACTATAAAAAAAACTTAGTTCTGCCTGAACTGGTAGTATCAGCAAGAAAGTGGTCTGACCTGTAAATGGTAAGAGGTAAGTTCTGGTCAAATGAATCCTGCCTTGTAAGAAATGAAGGATGGTTGCATCTGTTTACTTTTTAATCCTGTGTGGTGGATGAAATGAATTTACATGTACTAATAGATGAACTTCACATTTTGTTTTGAGTTTCAGATGAAGTGGAATGTTTTGCTATAGATTCTAGACCTAAACTTTAATTATATGTTTTTTTTTGTCAAATGTTTTCTGAATATCTATACCTGATGCCATTTACGCTACATCAGCAATCTCCACCTTTGTTGGTTATTGCAGGCCTTTTAGTAAACATATGTTTACTATTAACCCATGGTTTTTCAAATTATGATTAATTTTCAGTTAGGCATAAATAATTCTACTTTTGATCTAAACATTTATTGAGGGTAGATGGGGATGTGAAGTTGGCTGCATAATCAAATTAGCTGTGGTTTTGAAGTGGAGCAGGCAAGAGGGGGTGAATGGTCTACTCTCACTCCTAATTCATATCTTGGACTCTTTGTGCAGAAGCAAGAAAATGTATTTTATGATGAATAACTACATTTTGTGGGTGTTAGATCATTTCTCATCTTAACTGATGTGAAAGTAAAATTACAACAAGTCCCTTCAACTGCTAAAATCAAATTATCAATACTTCCTCACCATTTGTAGCCTGAGAATGTCTTGTAATTGGAGTTGATAGATGGGCAATTTGGGGCAACAAGGCTGTGATTTCCTGAACCATGCTGTAGATGTCATTTAAGGGCTCTTGTGATGCAGCAATGGTATTTTCCCTACCTTTGATTCAGGAGGCTTGGGTTCAAGCTCCAGAAATGTAATAACATCTCTGAACAGGTTCATGTGCAAGTATTTCTAATGTCAGTCAAATAATATACAGCCTGTCCATCGGTCATCAACCTGCAACATTTAACTTTGTTTCTGTTTTCTAGAGGTGCTGCCTGGCTTCCTAAACACTTTCTAGTGTTTTCTCTTTTTCTCAGATAGATGGGGCATCAACTATGTGGAAAGATCAGAACAGCAGGGATTATTCTGAAAGCAGGAAATGTTAAAGATGAATGAAGTGACTTTCAAAATTCTCAAGCTCTGAGAGGGCAAAAAAGAAGAAATGGTTGCCACTGGCAAAGTTTGCTAAGCAGTGCTTTTGTTCAAAAGAACCGACAGGGAGATGAGAATTCCTTTGCAGTGTTGAGTTATTGTAGTTCATGCAGCCTGTTGGGTGAAAAATGTGTCATAGCTATTTTCAATTACTTAATTTCCTTTTGAAAGTTATGAACAAGTGTGGGGAAATGGGGTTCGTTGGATATCTCTCTCAAAGATGTTACACTGTCTAGATGGATTAAATAGTCACCTTCTGTCCTGTTAAGATCTCGTGGAATAACTTTGTGTACATCCAGTAATGTTTTTGGTTTGTGGAAAGAAACTTTTGTTACTTCTAGTATTTTGTTCACATGTTTTAAGCCTCCAAGATAATATCCCCATTCCTGTAAAATGTTGAGTCTGGTGTTTCCTTGGTGGAGCTATAAGCCGGTAGGTGATTTATCTGACAGCTGTGATACTTCTGTTTTTGTACAAGTCTCCAGGCTGCATGAAAAGTGGACGTGCATAATAGGAGGATTTACAACTTCTGAGCTGCAGTTTTTTTTAACATTATGGGCTTCAGTGCTTACAGCGTGCAGGGTAAATGCCATTGTACTGAAAGAAACATTTGTTTAAATTTCATTTAAAAATTGGCAGGTGTGGTTGTGTTGCAGTGACGTTAAATTGCAACAGATAACTAATGCTATGTAGTTTTTAGTGTATGAAAGTCTATTTTACTAATTGCACATTGCTGCTTGACATTTCTGATTTTCCTTTTCTCCCCCTCTGGTACGTGTTCAAGAAAATGTTTTAGTATCAGTTATTTACAAGGGTTTAATTTAATTACAATATGAAATGTAGAATCTATCTAGATACTTTACTGAAGGAATGCAGGTAGTACACACTCTCTGTAGCTTCAAATGTAAAAGAAGTGCAGCTTTCTGTATCTCTTGAAAATATGACCCTTGGCTAATACAAAACGTGTGCGCAACCATACTGTTTGAACTGAAAATTTGAGCTTGCCTGTCATGTGCTTGTTTTAACTGTCTGAGTTCATATATCATCTGTATGGTATAAGAACTGTATAGTCTAGCACAGCACCTTGAAATGCCCAAATTTAGAAAACCTTCAGACTTTTTTTTAAAGTGGTTTCGTTTCCAAACACTACTGTCTTTAGTGTTTGATTGCATGGTTCATGCAATGCAGGAGGATTGTGGTTTTAGTTGTATCCTGCTATCTGCTGATTGGAACTTTCCAGAAATTCCAGTCAACTTGTGCC
The DNA here is from genome assembly GCF_004010195.1 of Chiloscyllium plagiosum. NCBI lineage: Eukaryota > Metazoa > Chordata > Chondrichthyes > Orectolobiformes > Hemiscylliidae > Chiloscyllium > Chiloscyllium plagiosum. The sequence continues at coordinate 80,539,970 of NC_057714.1, forward strand.
AGTGACAAAGGTTTAGACCAGCAGAATATGTTCTAAAATTTAAACAAGAATGTACAGCTTCTAAAACAATTCATGATCTAACTTTAATGTCTCGTGGATATGCACTCTGTCCTTAATTATAGGTTTTTGACAACTTCCCCACGAGATCTTGAACTGACACTTCTTCTTTAATTTCCTGGCTTTTTTTCATGTTTTTCTTAAATAACGAATTTTACGACGTCAAAATTCCATTCTGAAGGAATATCATAGTCAAGCCTAATCTATTTAGCACATTTTTCATCATGAACTTCTGTTTTTCAGTTGAGTGGAAGACTTGGATTTCTTGTACTGTATACTAGAGGAGCAACAAAACTAATATTGCTAAAATCTCAGCTGAGATTATCTAACGTGCAGGGATAGAGTCTGCTTCTGTGTAATCTGTGAGCTAGTATCATACTGGGTGGTACATGTGCTCACTTAAGTCATCAGGAACCTATTTCATGTTTCTCTTTCTTTAGGCAGTTGCTTTTCATTTAAATCTGTGGTTGGAGATCACAAAGCATGATTGAAAACAAAATTAACCCAGTGGTGCAGAGTATGATACTTTAATTTCCATCACTAATTCTTCAGTTGAAGTTGTACTCTTTATGATGGCTAACAAGTAATAACAGCCTATGTAAGTCTGAGTTAACATGATTACTGGTTTTTGAACTGAAAGGTTGATTACCCTGCAACCACTTAATTTTTTGGATACAGTTATAAAAATTGTTCTTTTGACCCTTCTCTAACGTGCTGAATTTTATTTCAAATGTAAATTAATCCCAAAAGATTTTTCATTTTTGCAAGATTGGTGTAAGATTCGTAATTGAAGCAACATAGCTGATAATTCATTACTAATTGTTCTGTATTAAAAGACCATATTTGCAATTTCCCCATAACCCTTGATTGCCCTATTGATTAAGAATCTATCCATCTCAGGGATGGAAGGACTCTGCCCCCAGAGATCTCTGTGACATGGAGTTCCAAAAAGGACATGCAACTCAGAGAAAATTCCTCCTTATCTCAGTCTTAAATTGACGCCCCTTTATTCTGAGACTGTCGTCTTGTCCTAGACTCTCTCATGAGAGGAAACATCATCTCATCGTTCCAGGAAACCCAAAAAATATCATTTTAACATAAGTTAACAAGTTCAACGTATTTTGAAATGTGAACATAAATGGAAAATGCTGAAGAAATTGAGGAACTGCCAGCATCTTTGGAGATGATGTGCCGGTGTTGGATTGGGGTGGATGAGGTCCAAAGTCACATGACACAAGGTTTTTGTCCAACAGGTTAGTAAACCTGTTGGAATATAACCTGGTGCCATGTCACTTCCAATCTCATCTTTGGAGAGAGGAACAGAGTTAACTTTACAGTCTGACTCTTGCTTTGGAAAAGTGAAGGGACAACAATGTAGTTCTAGTACAGAATAATGGTGTATGTTTTTTAAAATTCACTTGTGACCTCTGTCAACACCTCCAAACAGATTGTTTTTAAAAAGTTCATGTTCTGTATGTAAAACTGTCTGGTCTGTTTTCACACTTCAATATTTTATTACTCTCAATGTAATTGATTGAATCTGAAACCCTTTGGAATGTTCTGAGTTGTCATGAGATGGTATTTAAATGGACACCGGGGGTTCTGGCTTAGTGAAGCAGCTGAGGGGGCCAGGATTGCAGGAGCCTCAAACTTTTGCAACTGATCAATAAGTTTGAAATTCTTTCAGGTTATTTGGATGAACTGTTTAACTGGTTTCCTGTATGGTATTACATTCATGCAGATGGGGGAGCAAATTTAATGTGGTGGTATCAAGAGATAGTCCAATAGGGGTATTGACACCATTCTCTCCTCGCTCTTCCCCCCGCCCCCCGCAAGAGCAAGAGTCCAGAAGGCATTGTTGCTCATGGCTAGAGAGGAACTTAGAGCAGATAGGGGAGGACCCAATTATGTAGGTACTGATACACTCGGCAAGTCAAGGAAAATGTTCTATGTAAGAAGTATGAGTTGCTAATGGCAAATTAAGCGGTCAGCACTCAGTAGTCAGAATCTCTAGATTATTATCTGAACCACTTGTCAATTGCCATTGGGCAACTCTGATTAGAGAAATGAATGTATGATTCAAAGACTGGGAGTAATGGATTCTGGTTTATAGGGCAGGTGTAGCAATCCTCGGGAAAATGGGGCCTATACCTATGGGATGATCTGTACTTGAAGTATGCTGAGGCTTGTGTTTTCTTATATTGTCACACAGCACAGAAACAGACCCTTCAGTCTAGCTTGTCAACACTGACCAGACATCCCAATCTGATCTATTTTCATATTCCTCTAAACCCTTCAGATACCAATCCAGATGCCTTTTTTTAAAGTTGTAATTGTGACCCCTCCACCACTTTACACTGGCAGCTCATTCCATACACCCACCACCATCTTTGTTTTAAAAAAAAAACCTGTCTGGTCTTAAATCTTTTCTCCTCTCACCTTTAAATCTATCCCCTCTACTTTTGGACTCACCCCAACCTTGGAGAAAGACCTTGACTATTCACTTTATCCATGCCCCTCATGACCTCAGCCACCACAAGGTCATCCCTCAGCCTCCCAAGTTCCAGGGAGAAAAAGCCCCATCCTATACAGCCTGTCCCAGTGACTTAAACCCTCCGGTCCCACCAACATTCTTGTAAATCTTTTCTGTACCCTTTCAAGTGTAGCAACAACTTTCTTATAAAAGGGTGCCTGAATTATATGCAGTATTCTAAAAGGGGTCTCACCGATGTCCTGTACAACCACAAAATGACATCTTAATTCCAATATTCAATCTTCTGACCAGTGAAGGCAAGCTTGCCAAATTTCACCTTCACAACCCTGTCTACCTGCAACTCCACTGTGCATGTGCACGTGCACTGCTGAGTCTCCAATTTTGGCAAGAGTCTCCAATTTTGGCAATAGTCCCCAGGGCCTTACCATTAGGTATATATGTCCTATCCTGATTTGCCTCATTTATCTAAACTAAACTCCGTCTGCCACTCCTCTGCCCATTCGCCCATCTAATCAAGGTCCCGTTATAGTCTTAACCTTCTCCACTGTCTTCAATGCCAGTTTTTTTTTAATGTCATCTGCAAACTTACTAACCATACCTCCAAATTCACGTCCAAATCATTTATATAAATGATGAAAAACAGTGGACCTAGCATCGATCCTTGTGGCACACCACTCGTCACAGGCCTCTGGTTCAAAAAGCAACCATCCAACATCCTCTGTCTTCTACCTTCAAGACAATTTTATATCCAATTGGCTAGCTCCCCCTGGATCCCATGCGATCTAACCTTAATAACCAGCCAACCATGTGGAACCTTGTTGAATGCTTTACTGAAGTCCATAAAGACAGCTTCTACCACTGTCGTCTTCAATCTTCAAAAAAAAATTCATTTAAGTTAGTGAGACACAATTTCCCTTGCTCAAAGCCATGTTGACTGTCCCTAAACAGTCCTTGCCTATTAAGCCATATAAATACTGAAGTAAAGAGGATTTGAAAATAGCAAGGGATCAAATATGGTGAATGTAATAAATTAAAGAGTAGAGATAAGGCAAGATTCATTTGTAAGGGATGTGATAAACACATTGGTAGTTTCCATTCCTTGCCCCAATCTAGAGAAAACCAATAATAAGGCTGCAGGTTATTTAATAGAATTGAATAATTTGATAGAATCCATACAGTGTTGCAACAGGTCCTTCGGCGCAACAAGTCCACACCGACCCTCAGAATATCCCACCCAAACCCATTCCCTGTTACACTGTTTTACCCCTGACTAATGCACCTAACCTACACATCCCTGAACACCATGGGCAATTTAGCTTGGCCAATTCACCCAACCTGCACACCTTTGGACTGTGGGAGAAAACCGGAGCACACCCACGCAGACACGGGGAGAATGTGCAAACTCCACACACAGTCATCTGAGGCTGGAATCGAACCTGGGTTTCTGATGCTGTGAGGCTGCGGTGCTGACCACTGAGCCACCGTGCTGCCCCAGACCTGCGGCTTCACATCTGCCTGACTGCTTTCAGTGAATAGCCAGACTACCAAAACCAAATCAAACCAGAGAAAAGCTGAGCTGGGAGAACTGGCCACTCCCCTTTCATTGTGCAAGTGCTTTTTTTTTTCAAACACTCGCAAGCCTTTTTTTTTTCTGAGGTAGTATCTGTTAGCTATAATCAAACTGGCCCTAAAGCCCTTTTACGATCTCTCTGGGGAAAAAGAAAAAGCCAAGAGCAACATAACCTTGTTAAAGGAACAGCATCACAGTTACAAAATCTAAAAAATACCTAAAGACTCTATCAGAATGCAGGTAATATTTGAACAGATGAATAAATAATGCAAATAGAAATAAAATTTATCTGAGAGCCATTAGAGAAATACCTGTGGATGATCTTGATTAGGACCTGACTACTGAAGAACACATGAAATTTAGAAAGGATAGGAAAGCTGGAAGGATGACCCTGTTCGTGGAACAACGAGGAATAATCTCAAAGAGAGATGAGTAAAGTTTGCATCTCCTATTGTCAAACCAATTTTTTTGATCTTACTGAAATCTGATATCTATCTCAAATATACCTGAAATAATAAAAACAAGAAGCCACTTATGGGACCCTGACAGCAAGTACTCTGTCAGATGGAGACTAATGGGGTTTGTCAGAAAGGTACAGTGATAATCATGGGAGATATTAATTTATCAATAGACTGGAAAAATCTAAATGGGCAAAGGTAGTCTAGATGTGTTCATACAATGTTTTTGGAATAGTTTGGTAGAATAGCATGTGCCAAACAGATAGCAGGCTGTACTAGACCTGGTATTGTGTAGTAAGGTATGATATGTAATAATCTCACAGGTAACAGCAATCCAATATAATTGAAATTATATGTTCAGATTTGAGGAACAGAAGAGTGTCCAAAACTGATGTTTTAAACTTGAATAAGGACAATTCTCAGGGCATGAAGTCGGACCGAGCTAAAGGGAACTGACAAATTAAGTAAAGCCCTATGTAATTTGAGATGTGATAGCAGAAAATGCAGAATAAATACATTATATCATCCATAGTCAGTCAAACAAAGTTTTAAAAAGTAATTGTGTTTAAAGAAAGATAAATCATTATGCATGTCAGAACATTAGACCTGATGTAAAAAACAATGAATAACCAAAAGGTTCAAAAGAAGGGGAAAAATTGAGCAAACGATAGGTGGAAATATTTAAAACAGTACGAGTTTCTAAAGATTGTTTAAATCTTTTCATTTTTAAAGAAGGGACATTTGTCTTATCGAATGAGTGTGGGGATTTAAAAAGGACAATTTGCAGCAGGCTTCACTAGCAGAGGACTTTAGTAACATCCCAGAAATAACTGTAAATCAGGAAATGGGAGGGAAAGAAAACTGCATAAAAAACATTTACCAAAAATGTGATTCTGAACAAATTGTTGGAACTGTGGGCTGATGAGCCCCTGGGCCTGGTGGACTTCAGTTTAGGGTCTTAAAAGAGATGGCTAGTGAGAGTTAATATATTTGTTTAAACTTGCCAAAATTCTTTTATTTCAGGGAAAGCTCCATTACGTTGGAAATTACCAAATGCAACTCCCTTTTATTCAACAAGGAACAGACAGAAAATAGGAAGTTAAAGACCAATTAACATGTCACAGGGAAAATATTAGAAATTGTTATTAAAAATATTTTGGCAGGGCACTTAAATTTAGGTAGTCAGGTAGAGTCAACGTGGTTTTAAGAAAGGTAATTCAAGTTTAATTATAGGAGTTCTTTGAGAAAGTAATGGACTGGTTGTACTAACAGGAAGCATGGGTCTTTTTCGATTGGCTAGGCTTTAGTAATGATGTGTCACAGGGTGCTTTGCTGGGGTCTCAAAGTTTAGCAAATTACTTGGATGATGGGACCAAAGATTCAGTTACTAAATTTGCTGATGAGACAAAGGCAGGAAATTAAACTGAAGAGGATGTAAGGTTATTACAAAGGGAGAGAGAATGAATGGGCAAAGATTTGGAAATAAAATGTGGGTTGTCCATTTTTGACAAGAATAAAAAGGAAGCATATTATTTCAACACAAAGAGGCGTTTGGGTGTCTAAATCTACCTTTTTTATCCTACTTATTAGATTAGGTGTTTTAGATTAATACGTGGAAAGGATGGCTTGCCTTATGAGGAAAGATTGAAATTTGTAAGACTGAAGAGCTTTGACAGGGTAGATAGAAATGATGTTATGGCTTTTGAGAAAGTTTAGGACAAGGGAATTATGAAGTAAGGATTAGCCTGTTTAAGACAAAAGTGAAGGGAAATTTGTTTCTTGCAGAGGGTGACATGATTTTGGCATTCTCTCCTTCTCAAGGTGATAGGAACAAAGTTTGTGAATACTTTTAATAGATTCTTTATAAACTAAGGGTTAAAAATTTCTGAAGATAGACAGAAATGTCAAGTATGAAACTTTATTGCTGGAACAGCTCAGCAGGTCAGGCAGCATCCAGGGAACAGGAGATTCGACGTTTCGGGCACAGGCCCTTCTTCAGGAATCCTGAAGAAGGGCCTGTGCCCGAAACGTCGAATCTCCTGTTCCCTGGATGCTGCCTGACCTGCTGTGCTGTTCCAGCAATAAAGTTTCAACTTTGATCTCCAGCATCTGCAGACCTCACTTTCTCCTCGAAGAAATGTCAAGTAACCACATCGTCTTTATTATTAGTGGTCCAGCAGACTTGAGGTTGTGTTCTCTCATGATCTGCCTCTGCCGCACCCACCAGTCTCAATAACCACTTCACATCCACCCTCTCATCTTCCCTTTACCCCCCCGCCAAAAAAAAATCTGAGATAATTTTGAAGCTTTGAAATGGGGTCAGAGAGAAAATAGTTGGGAAATATTGCTCTTTCTGGAGTAATACATTTGTTTGGTACGCTTACCTCTTACTTCATTAGTGCAGCTCAAAAAAATAGTTTACACATCGACTTATCAGTATATTATGTTTTGCTGTGAGCACAACATTTTGTAAATAGTCCACAATAGTAACTAATAAGTGTATGAGGTATTAGCCAGAATTGTGCATGATATCAGCCTCTGCTTTCAACACTCCCATTACACATTTCATATGTTTTTAATAAATCAAGCTAACCTGGTATAAGAGAGTAATGAAAGCAATCTGTTATATTTTCTACCAATAAAAATGACATTCAAGCACTAAATGATCATAATTTATGTACTAAAACCTCTTTGAAGGTTTGGTGCATACAAAATGAAGGCAGCGTCTGTACCATTTTTTGAAATCCACTGTTATTTGAAGGGTGCATCTTTTATAACTTTTTTTTTGTTTCTCTCCTTTTAGAGCATAAGTTAATTTTGATTTTGTGTGTAATTGTACTGCTTTGAAATTCTGTCTTGCTTACTATAGGATATGCTATTTGGGCACTGAATAAGAACATTTTCTAAATTTGCATACAACAAAACAGAAATATCAGGTTTTAATATAGCCAAAGGTCCTAAGTGTAATGGGATGGCGATCAATTTTTAAAAAATTATTATTAAGATTGACTAAAAGGTTGATCAAAGCAGTGTGTTATAAGGAGATTTTAGTGGTAGAGTGTGTTAAGGAGTGAGCTGAAGAGCTTGGAACTTTGACAACTGTGCCATTCACTGTCCACGAAAAATAAAAGAATTGAGGGATACTCGAGGTTAGGGTTAGTGAAACTGTAGTTTTCAGAAGGTTGTAAGGCTGGTAAACATTTAGAATAAGGAAAGGGTGTGGTTTTAAACACAACTGGTATGATGGCAAAATTGATGCTCTGGGGGCCTGACCATGTAAATCAGTGAAGACAGGTATGCAACTCTGTGTCTGTGTTATATGATCTACTCCTTGTGTTAGAGTCATGGGGAGTCAGACAATTTATAGTGAATTTGTGGATTCTCCGTAACATGAACGCACACAACACATGCACTATGCCTGTAAATCCTGGACCGGGTGAGACATGGCATCACTTCTTTCCTTCATTTACTGTCCAGTTACAGTTTAGTCATCCAGCAGCAATTGGAAGGATGTGAGCAGGAGAATTTTGATGAGCTCAATTTTAGAAATGAGCAGGCTAATATGGTGACATTGAAACAGTTAAGGAAGCGATCAAGGTCCTGATCAATATTTCAATGGCAGAATAACTTAGGTTTTGAGCAGAGTTGGATGATATTACAGATATGCAAGTTGACTTTCTTTCTGGCAAGGATGAGGTTTGAGGCTTGAGTTAATTTGGTTTCTGAGGCTACACATAGTCTGGTTCAATGTATGATAGTAACCATGTATGGCAGTGCAAGCAGTGTTGACAGTGTGGAGTTTGTGACAGGCTGAAGGTAATTTTTTTTCACTGTTTAACTAAAGGGTGGGTCAACCTTTCAGTATAGGATATTGGGCCACCAGGCTGTCAACACATACATTTGATGAACTGCATCATGGACAGATGGAGCTGAGTATTGAGCATTTGTGCTTCGCTCTATTCTCTGTTCAATATCGTCCAAAAACAAAGATGGGGGACAAGCATTGTCAAGTACAGTTCCTTCACAGACACTGAGATAAACAAGTGTTTGGGGTAATTGGTGGAAATATGCTGACTATGATTATCTAAACGTAGAAACAAACAAGATGCGTCCCATTAAGCTGGAGATGGAGTTAATGTGGTGAAGGATTGCTAGCAATGTGAAATGCTGAAAAGTGGTTAACCGAAAGAGAAGGGGTTGTGCATAGTAGCCCAAGTTGCTATCATTTGAGACTTTGTTTACATAGACCATAGAACAGCTGGAGTTGTGGATAGTATGGAGGGCTATTGTAGGTTGCAACGGGACATTGATAGATGCAGAGCTGGGCTGAAAGTGGCAAATGGAGTTCAACCTGGAAAAATGTGAAGTGATTCATTTTTGAAAGGTCACATTTGAATGCAGAATACAGGGTTAAAGGCAGGGTCCAAGGCAGGGTCCATGTCCGTAGATCCCTCAAAGTTGCCACCCAAGTTGATAGGGCTGTTAAGAAGGCATATGGTGTGTTGGCTTTCATTAGCAGGAGGATTGAGTTTAAGAGCTGCCAGGTTATGCTGCAGCGCTATAGAGCCCTGGTTACACCACACTTAGAACATTGTGCTCAGTTCTGGTCACCTCATTTATAGGAAGGATGTGGAAGGTTTAGAAAGGTTGTAGAGGAGATTTACCAGGTTGCTGCCTGAACTGGAGGGCATGTCTTATAAAGAAAAGTTGAGGGAGCTAGGGCTTTTCTGACTGGAGTGAAAGAGGAAGAGAGATGACTTGATAGAGGTGTATAAGATAAGAGGCATAGCGTGGATAACCAGAGACCTTTTCTCAGAGCAGAAACGGCTATCACAAGGAGGCATAATTTTAAGGTAATTAGAGAAAGGTTTAAGGGAGATGTCAGAGGTAGGTTCTTTAAACAGAGAATGGTGGGTATGTGGAATGCACTGCCAGCAGTGGTATTGGAGTCAGATACATTAGGGACACTTCAGTGACTCTTGGATAGGCACATGAATGATAGTAAAACAAAGGGTGTGTCGGTTAGTTTGATTTTAGGATAAAAGGTTGGCACAACATTGAGGGTTGAAGGGCCTGTACTGTGCTGTGATGTTCTATGTAGTACAGCACAGCAAAGGGCTCTTCGGCCCATGATGTTGTGTTGAACGTGATGCCAAATTAAACTGGTCTCTTCTTTCTGCCCTTTGGTCCATATCCCTCCATTGCTTGCATATTCATGTGCCTATCTAAAAGTACCTTAAATACCCCTGTTGTATCTGCCCCATCACCCCTGACAAGCACATACCAGACTCCTACCACTCTGTTTTAAAAAGAGAACTTGCCAGTCACATCTTCTTTTGAACTTTCCACCTCTCACCTTTTTAAATGCATGCCCCTGGTATTAGAATTTCAACTCCGGGCCTCTCTGTATTTCAAAATTTTGTGGCATTCTATCCAGTCTTCCCTTAGCCTCCTCTGCTCAGAGGAAACAACCCACGTTTTTCTAGGCTCTCCTTATAGCTCATATCCTCTAATTGAGGCAACAACCTGGTAAACCTCTTCTGTACCCTCTTCAAACCCTCCATATCCTTCCTGTAGGCAAGGAGAATTGAATGTAATACTAAGTATGGCCTAAAGCTGCATTATGACATCCTGACTGCCTTATTCAATTCCCTGACAAGCATGCCATATGCCGCCTTTACTACCCTATCTACTTGTGTGTCCACTTTCAGGTAGCAATGGGCTTGAACCTCAAGATCTACCTGTACATCAATGCCATTCAGGATCCTGCCATTAGCTGTATACTTAACATTTGATCTCCCAAAGTGCAGCACCTTACACTTACCCAGATTAAACTCCATCTGCCATTTCTCCACCCATATCTGCAATTGATCTATATCCTGCTGTATCCTTTGACAACCTTCTACGCTATCCACAGCTCCACTGATCTTTTGTGATGGCTGCAAACTTACTAACCTTACTTTGAACTGAAGTAAAGCCATGGTCTCAGCAGAAATTCGATTGGAGTGGTTTGAATGTGGAATTGGAAGGAAAATGCAGATATATTTTGGTCACAGTATGATTTTGATGATTAAAACAGTCAATTTGGGGATGATGCAGATCAAAGGTTTTCTGAGCAAGGCTGACCCTCATTTCCCCTTCCCCCACCTCACCCTAGTTCTAAACTTCCAGCTCAGCACTGTCCCCATGACTTGTCTGGACTTGTCCTACCTGCCTATCTCCTTTTCCACCTATCCACTCCACCCTCTCCTCCCTGACCTATCACCTTCATCCCCTCCCCCACTCACCCATTGTACTCTATGCTACTTTCTCCTCACCCCCACCCTCCTCTAGCTTATCTCTCCACGCTTCAGGCTCACTGCCTTTATTCCTGATGAAGAGCTTTTGCCCGAACGTCGATTTCAAAGCTCCTTGGATGCTACCTGAACTGCTGTGCTCTTCCAGCAATGCTAATCCAGAATCTAGTTTCCAGCATCTGCAGTCATTGTTTTTACCGACCCTCTTGATAGGGTACGTTATTGCCTGAGGCATGACCTCCTTTTATAATGTAAGGAACCTAATAATGGGACAAGATGAACAATTCAGAATGGAGTGGCTAGCAGCAGGTGGATTTCATGAGCTTTACTGGGGGATAAGAGATGATAGATGAGAAGGATGCTGGTTCGTGGTAGATTAGTGAGTGAACCAGAGGAAACTTGAATGCGTAGTCTGCATCTTGATGACAAAGATGCCTATATGATTCTTGGAGGTAAATGCTTCAGCAGCAGGAGATGATTACTTATGGAACTATGGTGTTTTTACTGTCCAGGATGAACTTGGAATAATTGACAGTTTTTGGCGTGATTGTACTCCATATCCAGCCAAATGGGCATTGGATTGCTATGCTAATTTTGTGTCAAACACTGCAGTTTCTGTGCCTCAGATTTGAAGGAATGGAGATAGGTGGCATGTTTGAGAATAAACAGGAAAGAGTAAGGTTTTACTGGATGCAAGGATTTCAAAGGGAGTAATTGAGGACATCATTAACTGCAGTAGTACCTTGGTAACAGAATGCCACAAGCTAGATGTTGGATTCAAAATGTTGTAATTTGGGATGAATGCAAAAAGTAGGTTTAGAAGGATGTGAATAGTGACAAATAGGAGTGGGTGGTCAGAGATAGTCATTGTCAATGAGCAAGGTTTAGGAAAGTTTGTATAGATGGAGAATTTGAAGGTCAAGCAGGTAGGCAGTAAAATCAAAGGAAAAATGGCAGCATTAATAAGTTGAAATTTGAAATCAGCAAGGATGTTATTTTCTTCTGTACAGAAGCTAAATGAGCAATGATGTCCCAGAGAAGCTCAATTTAAACAATACCTATGTTAGACTAACAGTTGCATTTAGGGCAAGGTAAACAAGAGATGGATGTTTCTCCTTTAGATTTGTATAGTTATATGCAAGGGAAAACAGAAATTGTCTTATGCGTTGAAGGTGCTTAAACCATTGACTTCCCTAACAGTGCTTCCATGTACTATGTAATATGATGCAATATTAGTTATAAATCTTCCCTGTTCAACAGTTAAATACTGGGCTGACTGGGTATCACGCCATAAAAGGAGATTGTAATTCTCTGAGAGCTGGTTGTTCCTCCGAACCTGAATTTCTATTCTCTGTTTTAACTGTATAGTGTTTCCTCACCCATGACATTAAGTTGTACGTTTTAAGTTTCTGATTATCATGGGATTACTTTTGAAAGCATTTTGACCATTTCTGGCTGTTGTTTGTCAACAGTTTTGAATTAATTTTGTAAAAACCATGGACTTGGAATTTCTTTGCAGCAAGTAAAGAACTATTCGTGTTGAAGTACCTGCCTGCAGTGGAAGGGTTTACTTTGGTGTCTGGTATGTTTTAAATTATGTATGAAATAAGAAAGGGCAAATGAATATTATTTAATTTCTTTGTCATTCCCATTTGGATGCTTTGATTTATAATGTGCTGGGTTTTTTATGGACGCTAGTAAAATGCCTTAAATGATGTAATGTTATACAAGCTTATTTAATGTTTGTATCAAATGTTTTGACTGTTGCCCCAAAAATGAATGTGACTTGTTGGTAATGTTCTTTGTAACTTGCAAACCGTATCTACAATGGTATTTACAAGTGTTTGGAGCATTCCTAGGCTATGGATTAGTACTGAAAATGTGTTGCTGGAAAAGCGCAGCAGGTCAGGCAGTATCCAGGGAACAGGAGAATCGATGGCTGGGGGGAGGGGAAATGAGGAAGCTGGTGAAATCCGAGTTCATCCCTTGTGGTTGGAGGGTTCCTAGCCGGAAGATGAGGCGTTCTTCCTCCAACCGTCGTGTTGTTGTGGTCTGGCGATGGGGAGTCCAAAGACCTGCATATCCTTGGTTGAGTGGGAGGGGGAATTGAAATGTTGAGCTACATGGTGGTTGGGTTGGTTGGTCCGGGTGTCCCCGAGGTGTTCTCTGAAACGCTCCGCAAGTAGGCGGCCTGTCTCCCCAATATAGAGGAGGCCACATCGGGTGCAGAGGATGCAATAGATGATGTGTGTGGAGGTGCAGGTGAATCTGTGGCGGATATGGAAATTTCCTTTGGGGCCTTGGAGGGAGGTGAGGAGGGAGGTGTGGCAAAAGTGAAATGCTTTTTCTCATGTTGGCTTCATAAGTAAGCTGCCTTTTAAATTTACTTTTCCATTTGTAATTCAAATGGCCTCTGGGTTGAATGTTTGTATTTTTAAGTTAATTTATTCAATTATGGGATGTGGGCATCCCTGGCTGGTCAGCATTTATTGCCTGTCCTTAGATTCCCTTGAGCTGCTGCAATCCATGTGCTGCCGATAGACCCGCAATGCCCTTATGGAGGGAATTCCAGGATTTAGTTCCAATGATGCTGAGGAACAGCAGTATATTTCCAAGTTTAGGATGGTGATTGGTTTGGAGCAAAACTTGCAAGTGTTGGCATTTCTGTCCATCTGCTATCTATAACTTTTTTTTTCTTATAGGTGGAAATGGTCATGGATTGAAAAGGTGCTGTCTGAGAACCTTTTGGTCAATGTTTGCTGTGCATAGATAGTGTATATTGTTGCTACTGAGCTTCGGTTGTGGAGGAAGTTGGTTTGTGGATGTGATGCCAATCAAGTGAGCTGCTTTGTCCTGGACGGTAACAGGCTTCTTGAGTGTTGTTGGAGCAGCACCCATCCAAGCAAATCAGGACTAGATGATGGACAGACTTTGGGGAGTCAGGAAATGAAGCATTCACAGTAGCCATTCCTAGCCTCTGACCTACACTTGTTGCCACTGTTTGTGGTAAGTGTAGTTGAGTTTCTGGTCACTGGTATCATCAAATGTTAGTGTGGGATTCAGTAATGGTAACACCATTGAATGTCAAGGGGCAGTAGTTTATCTTATTGCTGATTGTCTTAGCCTGGCATTTGTGTGGCATGAATGTTACTTGCCACTTGTCAGCCCAAACTTGGCTATTGGCCTGCCCTTTTTGCATTTGAACATGGACTGCTTCAGTATCTGAGGAGTCGCGAATGGGTCTGAACTGGACATCCTCCCTTTTTACCTTCTTTACTGGTGGAAGGAAGGAAGCTCATTGAAGTAGCTGAAGACTGTTGAGCCAATGACACCACCCTGAGGAACTCCTGCAGACTGAGATGACTGACCTCCCACCAACCATGACCATCTACCTTGACACGGTCCTGTCCCCCTTAGTCCAAGAACTCCCCACCTACGTTCGGGACACCACCCACGCCCTCCACCTCCTCCATGATTTTCGCTTCCCCGGTCCCCAACGCCTTATCTTCACTATAGACATCCAGTCCCTGTACACCTCCATCTCCCATCACGCAGGACTTAAAGCCCTCCACTTCTTCCTTTCCTGCCGTACCAACCAGTACCCTTCCACTGACACCCTCCTTCGACTGACTGAACTGGTCCTCACACTGAACAACTTCACTTTCCAATCCTCCCACTTCCTCCAAACGAAAGGAGTAGCCATGGGCACCCGCAAGGGCCCCAGCTATGCCTGCCT
>NC_057714.1:80561390-80584685 GCF_004010195.1 Chiloscyllium plagiosum
CCCTCGCTTTCTCTCTCTCTCTCTTCAACCAAGGCAACAATGGAGTCAGGAGCTGAGTGACCATGGCAGAACCCAAACTGGGTGTCTCTGAGAGCATATTGCTGAGTAGATGCTGCTCAGCACTGTTCCTGACACCTTTCACCACTTTACTGATGGTCAAAGTAATTGGGGCGGTAACTGGCCAGATTGGATTTGTCCTTTTTTTTGTGGACAGGATTTAGCTGGGAAATATTCCACATTGTAAGGTAGATGCCAGTGTTGTAACTGTAGTGGAACAATTTGCCTAGAAGTGCAGCAAGCTCTGGAGCACAAATCTTTAGTACTCCTGTTGGAATGTTGTCAGGGTGTATAGTGTTTGCAGTATCCAGTGCCTCCAACCTTTTCTTGATATCGCATGGAGTGAAGACTGGTATCTGTAATGCTAGGGACCTTTGGAGGAGCCAAGAGGGATCATCCACGCGGCACTTCTGGCTGAAGATTGCAATGAATGTTTCAGCCTTATGTCTTGTGCTGATGTCTTGGATGTTTTCATCATTTGAGGATGAGGATGTTTGTGGAGCCACATCCTCCAATCAGCTGCTTTAATTGTCCACCACTATTCTTGATTGGATGAGGCAGGACTGCACAACTTGGATCTAATCTGTTGTTTGTAAGATTGTTTGTTTAACTGTGTCTATCTAAGTCTACTACTTATCCTTTTGTCATGCAACTAGGCCTGTTTGGTAGCTTCACTGGGTTGACTCTTCATTTTTTATGTATGCTTGATACTACTGCTTATATGCTGTCCTGCTCTTTCCATTGAACCAGGGTTGAGCTCCTTGCTTGATGGTGAAGGTTGAATGTGGGATATGCTGGGCCATGGCATTGCAAATCATGCTGGAGTACAAATCTAGTGGTGTTGATGCCCAGACTGAGTTGCTAGATCTGTTTGAAGTCTATCACATTTTGGTATTATAATAGTACTACATAACATGATTGATGTTATTCTCAATGTAAAAGTGGGCCTTCATATTCACAAGGACTGAGATGGTCGTTCTTATCAATGTTGTCATGGTGAAATGTATCAATGGCTGGCAGAATGGTAAAGGTGAGGTCAGGTATGTTTTTCGCTTTGATTTTCTCACTACCTGTCACTGACTGTAGCAGTTATATCCTTAAGGACCTGACCAGATTGATCTAGAGTCAAAGTTGAGGTCTCCCACGGCAATTCCCTCCTGACTGGGATGTATCTCTGTTGGGTCCATCCTGCCACCTGTGATAAGATAGACACCACCATCATTATCCCTGGATATGAAATATTGTCTGTAAGGAATATTTCCATGAGTATGACTGTCGAGCTGTTGCTTAGCTGGTCTGTGAGACATCTCTCCCAATTTGGTATGAGCCCCCAGATGCCAGTGAGGACAACTTTGCAGGATCGATGGGGCTGTTCATTGTTGTCTTTTCTGGTGCCTAGATTGATGCCAGCTGATTTTGGTAGCTGAGGTGCAATGAGAATAGCCTGATAGACTTTTTTTTTGTTTCCTGGATGTTTGTTTAGCATTCTGTATTATACAGTTGTGAATGTGTTGACTGTGTTTCTGCCATGGTGTGCGCACGCAAGTGTTATCTGCACATTACAACATGATGACTGAGGTTGGGATGATCTTGGTTCTGGACTGGAGGCAGTGCAGTTTGAATAGCTTCCCACATCGTGTAGACCAATTCCATCCAGCAGGAATCATTATGGGCATAGTATGGAAATTTGCAACAAGGAATTTTGCAGGAGAGGTTTGATGACCCAGTCTTGTTTGATTCCAGTTTTGCATTCAGTGTCAATGGTGGACGAATTGATAGGGATCCTAATTTGCATGCTATTGCACAGACTGTGACTTATTTCTACAAGCAGCCAAAATTGAGGTAAGTGGTCCATAGTTCCTCCTAGTTGACATTGGCCTCCTTTGATCTAATAAAACCATGTAGATTGCTACTGCTCTCTGCGCGGATTTGGCTTGGCTTGGCTTATCTTGTTATGAAGGTAATGTCTACTCAATCTGCATTGCAACTCCAAGAGGAATCTTTTTGGCCACTGAGGGGTGATTAAGATTTCTCACAATGACCTTCCCATGCAAAGGAAGGAAAACAGGTTCCAGACAAGTATCAAGATCCAATGAAACTCATTGACCTAAAGAACAGATGGTGGATGGAGATCGCACAAAATCCAGAAACTGGCCAACAGCCATGACATGAGTCTTTTTCTCTTTTTGTTTTTTTTTTAATCTCCCCACATTAAGTCTGTTTATAGCTGAACTATCCAAGGACCTACTCCACTGAGAGATAAGAACAGAGTGGAGTTGTCAAAAGCAGGGAGGGGGCATGTTAAAGATCGCCACAGTCAAGAATCAGCCGTTTATGTGGGTGCTCTCCAACACCTCCCTCACTACATTACTTGTCGCCAGCTCCACACGACCCTATCCCAGCAGGATGTGGAAAAGGCCACCTGGCAGCAGCAGACAACCAAGAAGGTTACCAGCACAGATGGAATCCCTGCTGGAATATTTAAAATATGGCAGAGAAGCACGCTTGGAATATATGTATAACCTCAGCTGGACAAAATACAGCCTGCTTCCATACCTCCAAGATTCCATAATTGTGACCATCTTCAAGAAAGGAAGCTAGACCAACTGTACTAACTACAGAGGGATTCCCTGCTGTCTGCTAGCTGTGCCGTAGCTACCCACCAATTTCAAGGGTAATTAATAATGGACAATAAATGTTGGCCTAGCCAGAGATTCCTACAACCAATGATCAAATAAAAGCATTGCAATGCGAGGACTGAAAACTGTTTAAATGTTTCAGCTGTTTTCGGAGTAAAGCTTGTTGTTCCTTGATCAATACAATATCTTAATAGAGATGAATGAAGATATTTTGTTTCCAAAAGAATTGTGTGTAGAACTTTTTGATGTCTTCACTCAATAAGCTCCAGTGAAGACTTGTGAAGATGTTGCCATAATGTTGTTTATATCAACTTTTCTGCATTCAAAGTAGTTTTGCATCAAATTCAAAACTGTACCATCAAATTCATAATCTTTATTCAATTTTTAAACTTTAGCTGCTGAATAAAACTTTGTATTTGTTATTCAAGCCAAGAAAATACAGACTTTCATAACTCCATTGCTAAGTCTTGATATGTAAAAAAAAACAATTATTGCCTCTTGTATGCTGTTTATGTTCAGTGATTTGCAGCCCCATGACGACGACATAAGGTTTCTCCAGACTCTTGAAGCCTTTGTACAACATCCTTTATGCAGAGCAATTTAGAATATTGAATTTACTTCTTCCAGGTTGATATCCTATTTAGACTGAAGTGAAAGCTATGCAGATTGAAGTATACGTTAGAATTAAATGAAGGATGAAAGGGGTCTTGTATAATTACAAATGTGGGCCATTTGGGCAGTGTGTTCTTGTTTTGTGCCCTTTTTCTCTTTCTTGTGACTTTTTTTTTCTCTCTGGCATCTTTGTTTGGTAAGTCTATTTCAGAACACTGGCGCATGCGAGCCAGGAGAACCTCATTAATCTGCACTGACGATTTTTTTTGTAGTCAAAACACTTGTCTGAGACAGCAACAAGTAAAGTTACCAAAGGAAGAACCAGTTTTTTTCAGCACTGTAAACAATGAAGTTTTATTCAACAGTCTGCTTTCAATGATACTTATGGGATACTGGATACTGGCTGAATGCACCTACCAGGGGAAGATTAGCAATTAGGGCACCGTGGAAGCCCAATGTTTGTGACACAATTTTCATGCTGACTTTTAAAAATGAACACTATGTACAGTAGACACCTTTCCATATTTAAATGAATTCTATGCCATGCTTTGAATCCTATTTGGATTTCTGTGGTACAGGCTATGTGCTGTATCTGGTCGGTCCCTTTGTGCCAACTAATGATGACTAATCCAGCTTTCTTGAAAAGGACCACTGGAGACTGTTTCACATGAAGGTCAAACATTCTGGAGTGGAAGTTGTGAATTTTGTAAGATTTGAGAGGAAGCACAAATTAGCCCATCTCCCAGTCCCTGTTCACAATTTCTAACTCAAGCTACTGCATGCCTTTCCCTGCTTCCCTACCACACACGCACCCGCTTGTCACCAGTGGATTTTTTTTTAGTTCATCTGAATTACATTTATATTACCTTTTTTTATCTAAAAATGATTTAACAAATCCTGGCACTTTTGGATTTGGCAACACAGATACTTTGGAGAAAGTGAGGACTGCAGGTGCTGGAGATCAGAGTTGAAGAGTGTGGTGCTGGAAAAGCACAGCTGGTCAGACAGCATCTGAGGAGCAGGAGAATTGGTGTTTTGGGCATAAACTCATCAGGAATATTGAAGGGATTATGCTCGAAATGTCAATTCTCCTCCTCAGATGCTGCATGACTAGCTGTGCTTTTCCAGCACCACACTCCTCAACGCAGATACTTTGTCAAATTAGGTGCTGCTTGACTGAAAACCCATGTACGTAAGCGATCGTGGGAGTAATAGGAATGTGAAACTTAGTGAGAATTAAAATATTAATGTGCTGTCTGTGAATTCACTGCAGACATTCACCAAAGAGCTTTTTAGATAGCGTTCCAACTCAACTGCTACCATTTAAGACAAAGGCAGCAGATACATGGCAACACCACCATCTGTTTATTTCCCATTCTGGCCATTCACCTGGCTTGGAAATCTATTGCTGTTCCTTCTGTGTCACTTGGTAATGGCATTACAGCACATGGACTGCAGCAGTTCAAGAAGGCCACTGAAGGCCTCAAGGCAAATAGGTATGGGAACAAATGCTAGTCTAACCAACAACACCCATGAAAGAATTTTAAAAAAGATTTAACAGTGGAGGTTTGGACAATCATAACTTGAAGACTGGCTCTGATCAGCCAGAAGTAAAGTTGATGAGCAAAGGTATAAATGAGAGCAACAAGTGTTTTGAGACAGGGCAGTTCCTCACAGGTATGTAGTCAGGACCTCTGCAAAGTCAGATATAATACTACCAAGATTGTAAATAGCCTGATTAATCCTCCGTTTCAAGAGCTGTGGAAATGAGTTTCTGATGTGGACTGAAAAAAATCAGTCTTCCCAATATTTAATTAGCAGAAACTTCTACTTGTCCAGTAAGGCATGTCAGTAAAGCATCGTGACTTTTTGGAGTGAAATGAGCAAGAAGTGATGAAGAGGAGGATCTGAATATTGTCTGCAGGCATGTGGAAAATCTTGGCACCTCAAATATGTCACTAAGATGCAGCACGCTGATTAGAAATACAGGGACTTGTGATGTTGGGCAGAACTGTAAAATTGCTTCTATCTCAATATGTATTTCACATTTTCTTACTCCAATGATTTCCAGTATGTTCAGTTTTTGCTTGTGCAGTTAATACACTTGTATTTGTTAACATTACCATTAATTTCAGAGACTTTTCTGAATTAGAAGTCTGCCACTTTGAAATAATATTGTTTCATTCTTAGTGTGAAGTTGTTTGTTTTCTTAGTAACATTTGGAGTTTAATAAATGCTCATCTGTTACAGTGCAAACTCAACATTTCCAGATGTGATTATTTTTCAGATTTTCTAATGTGTATATAATGTAATCCTTAATGAATTAAAGGAAAACAATCATGAAATGAATATTATAGATTTCCACTAGATACATAAGGGCACTTTATTCAAACATTTTACTGATGTATGTATCAGTTAAGTATATCAATAACAAGTTTGGATCTTTTGAACTTATTCTGGATAATTTTTTATTTCAAAAGACAGACACTTGACACTTGAACACACACAAGCTAGGAACAGGATATTTGATCCCTTGAGCCTGTTCTGCTGTTCAATAAGATTTTGGTTGATCTGTCTGTGACCCCGACAACTTTTTTTTCCTGGTTACCCTGTATTTGTTGATTCCTTTTGTTAACCACTCTGCACCTGCCTTACAGTTCAGCAATGTCTCAATTGTTGAGCCACGGCAGATAGCAAGCACAGGGTAAAATGGGACTTGCTATGATTAAGATGTAGGCAGGGTATTTTTGATGACCTCCAGTTTGGAGGTTTGAAGATGGGAGATTGGTCAGCACAGTACTGGATCTGTAGAGCCTGGATGTGACCAAGGACTAGATGAGGGTTTTTAGCAGCATTGTTGTAACATATCTGAGCAGGTTAATTTAAAAAAAATCTACATTTGCCCTTGTCAGAATGTGAAGCACAGGTGATTTTAGTGATCATGGATAATAACTGAAAAGTATCAGTGTGATTTGGTGGTGGGGAAAAACAAATCGTGCCATTGTTTTTACACCTAGAAGTGCTCTTACACACAATCTTAAGGCTGTGCTGCCTAAACTTAGAAAATTTAAGAAGTTTAAAGAAGGTCTATCTTAGTTCACATTTTGCATTAATCTCAATGTAACAATGATTAGGGGACGTGGCCATCTCCTACTGTAAGGCTTCCAATGGAAATGTGTTGAATGAAGGCATTGTCATTGATCTAATGGTGTGGAATACAAATGTTTTCACTTTACACTTTAAAAAGTTGCAACAAAATTTAGTCTTTCCACAGCAAAACATGGTAAGGGTGAAAAGGGTGATCGTCAATAAAGTAATGGAACAATGGATTGAGTCCAGATTGAGTTTCTTACTCATGGAGGGGAAATTTACTAATGGCAAGTTCAGAGACCTGTGAAAACATGAACATTGCAGTTTTAAAATTCACTTCATGAAAAGACTTTCTGTTGTAATATTCACAAAGAGTAATGTGATGGATGAAATGATGCATAAAATCTTACTAGATCAATCAAATTGCAAGTTAATGACTGCACTGGCACAGGCAGTTGGATTTGTTTCAGGTGATTAGAGGATACAGTCTTCATGTGACTTCAGGAAAGGGATGTGTGGAGATGGAGGACGTGGTCAGAATTGCTTCAGTTGCTAAATATGGGATGTCAGTGGAAACAGAGACCTTTAGCAGGGTAGAAATTGTTTAAATTGCAGATGTTTTATTTTGAAACAAGTATCTCCCTTTTCATGACTGCAATCAGTCTTGAAAGTTCTGTCCATGTAAGACATGCCTTCCATTAGAAAGAAACACTAGGATTTAAAGGAACCTCACCATTGTTAACGTGCAGTCTGATCTGTTTGGCAGCTGTCATTGCCTTGGAACTCTTGACTGCAAAATCGCATCCTGAAATACCATCAGAGGTCATGATTAATGTTTTAGGAACACTTGCCCTAACAATTAGTCTTTGGGAAAGATTGCAAATGATCATCTATGCTGGTGATTGATCCCTGCCTGAGAGGGGATTATGTTTATTCCATTTTTTTTAACTGCACTTTTTAATAGGATGTGATGGTTAGATAGTAATTATCCAACATGGTAATTAAACTGTTTCTCTTGGTTAATTGAGATTGCTTACAAACTCTGCCTCCTACCAGCTATTCAGATTCTGAGACTCTCTGTACAATGGATCACAGACTGACTGGCTGAGTTGTCATAATGCATAGAAAGGGCTATCATTGCCCAAAGGCCATTTGCCTAAATTGGGACATGGGATATATATTTCATAAGGGTCAAGAACATGGAGGGATGAGAGTACCAAGAAATGTTATTGGTAATTTAAACATTGGGTAAATATTCAAGATGATGGTCAAGAAGTGAGATCCATGGACAGATGGAATGGGATACTAGAGTAGACAGTAAGAATGTGTGAGCGCTAACAGCGAGTCTGAGTGATTCTTGCACAAGAAAAGCTATGATACAACAGAGGAATCTCCAAACGCATCCAAATATAAGTAGAGACCACAGCTTGAATGGAGTCTGCCCGCAATATGTCCAACCCTGCTCCCCGTGTGCTCCCGCTGCCAGCCCCCCCCCCCGGCCTTCCCGCATTGGACACCAACTGTGAGATGGCTGCTGCCTTTTGAGCGGAGAGTCTCAAAATAACACACACAGACACACTTTTTTTACTTGAACTTTTTGACAACTTCCACCTTTGCCCTGCACAAGATTATGTTAGCGAGATTATCTGCGGAGGGGTGGTTTAGGGTAAACCCCTGTGTAGAAGTCCATGGAAAGTGTGGGGAGAGAGGGGGGGACAGGTAGTCTGACATTTGGAGATGGTGCCTGAGTTCCCATCGATGTCCAGGACTGTTCTCAGCAGCATTTCAGGAAGCAGAAATCATTGTAAACAAAAAAGTGCAATCAGTGTTAGAAACATTATATCGAAGAGGTGTTTCCATCGGGACCTTGAGATCAGCTTTGGGTAATCAGAAATTTGGATAATTGAGGTTCCTCTGTACTCTGCCTCTGAAGGCAGTGGAAGCAGGGTAATTGAATATTTTCAATGCTGAGCTAGATTCTTGTTAGGCAGAAGAATCAAAGGTTATCAGAGATAAATGAGACTGTGAATTTTGAAAGTCAACAGGTCAGCCATGATGCTTTTGAATGTCTCAAAGGGCCAAATGACTTATCTCTGCTCCTCATTTGCATGTTGTGACTAGCGATGTAGTGTTCTGGAAACCTCTTGAAAGCACACCAGAATTATAAGTCTGGCAATGAATTGGAATCCTGCAGTGGAGTCTGGAACATTGTGAAATGTGAGTGTAATGTGTATTCACACCATCAAACATCATTTAAGTGCTGTATTATTTTCAATGTAGTGAATTCGTTATTTGAGATCTGTTTTTAGAAAAACAAATTGGAGAAACCCAGCATCTGTGGAGAAAGTTAATGTTTCGATCCAGTGCTCTACTTCAGAACTGAAGGCAGCAGGGAAATGGTGTGTGTTTATGCCAGTGAAGAGATGGGGTTGGGGGAGGAGGAGAAACGATATCTGGAGATGGATCCCTGAGTGAGTGAGTGAGTGACAACAGACAACAGACCCAGTAAAAAGGAAGGAAACACACTCCAGACAAAGGAAAGCACTAGAAGGACTCAAATAAGATAAAAACATTGTTATCCTACCTGCGAACAAAGGAAACTTGACAACTATTTTAAACCAAAGAGACTACATTGAGAAAGCAAATGCACTGCTTGCAGATATGAACATTTACCAACAGGTGATGATAGACTTGACCCCACAGCTAGGTAACTAAATTACAGCCCTACTCAAAATAAATAAGATAGGCTTCCCAAAAATGGAATTAGACAGATCCAACACACCACGCTTCTATGGATTACCCAAAATTCAGAAACCAGGAGCCCCCCTCAGACCCATAGTCTCACTACCTGGAGCACCAATGTTCAGCTTAGCCAAAGAGCTACACCAAAGACTAAAACACTTGAACCAAAGACACATACACCAAACACCACCAACTTTATCAGCAAGGACAATATCTTCAAGCTAGTGTACTTATGCCTTACTACCCACTTCACCTTCAACAACAAAACCTACAGACAAACCAACAGAACACCCATGGGATCACCGATTATCAGGGTTCTTAGCAGAAGCATTAAGACAGAGACTCTAACAAACAGCTCTGCCAACCATCCAAACTTTGGGTTTGCTATGTTGATAAAACTTTTGTTGTCATTAAACAAAACAAATTAGAGGAAACCTTCAGGACCATCAATAATATCCTTTATTGGCATAAAATTTTCTAAAGAGGAAACCAACAATACGCTGCCATTCCTAGATGTCACAGTAGAGCGAACAGCCAATGGGGAACTTCAAACCAGCATCTACAGGAAAACAACACTTGGACCAAATACTGAACTACAGAAGCAATCATCCCAATATCCACAAATAAAGCTGCATTAGACCATTATTTCAATGAGCCACCACACACTGCAGCACAGAGGAACTACAAAGAGCAGAGGCAAATCACCTATACAGCATATTCAAAAAGAACGGGTACCCAATGAGCGCACAATCCACCAATATCTTGGCAGCAAACCTCAACAAGCAGACAAAATGCATCCAGAAACCCTAGCCACTTTCCCCCTACATCAAAGACATCTCAGAAATGATTGCCAAACTACTCAGACCTCTTGGCATCATGGTAGCCCACAAACTCACCAAACACACTAAAACAGCAGCTAATGAACTTGAAAGACCCCATACAGACAACAAGCAAAGTTAAATCTCTCTCCTCTCACCTTCAACTCTATCTATACCTCTCATTATTTTATAAACTTCTAATAAGGTTGCCTCTCAACCTCCTACTCTCCAGTGGAAAAAGTCCCAGCCTATCCAACATTTCTTTATAACTTAAACTTTCCATACCCGGCAGCATCTTGGTAAGTCTCTTCTAAACCCTCTGCAGCTTGATAATATCCTTCCTATAACTGGGCAACCAGAACTGGACACAGTATTCCAGAAGAGGCCTCACCAATGTCCTGTACAACCTTAACATGACTTTCACAACTGTACTCAAAGGACTGGGCAATGAAGGCAGCTGTGCCAAATTCCTTTTTAACCACCTTGTCTAAATGTGATGGAAACTTCAAAGTATTATGCACCTACACCCCTACTCCCTCTGTTCTACAAGATTACCAAAGGCTCTACCATTAATTGTATAAGCTCTACCCTTGTTTATTTGTCAAAATGCATTGCTTTGCATTTATCTAGATTAAATTTTATCTGCCTTTTTTTAATCTATTGACCCACTTAATCAAGATCCCTCTGTATTCTTAAATCTTCTTCACTGTCTACTATACCTTGCCATCTGCACACTTGCAAACCATGACTTCTGTGTTCTCATCCACATCATTTATATAAATGAGAAACAAAAGTGGACCCAGAACCAGTCGCTGTGGAATATTGCTGGTCACAGGCCCCCAGTCTGAAAAGCAATCCCCCACCATTACGGTCTTCTGTCGTTAAGCCAATTATGTATCCAATTGGCAAGCTCACCCTGAATCCAATTTGACTCAACTTTAGTAATTAAACTAACATGCAGAACCTTGTCTAAGGCATTACTAAAATCCAATAAACAACATCTTCTGCTCTGCCATCATCAATCTTTTTTGGTAACTTCCTCACAAACTCAATCAAAT
This sequence comes from Chiloscyllium plagiosum, assembly GCF_004010195.1. Lineage (NCBI taxonomy): Eukaryota > Metazoa > Chordata > Chondrichthyes > Orectolobiformes > Hemiscylliidae > Chiloscyllium > Chiloscyllium plagiosum. The sequence goes on from NC_057714.1 coordinate 80,572,407, forward strand.
TTGTAAGACATGATTTTCCTTACCAAAAACTATGCTGACTATCCCTAATCAATTTTTGCCTGTCTAAATGTCCGTAAATGCTATCTTTTATAATCACCTCTCTCAATTTACCCATAGCCAGTCAGACTCGTAGGTCTACAGTTCTCCAGTTTCTCTTTGCAGTCATACTTAAAGCTATAACATTAGCCACCCTCCAGTTATCGGACACCTCATCTATAGTGCAAATATTTCTGTGAGGGGTCTCGTAATTTCCTCCTTTACTTCCCATGACTTTCTGGGATACATTACATCAGCTCCTGATGATTTATCCGCCATTTTTATATTATGAAACCATGCATTGTTTGTTTGCATATCTGACAAAAGTACTGTAGCATTATGAACATCCTGTACTTGCAGATTATTCTACCTGTCATGTAGCTCTGATTCTGTTGTTAACCATAATAACACAATTCTTTTGCTAATGTCCCTATGTTGTGCAAACATTCTGCAAGCAAATGAATGTTGACTTTGGGTTTTTCTTTTGTCTCTCCTGGCAGATGGTATGAGAACTGGCAGGGGGGGGGGGGGGTGGGGGGAGGAATGGGGCAGTGATGGCGGTGACTGGTTGTTTGTTCTGTCCATCACAGGTGTACAGCAGGCAAGGAAATGGATTAGATGGGCTTTTCCTGCCTGCCATTTCAATACAAAAATACATTGCTGGGTTATTTTATACTGAATCAATTTTTAAACAAGTTTTCAGTTGATCTATTCACAAGTTTCTTCGAATTACTCTCATCTGACAAACATGCACAAACAGGAATGATTAGAAGTATCCTGAATGATGAAATTTGTGCAATTGCCAAGAAATTTGCTCTGACATTTTAAGGCTAAGTTCTTTCTTTTTGCTGGATGTCAAGGTAATAGGTAGATTTGTGATATTAATCAGCTGTGAACTAATTAAATGGCAGAGCAGACTCATGGGGTGAATTGTCCACTCCTATTCTTAATGTATTGCATTTAAAGAAATGTGTAATTAAGTTGAGTCAGAGCTTATCATCCTCTAAAGAGCATGATGTTGAAAGTGGTATGGTAGTTGAGTGGTTATGCTAATTGATCAGAAACCCAACTAGTTAACTATGCAGGTGCACATTATTACACGTGCTGGAATCTGAATGAAAACCAAAAACGCTGGAGATCACAGCTCTGAAGAAGAGTAATTAAGTCTTGAAACATTAGCTTGCTTTTCTCCATAGAATGCTGCCTGACCTGTTGTGATCTCTGGCATTTTTTTTGTTTTTGGTTAACTATACATTTGCATCGTTTGTTTTTTAAATTGCTTTTTTTTTATATAAAACTGATATTTCTGGTGTGAAGTGACAAAAAAATGTTGCATCAACTGGACTATATACTTAAACCAGACTACATATGGAGGGTATACATGACTTATTTTGTTAACATGTGAAAGACTGCAGGCTTGTAGAGTTCCACATGAATATGTTCAACTGAGAGATTCAAGAACAGCTTCTTCCCATCTGTTTTCAGACTTGTGAACAGACCTCCTTTATTGGAGTAGACCTGCTCTCTAGCTATAGCACTATATCCTACATTCTGTTCTATTACCCTATGTATTTATGTAAGGTATGATTTGTATGGTTAGAATGCAAAACAATTCTTTTCACTGTATCTCAGTACATGTGATAACAATAAATCAAATCAAATTTGTTTGGCTTTTTACTGCCCGCTGAGGCTGAGCAAGTTGTTCGGTTATATCCAGCTTTAGAACAAAGATCATCACGTTCTCAAGGCAGGTAGGATGATTAACCAAGTGAATGCATTTTGAAAGACAGTCCGCATCACATGCTGAAGGTTACTTTGCTGTATTTGTCATCCATACACTGTTCAGAACTTGACATCATTCTCATTGAGGAAAAAGTTCTCAAGAAAAGACTTTTGCAGGCATCTATTTAATTTTATGCAAACATGATTCAAAGTTCATAGACCATATGTTTTAAGTGTGCAAGCTTATGCAGGCTGAATTATATAAATAATATCTTTTCCCATGAAAGTCATTGTTGTAATATTTTGATGGAAACTTGTTATTCATGCACAGACACTGTATTAATTGACTTAACCATCAGTTTGCAAAAGTATGTGTTGAAATTTTGTTGCTTTATTAAATTTTCCTTATACAGACTTGTGACCTGGAAGAGTATGTCTTATTTAAATATCTGTTCTGCTGGATAACTTTAATTCTTATTGTCAAAAGGAGAGTTTTTGTTTGTTGTGCCCATCTCTATATTGAAATGTCATTTCCTAAAAGTTTCTGATTGTATTTCAGGGAAAATAACTTTCTTGATTCCATTTTTGTACTTTTGCATTTGGTTCCATTTTGTGTTTTTATTCAATATAGCACATTCTGTGCTCACCTGTTCAATTAATAGAATTGATAATGCAATACAAAAACTTTAGTATTTTGGTTGTGAATTTAAATTTTATAAAAGTCGAGACTGTGTGTAGGTAAGTGCTGTACAAAAAGCTGATGTGAAGCACTCTGCATTTGTTACATTTTACATTTTTAAAATCACTTATACAGGATTCATTTCTCAGATTTAATTTTAGAAATGTTTTTCTGCCTAACCCTCATTTTTATTCTTTTTGTCAATCACAGACTTTGCAATGCATGTTGGCCTCTCTTCAGTCAGAGCTTGATATGCAAACATTCTTGATGAAAATTGAGATATCTCAGCGAGTTAGTATTTCATTTCCTTTTTTTTTGCTTTCAGTTGACAGTAAGTGTGCCTGCATCTCCTAACACAGTTTAAAATTGTCAAAACAATTGCACTTTGGGTTGGAACTGTCTGCTTGTCTGATTGGAGCCTAACGACTGATGTAAGCTCCACAGGATTACATTAATGTCTGGCAATTTAACTTACAGCCTCCAATGGTCTGATTTTATTTTGCAAAATAAATTGAAACACTTCAGTTTTAAAACTGGACGTAAGGATAAAACAGTTAACTTTGGGACACTAACTTGCATGGATTAGAAGTTTTGGATTTGTACCTGTGGATTTCTCAAATTCCAACTGGGCTGTCAGCTTAGCATTCCGTATGGGGACTAGGCATTACCCTGAGTGGTAGTCTGAAAGATGGGAAGGAATTGTCTGATGCTGGTGCTCTAACCAGCAGCCAAGGTCTGGAGGAAATTTGTCACCAACGTAGTGTTGTCATTTGAGCAATGGCGTGGAAGGGGGGGAGCCAAGTGTATATTTTGAACCAAAACAGGGAATATTATATTTTAGACTGACACATCTTTACTTCCTTTTGTAGTTCCAAACTATAATTCAAATCCAGGAGGAGTGTTATGTTTTCTCTTTTTAGTCCTAACTAATTTAACCTACTAAACATGGATGATATGACTCATGAGTGATCTGATTTTTGTGTTGAGATGCATGTGAGAGTTAAACATGCTTGCTGCTTTGGGGATTAGCCGCAGGAGTAGTTAGATTTTGAGTGACTTTTAAAATTTGTTTTAAGAGCTATCCATATTTTCGTTTCAATAGCCATTGTTTCTTGGCAATGTATTATAAGCAGATCAGTTGAATCATTGTTCTGTCCCCTTCAATTTCTTTCATACAGGTGAAACTTACAGTTAGAATCTGTAGTTATTATTTGAACCAACATGATCATCTTTCACAGTCATTTCATTCTTTAAAAGTTACTTAGACGCAAATAGTAGTTGAGGGTTCTACGAATACTGGATGGATGAATGAATGACAGTTTGTAACATGCTAGGCAAGATATTTTAAATTGGTTTTCCCATTCCCAGTTTGTGTTGGATGCAATTATGTGTATCCAACATTGATCATCTTGAACAGGAAATGATTAAACAGTCCACTTTCTAACACCAACTATGGTTGTGATGAATTGAAGGCTGTAATTGTCAACTGAGCTATATACTGAATAAAAAATACTGTTGCTTGGAATTTCTATTCCTGATTTCTTTCTTCCCCACCCCCACCCCACTACAAATCAGCAAAAAAAAACTAATGGTCGTTTATGCCAAACTGCCAGTATGATAGGCCCTTTGTTAGTTCATGACTGAGACAAGTGTCTTGAAGTTTATTAGCAACAACTTGCATTTATATAATACCCCTATAATATCTCAGACCTGTATATCATCTGCTTCTGTGCGTACTGTTGTGGGTATTTATTACTTAAGCATAACAGATTGAACATGCCACACTGACTCCGTTGTATTTACAGAATAATTGAGAGCAAGGCAGGTACCCTTTTAAATGAGAACTTGTCATGTTGTGATGTTGTGTGACTGTTTGTTTAAAGTGTACACTTCTTATCCCGTTGTGAATCTCTGCAACAACAATCGTTTGCACTGAAGTCCTGGTAAAAGGTGGAGAGAATTGCCCTTCAGAAAGGTTATTCCTATATGAATAAGCTGTAAAGCTCTATTTTGGGAACACACAATAGCTGTGTAACAATAATGAAAATATAATTGAACAATTTAAAATTTCATGAACTAATTTAAATGTGAGAAATAATCTGATTGTCCATGCAGTTGCTGAATAGCACATTGATTTCCAAAAGTGCCAGCTCAGGTTATGATATTTATTTACTACATGACAGGGAATTTAAAATGTGAAATGTTATGCAGGCCTTTGATGTAGTTCCTTGGCATATTCTTTGCTGTTGTATAGAAGTACATAGCTGGTTTATGTTGCAATTTCTAATTCTTTACCTTTTTTGTACAAAATCAGATTGGCCAATTTTATATTTACCTTCATTATTCCCATATCCACGTGATGTTCCTTTCCGTCAACTATATAGTTGGACATAATCCTTGTTATAATTTCTTTTATTTCAGCCACGCTTTGAGGCAGTGGAGATTGTATGGTTTACTGAAAATAGAGAAACAAGATAATAGCCAAGGTCAATTGCACTACATGCACACCATCTGTTGAACAGCTTTCAAAATGGCATTCAGAGATGTCCAGATGTAGTAGTTCATTATTCCATTCTTTTTTAATGGTTCAGTTTCTTTTGATGAAAAGAGCAGGAAAACAAAGCCTTGTGATTGTAGAAATATGTCTTTCCATTATTATTTAGTCTTGCTATCTGAAATAACTCCTCGAAGGCCAGTATCCCAACACCAAGTCACCTTTCACTTCCATGTGCATTGCCCCTGCTACCTTAGAGCCGGCTCCTAGAGGGGTAGAACATCTGACACTCCTGTTTATACATTTCTTTTTTTTAATCTCCTAATTATATCTTTTTTTTTGTCACCCCCCCCACACTACCGCCTAACAGTGGTAGTGCGTATATTTTCCCCAGCACCCATGATGTGTGTGCAGGTGAGAGAGACAGTGAAAGACAGCAGGTTTATACATCTGTATGACGCTCCTGTTTTTTTAAATTCAATTTCCACCACCAGGAAGATAGGAAAACTCCCGAGTGGCCAGTGACAAGCACTGCCCTTCACATCAAAGGGCAATGCTGTGTGATCAAAACAGTGAAGGGGAGGGTAGGGACTAAATCAAAATAGAGTTGGAGGGGGAAATAATGCACTCCACTCCCTGTGGCGCCCACCTCTCCCTGAACAACTCCAGGGTGTTGGTGGACACTGTGTGCTCCTTCTCCCAAGGAACGCTCCTGTTTATCCCTGTTAGCCAGATCTCCCTGATTGGACCAAGTTAACACCCTGAATCAGGGAACTCCTATTCTATGTGGGCGGCACGGTGGCACAGTGGTTAGCATTGCTGCCTCTCACTGCCACTGCCCAATTCCCGCCTCAGGAGTTTGCACATTCTCCCCGTGTCTGCGTGGGTTTGTTTCGGTTTCCTCCCACAGTACAAAATTGTGCAGTTTAAGTGAATTGGCCATGCTAAATTGCCTGTAGTGTTAGGTGTGTAGGGGAATGGGTATGGGTGGGTTGCTCTTCAGAAGGTTGGTGTGGACTTGTTGGGCCGAACGGCCTGTTTCCACACTGTAAGTAATCTAATCTAATCTAAATCTATGTGATCTACCTGGCTGACCTCATTTCAATCACTACACCGACCCTTTGCCTAGATTGGAGATTCACGGTTCATAAAGTTAATTCAAATGCTCAATCAAGCATTAGTCTTACAGGGGAGTATAGACTAATGTCTAAGCATACTCCCTAGTATTTATAACATTCACCTTTCACTCATTAGACCAATTCATCCCAGTAAAGGGGACGGGCATTTGGTTTTTAAGTAATGGTACTTCTGGATTATGGATTTGCTATTGCAGATTTTAGTGTAAGGTCTGAACTCTGCTACATTCCTTGCCAAAGTTGCTGTCTGGCTATTGTGAAAATGTATCCATTCAAAAAATATTTCAATTGAATCTGAATAAAGAGTATGGCTGCAGGTTGATTAGCATGAAATGCTGTTACTTCTAACAGTGCATGCCATTCAGAAATTGCGCTTGTCTTGTTTTCAGGTTTGTAATCTGAACTTTGGTTACATGAAGATCTTTTGTGGTATGACTTTTATAGTAATGTAAAAAAAAATCCCTGTTTATCTTCTTGCAGAGTAGAAGCCCAAAACATTTAAGAAGCTCCCAGCCTGGTCTCGGGGACCAGGCTGAACATCTCTCTGTCGCCTCAGCAGATTCCTTCGAGGCAATGGCGGAACCAGAAGCGTCAAACACCTTTAACAGAGGGACTCGTTTGCGAGCAAGTCTACCAGTTGTTCGATCAACTAATCAGACAAAGGACAGATCGTTGGGTAAGGTTCCTTTTGTTGATCAAGCTCTGTGTAGTGCATTTTTATTTGCCATTCCACTTGATGAATTATGTACCACTGTTCGTCATGACAGCCGAAAATATTGTATTGCATGTTTGCAATGATTCTTTGTTACATAAAGTCAGGATTAAACCAACAGGGTGCTGTATTACTAGATTCCTTGCAAGTTGCGCAAAATGCTGATTGGGTGTAATTTGGATTCTGCACCTTATATGGATGGATGCCATTGTTTTCTTTACTTCAAATTGAGAAGTTCTGTAATGTTACTGTGCTGCTATACAGTACTTTGTGAAAAGAAATGCCAACATTTTTTTCTCTTTGAAAGCTAATGAGGCCTTCTAAGGTGAATGGTATTCAAGTTGGAGAGGTCTATTATCTTAAGTGGGTAAAACTTGGCTTGGTTTTATGTGAATCTTGAACAATTGTATTACCATAATTTAAAATGAATATATCTTCTGTAATTAATATTGGCAAGCTTGAAGTCCATTAAGAAAAATCCATTTCAAGACTGAATAATTGCTGTGACCTGCAAAATTATCTTAAAATTACCTTTTACATGTTCAACCATATCCCTACAGATCTATGACTATCTAAGCCGAATGTAACTGAAATGTTAGGACTTAGTATTGTCCATTGCAACAATTGAAAGTAATCATCAAAGAAAGATGTTAATGTTAGTATGTTATAGTAATAGGTTTTGAAGGCATTGCCTATTCTTAAGTCATTAAAATTAATTATTTGCAGTATTTACTAAAAGAGCAAACATGTTGTGGCAGCAACACGTTGGACCAAAACTACCAAATACAAATTGGGAAAGTGGGTAATAATGAGTTGAGAATTTTTATAGCAAAATATTTTTGCATCCAGTTTGAATTTTCATACTGTGCTACACTGTTCCTGTTCCTGGTCATGCCATTCCATGCCTTAAATTTGCACTCCACTTTTAAGCATGAATGTCCTATTTAATTGACTATATTTTTATCCCAATGAACCTGCCTGCCTTCTGAAAAATTTAGTGTTGGGTTTTATATAGGCTGCTTAGAGAAGGAAGGAAGGACACTTGTGTAACACTGATGCAGAGTGAAACCTTTTTTGATTTATGTCAGATGTCATTGGAGAGCTAAAAACAGCAAAGCTTGGTAACTGACACCTGTGACATGCCTTTGACCTTCATTTCTCAAGTTTAATTGTTGTACTTAATCTCTTTTTATTTGACTTTCTGAACAAACAGATTTGTTGGTCAATAGTAAATCCCTGTCCTATGGTGAAATTGAAGCGGGGGAGGTCATTTTAATGAGATAAGACGGTCTCTTCCTCTCTCTCTTTCTCCCCCCACCCCCCAAGTATCCTGATTAATTCAAAAGGATAATAATTCTATCTGATTGAGGAGCAAGGCTGCAGGTAGATTAACATGAAATGCTGCTACTTCTGACAGTGTATAATGTTCAGAGGTTATGTTTGTCTTGTTTCCAAGTTACATAAACATGGTGATGAATTGGATAGTCATATAAAAACCCTTGTTTTTCTTGTTGCAGTGGAGAGGCCACTTAATGTGGTGTACCTGTCTTGAAAGAGACATGCAGGGCTTTTGTCAACTCTCCAGCCAGTAGGTGACACTCCTGTTGTCTCCATTAAAATGCAGACTTTTATTGGGAAATATAACAAGAGACTTAATGACATGACTCCGGTAATCTCCTGTTATAGAAGTACTATGTAGAAAAGTGGTGTTCCAAAAACTTTCCAACTATTTGTGGTAATGATGCTCGAACCAAGATGTGAATATATGAATTTTCCCTTTTTTAGTAAGGTGCTAAAGTGCTAAGCTCATTTCATCTGAATTCTTTGTAGCTAATGTAGGGAAATTAAACTTTAAAATTAAGTTGGATTTGAAACCAGCTTTGGAGATTAAAAAAGTGTGCTAGCAGATCACATTAACCCATAAGGTATTTTCCAACGTTTAATTGGGTGGGTAGCTTCATGTTTCACTAGAGGCAGTGAGTACGCAAAAGTCAACAGATACTTTCCAGATGGGATCATTCAACTGAATTGCTTTGAATCCAACAACTCTGAAGTGAGTGAGAAGTATCCAATTTCAGGATATATGTTTTCTCACAACCTCTCTGTGATTTAAACTGCAATGTTGCTTTTAACCCAAACTCTCATGGAATTGTAACCTTTTGAAGTACCGAGGGATTGAGGTCTATGAGGAGCTAGGCTGAAAGAGGAATTGAGACCTGAGTAGATCAGCCATGATCTTTATAAAAGTATAGGTCATGCTTGACAGACAGTTGCTCCACTCCTGTTTGTTTTTGATGTTGCTCCGAACTCCCATTCTCCCCACCCCAGCCGCCAACCCCCCTCTATCCTGGGCAACCCTCTGTGCAGTCTGAGCTTGCAACTATGGAAGAGAGAATATTTTCATGTCTAGAAAACTCAGTCTAGATTGTTGCCTGTCTTTAGATTACACCATTACATTGAGATTATTATTTATTTTGAAATCAACAGGCATTAGTTGTGGCTTTCATCCTTGGGATGCTGTCTAGTAAAACGTGCAGTTTGGTCTGGGAAAGGATGCAGAGGTAAAACAAACAATGTCTCTATACAGATGAGAAACACAATTTCTGGCCCCAATTAGAGAACTTGAAACATCTCAGTGTTATTTGAGGGTGCAATATATCTTGTTACGAGGATAATAATTAATACATGTTGATATTAAAAATGTGGTAAAAAAAATCTCTTTTCTTGAAAATTGGTTAGTTTAGTGGCTACAGTATTTTTGTCATTTTTCAGGCCTGGATCTCTTTTTTTTTGAAAAAAAGTGTATGTGAGACAGGATTCATTCTTAAAGGATTCTGAGTGAAGTGTGTTTAGTCTTGGCCTGATTCCTAGGGCATGCGGTCTAATACCGATTTGACACTAATTCACTGTTTCTGAATTATTGGCTTACTCACTGGGGGAATGAACTCAACATTTTTCCTAAAATTAAAAAGTATGAAGAGAATCTAAGTATGAAGTAATGTCTTAAAATCTATTTTTTAAATGTTTGGGATTAATGTGCAGTTTTTCCTCAATAGCAGCAACATTCAGCATATTTTAATGTAGTAAAACATCCTAAAGTGCTACATAGCATTATCGAATATCATTTGAAAATAAATCTAATTCCGATGTGGTATTTGAAGTGAGCCTGATTCATGCCATGCTGTTTTTAGTAGCTTCCAGGTAATAATGTAATACTTATCCTTTCATGACTCTTTCTATTTACTGTTGTTGAAATGCTAACACGATGAGCAGGAAAACGTGCAAATATTTAATTGCCTATTATAAAGATAATCACTGTACATCAGTATGCAAAATGAGAATAAATGCTGAGTCGTCTTTAAAATTTGTCAGTTGAATCTCTCAACTTATGATTTTGATACTGGATATTTGATCAAAGAATAAGTTTTTAAGGAATGTATTAAAGGGGAAAAGAGGTGACCAGGCAGAAGATAGTTTTAACACAACTCCAGTGTTTGGGGCATGTCATCAAAGCATACATCTCCGGTCATGGAGCAATTCATATTGGGGGCACTCAATTTGTAGAGTTCACTATGGATACTTTTGAAATTGCATAAATACCTGCACTTGGAGATTTTCTCCAACTGAAGTTGTTTTTGCTAATATCAAATAGATGGTCCAACAAAATGCAAATACATATTTTAACATCTTTTCAAAAGATGTAAAATTAGGAAGTACTTTCTTTAGGTAATGCAATGTCTTATGACATAATAAGCTTTTGAGATTTTGGTGCTTGAATAAGCTTTACATGTCTAAACAACACCAAAACAATGGCTATGGCATTGATTTCCTGTGTCTTCAACTTCAGAATTTGAAAGGATCAGAAAATGTAGGTAAAGCTATATATTTTTTAAAAAAGGTAGTAATGTGTATTGAATGTAAACGTATAACCATAGTATGACAGTTAAACTGAGCCCATTGGTGTCATTTCTTTGAGAGCGCCAGGTGATGTTTTTTCATTTTTAATTATTATTATTGAAACCTGTAAAATCTACAAACAGAAACTGGTGATATAACTATTTTATTTGCTTTCATCTACTATGATAGACAGGCAGGGGGCTGGAAGAACACAGCAAGCCAGGCAGCATCAGGAGGTAGAGAAGTCTTCCTTAAGCCAATATTTTATCCAAGTCAACTCTGACCCTCATTCCAGAAGTTTCAATTCTCAATCAGCAAATGCTGTCTTTGCTAGTGATGCTCGTACACTGAATAAATCCAAAATAAATCCAGTACCTAGAAGCCCAACTCTGAATACTGATCATGCACTAAGTAAGAACTTCCTAATAATAGCCCTAAAGATTAAACATTAGTTATTTAAAGTCAGTTCAAACTTGCCTCCTTGTCTTGGACTTTTAATAGGGCAATTGGTGAAATAGTGGTACTGTCACTGGACTAATAATTCAGAGGTGGAGGGCAATGATCTGAGGACATTGGTTCAAGATTCCACCATGACACCTAGAGCAATATTGAATAAATACAATCTGAAATTGCAAGCTAGCATTAAACTGATTATTAATTACAGTTTTTTTTTAAAAAAGCATGTTTACTAATGCCTTTTACTGCCACTTTTACCTGATCTGGCCTACATGTGACTCTAGATCCATTAGAGATTTCTGTAGTGTTCCCTTAGATGGCCTAGGAAGCTATTCAGTTCATGAGCAATTACGGATGGGCAATGAATGCCCACATGGCAGAAAAGATCAGAAGAGTAAAGTTATATATTATAAATTTGAAGAGAATTGCCACCATCTTTCCAGCTAAAACTTTTATTCAAGTGCTTCCTCAAAAACCAGGCCTCTGACATTATTGATCAACCTCAGCTCCTCTCTGCAACATCTTGCATATTGAAACATATCCCTTGTGTTTCAACAATCTCAAATGAGACATACCATTCAAGGTATGATCTGACAGAACCATACAATTTGATCATAGCCCTTCCAATGTTTTCTTTTATTTTGACTATGTCGTTTAACTGTGCATTGGTTTAATTGGTCAAATTAGCTTTTGTCACTGAGTTTATTAAGACTCCTAAGTCTTTTCTATTTCTTGGCTCAACAATTTAACATTCTTATTGGCCACGAAAGGCATAATAAATACAAAGCTGGAGAATCGACGTTTCGGGCATGAGCCCTTCCGGAATGAGGAGAGTGTGGCAAGCAGGCTAAGATAAAAGGTAGGGATGAGGGACTTTGGGGAGGGGTGTTGGAAATGCGATAGGTGGAAGGAGGTTAAGGTGAGGGTGATAGGCTGGAGTGGGGGTGGGGGCGGAGAGGTCCGAAGAAGATTTGGTCTGGCGATTTCAAATGCAAAACCTGTGCTCACACCTTTTTCCCCCCCCCCCTTACTTCCCTCCAAGGCCCCAAGGGATCCTTCCATATCCGCCACAAATTCACCTGCACCTCCACACACATCATTTACTGCATCCGCTGCACCCGATGTGGCCTCCTCTATATTGGGGAGA
>NC_057714.1:80584738-80684376 GCF_004010195.1 Chiloscyllium plagiosum
AACTCAGCACCACCTTCCTAACCTGCAATCTTCTTCCTGACCTCTCCGCCTCCACCCCCACTCTGGCCTATCGCCCTCACCTTTACCTCCTTCGACCTATCGCATTTCCAATGCCCCTCCCCCAAGTCCCTCCTCCCTACCTTTTATCTTAGCCTGCTTGGCACACTTTCCTCATTCCTGAAGAAGGGCTCATGCCCGAAACGTCGATCCTCCTGTTCCTTGGATGCTGCCTGACCTGCTGCACTTTTCCAGCAACACATTTTCAGCTCTGATCTCCAGCATTTGCAGTCCTCACTTTCTCCTATAATAAATACAAAGTCTTCCTTCCACATACAAAATCAATTAGTAAACTATGTATGGGTTTTACTTGGAAAAATAAAATTTTTGTTGCAATTTCATCTTCAATCTCGATATTCTGTCCAATTCATGAAACTTCTCTAGTTCCATTGCTTGAATCAATTTACGATTAGTAAATTGAGTCTAGATTTTAAAAAAAAAACCTGTTCAAGGGTGGTATTACACACTTTTTGGAACAGGTGGGGCCTGAACTTGGGGTTTCTTGGCTCAGAGCATTTATAGCCCATCCTTAGTTGCTCTTGAAGTGGTGGTGATGGTGAGCTGCCTTCTTGAACTGCTGCAGTCCACCTGCTGTAAGTCACCCACAATGTGACTCAGAAGAGAATTTCAGGGAATTCTGCCTAGCAAAAGGAGAGCAAAAGCATGAGAGTGCTCAACCAAGCAAGATTAGAGCTCTGGAAAATTTTGAATGGCAGTTCTGGCTTAGTGAAGCTGTTTGTGAAAACTCAGTGCTCCATTCATGAAAGCTGAATGACATTAAAAAGACCACCTGAGCGCTTAGAAAGGTCAAGGCCATTGATCAGGTGGAATCCTGACATGGAATCTTTGCATAGATACATGGCTTCTTTCCTCTTATCTGGAAGGAGTTCAGCATAACTATAGGTCAATGTGACATCATAATTGTTGTTATCTTCAAGAAAGGGGACAAAACCTGATTGTAGTAACTACAGAGAGGTTTCCCAATTTCCTGCAAAATGGAAAGTCATTGCAAAACTCCTACTCCTTCAACCAGAGTCTGGAATTACAAATGTGAATTCTATCCATCAAGTGGCACTGAGGAAATGATCAAAACAAGTCTTAAAAGTAAATGCAGACAGCAGCAGTAACCTGACCTTTTTCAAGCTCTCAAAGCCTGTGACTCAGGCAGAATCCAGACTATAAACGAATATGCTACAGAGCCTCTGGCTTCAGGACCTCATTACTGCTTTCGTTCAAATATGGACCAAATAGCTAAACTCCAGATGGGAGGTGACTGTGACTGTCCTTGGCATTAAAGGCATATTTGACCAAGTGTGACATAAAACACCTTTTCAAAACTGGAGTCAAAGGAAAAAAAGAAGAAAAGTTACTAGCTGGAGTAATACCTGGCACAAAGGAAGATGGTAGTGTTTGTTGGAAGTTAGTCATCTCAACTCTGTAAGGTGACTGCAGAGGCTTCTTAGGATAATGTTTGGTCCCAAACACATTTAGTTGCTTTAATAACTTTCTTTGCATCGTAAGGTTAGAAGGTTATTAGTTGATTGGATAATTTCCAATTGCAACTCCTCAAATCCATATCCAAATACAGCAAGCCTTGGACACTATTCAGGCCTGGGCTGACAAATGTTAAGGAAGTGTCAGACAATGACCATCTCCAACAACAAAAAACCTAACCATTGTCTCGATATTCAATAATGTTTGTCACTGAAACACTCATTATCAACATCACTGGGAGTTACCATTGACCAGGAACTGAACTGGACTTGCCATATACCTACTCAGGCTTCAGTAGCAGGTTAGATACTCCAGAATCCTGACTCACCAAAACCAGTCCACCACTTACAAGGCACAAGTCAGAAGTGTGACGGAATAATCCCCATTTGACTGGATAAGTGTAATTTCAACAATACACTCAAAGCTTGACACCATCCAGGACAAAGCAGTCTGCTTATTTGACACTGGTCCACATCCCGCACCTCCGCCCTCAGACCCCACCCCTCCAATCATCACAAGGACAGAACGCCCCTGGTGCTCATCTTCCACCCTACCAACCTTCGCATAAACCAAATAATCCGCTGACATTTCCGCCACCTCCAAAAAGATCCCACCACCAGGGATATATTTCCCTCCCCACCCCTTTCCGTCTTCTGCAAAGACCGTTCCGTCCGTGACTACCTGGTCAAGTCCACCCACCCTCCCAACCTGGCACCTTCCCCTGCCACCGGGGGCGGCACGGTGGCACAGTGGTTAGCACTGCTGCCTCACAGCGCCAGAGACCCGGGTTCAATTCCCGCCTCAGGCGACTGACTGTGTGGAGTTTGCATGTTCTCCCCGTGTCTGCGTGGGTTTCCTCCGGGTGCTCCGGTTTCCTCCCACCATCCAAAGATGTGCAGGGTCAGGTGAATTGGCCATACTAAATTGCCTGTAGTGTTAGGTAAGGGGTAAATGTAGGGGTAGGGGTATTGGTGGGTTTCGCTTCAGCGGGTCAGTGTGGACTTGTTGGGCCGAAGGGCCTGTTTCCACACTGTCTAATCTAATCTAATCTAATCTAATCACCGCAGGAACTGCAAAACCTGCACCCACACCTCCTCACTCACCTCTATCCAAGGCCCTAAAGGAGCCTTCCACATCCATCAAAGTTTTACCTGCACATCCACTAATATCATTTATTGTATTCGTTGCTCCCGATGCGGTCTCCTCTACATTGGGGAGACTGGGCGCCTCCTAGCAGATCGCGTTAGGGAACATCTCTGGGACACCCACACCGCCCTGTAGCCCCTCCCACTCTGCCGAGGACATTGAGGTCCTGGGCCTCCTTCACCGCCGCTCCCTCACCACCAGACGCCTGGAGGAAGAACACCTCATCTTCCACCTCAGAACACTTCAACCAGATTGAAAGGTGTTGTTGAAGGAGCCTTGGTGACATCTAGCAGTGCATCTTGTAGGCAATGCATATTGCTTTTACTATGCATTAGTGATGAAAGATGTGAATATAAATGACGGATGTAAGTTGATCAAGTGGGCTATATTCTCCTGATTGGTGTTTATCCTGAATATTGTTAGAGCTACATACATCCAAGCAAGTGAGGAATATTCCAACTGATGTGTGCCTTGTAGATCATAGATAGACACTGGGGAAACAGGACGTTTAGATTAGATTACCTACAGAATGGAAACAGGCCCTTCATCCCAACAAGTCCACACCGACCCTCCAAAGAGTAACCCACCCAGACCCATCTCTCTCTGACTAATGCACCTAACACTATGGGTAATTTAGCATGGTCAATTCACATGACCTGCACATCTTTGGACTGTGGGGGGAAACTGGAGCACCCGGAGGAGACCCACGCAGACACTGGGAGAATGTACAAACTCCATAGAGTCACCCAAGGCTGGGATCGAACCTAGGTCCCTGGTACTGTGAGGCTGCAGTGCTAACCACTGAGCCATATGCCGCCATTACTTGCTACAGCATTCCTAGTCTCTGACCAGCACTAGTAGCCACACTATTTATAGCTGATCCAGTTAGTTTCTGGTCAATGGTAACCCCTTTTCATGTTGATGATAGGGAAGTCAGCAATGATAATGCCATTGAAAGCCAAGGGGTGATAGTTAGATTCTTTCTTGTTGGAGATGGTCATTCACTGTTTCTGATGTGGTGCTAATATTACTTGTATTTATCAATTGAGTTGACCAGGGCTTGCTACATACGGACATGGACTGCTTTAGTATTTGAGGTGTTGCAAATTATGCTGAACATTATGCAAACATTGGGAAATATTCCCCACGTGTGACTTTTCAATGGAGGGAAATGTCAAAGATGAAGCAGTTGAAGATGGCTGGGCCTAGGATATGACATTTAGAAACTCCTGCAGTGATGTTCTGTAGCTGACATGATTGACCTCTAACTGCAACTATCTTCCTTTGTGTCAGAAATGACAAATATAGAGTTTTCCCCTGATTCCGATTGACTCCAGTTTTGTCAGGGCTCCTTGATGCCAGACTCTATCAAATGCTGTCCTGATATGAAGAGTAGTCATTCACACCTGGAGTTCATCTCTTTTGTCGATGCTCGGCCCAAGGTTGTAATGAGGCCAGGAACTGGGTTGCCCTGGTGAATCACCCCTGAACATCTGTGAAAAAGCTTTTCTTTTGTAAATAGGTTTGATAGTTCATTGATGACTTTTTCCGCTCACTATGGTGATGGTTGAGAGTAGGCTGATATTCGTCCATGTTGGATCGATCTTGTCTTTTTGTGCATGAGATATACCTGTGCAAGTTCCCACATTGTACAGTACATTCCGGTTTTGTAACTGTACTGGAACAACTTGGTCGGGGTCCAGCTAGTTCTGTAGCACAAATTTTCATGGCTATTGCTGGACCTTTTATCTTAACTTCTGAGCCCATATCCTTCTCAGTATCCAGTGTCTTTGGATGTTTTTTGATATGTTTCTTGTAGTGTACAATGCTGTGAACCTCAGCAAAGTTCAGAGATGAATCATGTACCTAACATTTCTGTGTGAAGATGGATATATATACTTCAGCTTTGATGTGCTAGTGTGCCCCATTGTTGAAGATGGGTTTGCATCACAACTGACTAGAATGCCGGAATAGCAAATAATTAAGAAACCTAATAGATTGTTGTTGTTCATTTTGAAAGGAGTTGAATATAAAAGGTGATATTTCAGATATATGAAACACTGGTGAGATCACATCTGGAATGCTGTATACTCCATTGGTCTCCTTAGTTAAAAAATGATGTAAATGCATTGGAAGTAGATCAGAGAAGGTTTACTGAAGTAATACCTGCAATGGGGAGGCAAGGGGAGGTTCTCCTATGGAAAAAGGTTGGACAGGCTACACTTGTATTTGCTGGAGTTTAGAAGATTCAGAGGCAAATTGATTGAAACATATAAGATCCTGAGGAGGCTTAACAAGGGTGGATATGTAGGGGCTCTTTCCTCCTACGGGGAGTCTAGAATTGGGGGTTATTGATTTAAAAATAATTAAGACAGAGGAGGAGATTTTTTTTCTCTCTGAGGACTGAGTCTTTGATCTCTCTTTTTCAAAGGTTGGTGGTTTAAAAGGTTCTGCTAACCGCATGTGAAATGATTCTTTGTAAATAGTGATTTTTCAAAAACATTGCTCATCTACTATCATTTCTTCAAATTTAGTTTCCCAATTTATTCTTGCTACCATGCTTCTCACAGTTACATATTTAATTTTCTTTGGATTTAACACTAAAAGAGTAAAATCTGAATCCCAATACTCTTTAATGAAGAAAACCATTTTAATCACAAGATGAATTAAAAGACTGAAGACTTTTCCACTTCCATAAAACTGGTCAATTTACTAGTTAATTTAATGGTTTCTTACCTAAGCCACTGCATCATCAACACTGCATTAAAATATACTTCAACTATCATACATGATTATATGATGACATGTGAAGTTAGCAAGACCTTTTAAAAGCTGAACACACGCATCAGCTGGTTTCGAAACAGTTTCTACCCTACTGTTGTTAAAATACTGAATGGACTCACAAACCCTTAACATTTGCCTGTACCTGTGTTTTGGTTTTTGCCACTGTTTACCTATTATTTACTTATCTACGCTATTTAACTCTGTGACCTGCCGGTATTACTCACAAGACAAAGCTTTTCACTGTGCCTCAGTACACGTGATAACAAATCCAATTTAATTCAATTCAAATCTACCTGTCAAAGGGTCTTCCTGACATGAGATATTTTTTCTGTCTGAGGACTGTGAGTTGTTGACCTTTTTTTTCACAAGGTCGTCATTTAAAAGATTCTGCTAACTTCCTATGTCATGAGAAATGATTTTTTGTAAATAGTGATTTTTTTTTTTAAAAAAGCATTGCTCATCTACCACCATTTCCTCTTCCAATGACATGAACCACATCTTCCTCAGAAACCTGCAAAAGTTGGCATGATTCCATGAAAACTATGGGGGATTTGAAATCCCATGCCATTTAAAAATGCTGCATGATGGCAACTGGGTGGGATCATACACACCCCTTTTCCTTTCAGAATGTGGATTTGCCCTGCATGGGAACAACATGTTCAGTCCTTTATCTCTGTGCAAGCTAGCCTGCAACTTGCCTTGCAATTGCATTAAGGAAGGAAAATGATAACCTTCAGGAAGTGGCAAGGCACTGCTCAAACTAGAAGTTGCAAATTTTGGAAATCAATACGTAAATCCTCCTTTTACTAGTTCATCAGCCAGTCAGTTGGTGTACCAACAAAGTTGCAAGCAGTGCCTACTTCATTGTAAGTTTGCATGACAAATTTGAATTTGGCTGATTAACATATATTGACAATATATTGACAATTATGATGAAAGTGGTGATGTGGCTGATTTAGATTATTTTTCTTTAAATTAAACTAATTGTTCAAATGTACCACTCGATCACCTAACAGACAATGTGGTGGTGGGTTGGAGTTCAAGCTCCTGTTCCATTGGTGAAAGTCAGAGTTTGCCAATTATGTTCCCTCTCTCAACCAGTGAATTGTATTGGAGGGCATCAATGTGGACTTCAACAGTTTCCTCATTTCCCCTTCCCCCACCTCACCCTAGTTCTAAATTTCCAGCTCAGCACTGTCCCCATGACTTGTCCGGACTTGTCCTACCTGTCTATCTCCTTTTCCACCTATCCACTCCACCCTCTCCTCCCTGACCTATCACCTTCATCCCCTCCCCCACTCACCTATTGTACTCTATGCTACTTTCTCACTACTCTACCCTCCTGTAGCTTATCTCTCCACGCTTCAGGCTCTCTGCCTTTATTCCTGGTGAAGGGCTTTTGTCCAAACGTTGATTTCGTTGCTACTTGGATGCTGCCTAAACTGCTGTGCTCTTCCAGCACCACTAATCCAGAATCTGGTTTCCAGCATCTGCAGTCATTGTTTTTACCTGCTTGTTTGACACATCGACAAAACAAACATTCACTCCCTCCACCACTGACAAACAGTAGGCAGACACACTGCTGCTATGAGATGTAATACAACAATTCACCAGTGCATCACTTTCTAAACCCATGGCCACAATCTTGTAGAAGGGCAAGGACAAGGGCAGTAGCTACAGAAGAACACCACTACCTGCAAGTTTCCATCTAAGCCATTCACCATCCTTACTTGGAACCATCTCACCATCCTTCACTGCTGTTGGGTCAGAATTCTGGAACACTTCCCCCTAGCAGCCTTTCGGGTGTTCCTACATCAAAACGTTTGCAGTGGATCAAAACAGCAGCTCACCATTACTGTCACAAGGTTAATTAAGGATGAGTAATAAATGCAAAGCGTGTGTAAATAAAATTATGTTTGAGATTCAGTCTAAATAATGGCCCAGTTTCTCTTTAGCCTCATTGATGACAAATGTGTGTTATCATGGTACATAAAGAGCCAAAATAAACTGCAGATGCTGGAATTCAAGATAGACAGGCAGGAAGCTGCAAGAACACAGTAAGCCAGGCTGCATCAGTGAGTGGAGAAGTCGACGTTTCAGGTGTAACCTGAAGTGGCTTAAAGAAAGGAAACAGCGAGTCGTGAGCAAATGTTTATTTTTCAGTCTAGACGGTGGTGGATGGTTGTGTTTCCCAAGGTGTAGTGATAAGATTATGTAATTGAACATAAAATAATTATACTTTGGAATATGGAGAAAAGCTTCAAAATTTTGGTGACTTGATAAATTTTGGAGGCATTGCAGACAGTGAGGATGATGCTGATTAATTGTAACAGGACATTGTATTAAATTCCAATTGCTATCCTAAGAGGTGAGGTGATGCTCTTTGAAAGAGGGAATAAATAAGTGGAGATAATGTAGACTTATTGGTGCAATTCTAATATATATGCAGGAACAGAGGCACCTGGGCTTTCATGTGCAGAGATCATTGAAGGTGGCAGCACATATTGAAAGGGTGGTTAGCAAAACATATGAAATCCTGGACTCTAAATAATGGTTTGAGTATAAAATTAGGGAAGTTATGTTACTTCTATAGAAGACTGGTTATGCCACAACTAGAGTTTTGCATCCTAACTGTAACCCTTTCTGATCTCTCACTTTTTAAAAAGAATCTGACTCTGACTAATTGCCTTTTTAGGTAAGTGGTGCTGAGTTGTCTCTTGAGCAATTTCAGTTCCCGTAGTGAAGGTGCTCACAATTTGCCCTTGGGTAGTGAGATGCTGGTGTTTAACCCAGGAATGATTAAGAACGTACTGATTATATTTTCAAGTCAGAATGGTGTGAGTGTTGAAAGGAAACCTGGTGACTTTGGTGTTTTCATACGTCTTTTAAAGATGAGCCGAGCAAATCGGTCAGTTTAAAATCTATGTAAGGGGCTTTTTTTCTTTTATAGGCAACAACATGGTACAAAATTGATAATCGTAAGGACAAGTACAGATTAATTAAAGAAAACCATGTTATCTTGCTGAAGGTTTGTTGTAAAATGGATTGATGTATACACGAACTTTCAACACTTGTTGCAGATGTCTGAACAATGTTGAATAAAGGGAAAAGTAGCAACATGGATGCCAAATTGGCTGAATGACCAGGAACAGAATGCAGTACTGGTTAATGGGTGCTTTTTGAAATGGTAACAAATTTTGTAGTGAAGTATCCCAAGTGACCCTTGCGTTTCCTAAAACTCTACTGCAGGGTACAATTTTTCAAAATTTTGAATGCTACAAAACGTGGAAGCTTTGTGATCTCTGAGAAGCAAATAGGCAGCCATTCCACTAACTTGATGCTGGCTGATGAAGTTCAATACAAAGTAACATGAAATGCTTTATTTTGGTTGAAAGAAAATTGAATGGCAATGTTAAAGAGTGCAGTTCTCCAAAGCAGGTCAAGAACACTGGCCTGATTGTATATAAGACCATAAGACATAGGAGTGGAAGTAAGGCCATTGGATCATCGAGGTAAAAACAATGACTGCAGATGCTGGAAACCAGATTCTGGATCAGTGGTGCTGGAAGAGCACAGCAATTCGGGCAGCATCCGAGGACAGGCAAAATCAAGTCCACTCTGCCATTTAATCACGGCCGATGGGCATTTCGGCGCCACTTACCTGAACTCTCCCTGTCGCCCTTAATTCCTTGCGAGATCATGAATTTATCAATCTCTGCCTTGAAGACATTTAATGTCCCACTGCGTTCCGTGGCAGTGAATTCCACAGGCCCACTACTCTCTGGCTGAAGAAATGTCTCCTAATTTCCATTCTAAATTGACCCCCTCTATAGGTAGTTAAGCCATTTTGTGGCAGGCCTAGTTGGGAAAGTAGTTAATAAACTGTATGTAATTGGAAGGTTAATGGGAATGGAGTTTAAGAGCAAGGAGGTTATGCGGAACTTGCATAAAACTCTAAGCCTCTTTTGCATTATATCCAACTCTGATTTCCGCACTTTGTTAGGATATGAAGGTTTGGAGAGAGTGCAAAATCAATTCAAAAAGTGTTTACAAAGATTAGGAATTTTGTCCCAAAGATAATTGGGAGAAGTCAGTATTTTCCTTGGCGGGAAGGAGGCAGAGAGGAGAGGAGATAAAGGCATTAAGGGGCCTGAACAGAGGAGATGAAGAGATGCCACCTTTTAACATTAACAGTACAAATAAACGTGGCATTAAATATCAAGGAGAAATTGTTAATCTCTTTGGAGAAGAGCAATGCAGGGTACTAGTGGAGCACAGATATTTGTCTGCATTTATTTGGATAATATGCAGGCTCATGCTGATCTCGCTGTATTTAGATGTGGACTGCTTCATGATCTGAGAAGTTCTAAAGAAATAACTCTGCAAACAGTGAACATCACTTCTGACCTTTTATGATGTACAGGTAAGTTATGTAGACCACTGGGTATTTTTAGTTAGTGTGCAATTCAGTAATGTACTTGTCATTTTTTGGAAGCCTGCCTAAAGCCAGAGACTGTCACTTATTATTCACAGCAACTTCATGCTTGCACGTCAAACAAATTGTTCTTAATTCCTCCCTGTCAATATTTTACATTTTGGTATTGCCATGTACATAATGAAGATTTTGACGATGATTGGGGAGAGCACTATTTTGGGGAGTGATCGGGAAGAGGAAGACTCCATAAGCTGGAAATGAATTTAAGTTGATTAGAGACTTTCATGTCCCTCTGTACAAATTGGAAGCCTGCCATTGGCAAGTACATTTGTTCCTTCCGTGTAGAAGGTGAAACTGCACAACAGAATCTGGAATGAATCTGGATTAGTGATGCTGGAAGAGCACAGCAGTTCAGGCAGCATTCAAGGAGCTTCGAAATTGACGTTTCGGGCAAAAGCCCTCCTTGGATGCTGGCTGAACTGCTGTGCTCTTCCAGCACGACTAATCCAGAATCTGGTTTCCAGCATCTGCAGTCATTGTTTTTACCTCCCTAGAATCTGGAATGAAGACCACCCAGGTGATCAGAACAGTGGCCTAGAAATTCCAAGGCAATGCATCCATGTTTTGGGCACCTGATGAATTCCCTCTCCTCAAATGTGGTGGGCAGGAAACCTGTCCATTTTGGCTGGCAAGATGGTATCTGTCGTAATGAATCACATCTCTCCAGTAGCATTTGTATTCAAAACATAGAATGCCATGTACACAGGAACTACCCTGATTTTAATGTTTCTTCCAGCCTCATTCCATGTTGAACTTGCACAGTGACATCTGGAGGAGCAATTCATCACCTAGAGATATTTTAAATGTGCACAACTGGAAGGTTTAGTTGTCTTGTCATTTTCAGGTTGCTGGTTAATTTCTGGACATCACATTGTGCTTTGTCATTCTCGAAAGTACAATTTGTCTGCATTGTTGGATTGTGATTGCTGATTCATAAATACTTTGACTGGACTCATGTGTGGTCTCATTAAGTTATCTTGAGGGCTGGATGACAAGTAGAAACAGTAAAGAATAGAGCAGATGCAGCTGCCACAAGAGCGAGGAGGTGGAGGCCATTATGCAAGAAACAAATTCAAAGCAACTATTTGGGGAACACTCCCCCTGCACTCAGTCCAGGCACAACTGTACCTCTTCTGTGGAAAGTTCATACTGAGATTGGGCTTCAGCACTGCTGCAGTTTTGCTTGAAAGTAAGATGCAGGAGTGAGGTGACATTTTGTAATCTCTTGTTAACAGTAATTTTCCCCTGAGCTGTTACGGTCGCTATGTAAGCCATCTGAAATTACTTCATTGGACAGAATGGTCTCTATGCTTGTCAGATATCTTGATACAAGTAGGAAATGGATTTTCTGCAACATTTGCCAGCCTACCCAGAGAAATCTGAGACAATGCACCTAACAACATTGCTTGATTATATGCCCATAAGTTGGCTTCAGTAGGCTGCACTTTTGAAATGAATCCTTTGCAGCAAAAGTTGCAAAGCTCCACTAACGAGTTGGCACCAATTCATCTCATACCTTTTGCCTGACTCTTATGTAAGTTCCTGGTGACACATCAGATAAATACTAATACAGAATAAAATTATTTACCAAAAATTATAGCTTTATTTTTCTTTCTATATGGATGGTGCTTGACTCAGACTAGTTCACAAGTTTTGAATTTTTATTTTCAATTTCTAGTATCACAGCAATTTATTTGGTGTTTGTTTAATATTAATTTCACCTAAAGCGTGCTGTGTTTTGGTGATTTTTAATGGTCCCTTGAGAGACTATCTTTCGTGTGTGTGTGTGTGTGTGTGTGTGTGTGTGTAGTATTAAATGATTAATGTTTTCCCTGCATTCACATATTTGATTTCTAATAGAAAGGGTCCTTTCTCTTCTGCAGAAAGCAGAGGCACGTTTTTGGATTGTAACTGCTGTCACCAATACTTTGTTATATCAGTACCTCGAGTTTCCAAATTTGAGAGGTTTAGTTAATACTGAGGAAATTGTAACAAAAGTCAAGAATTTGGAAAATGATCTAATAGGAAATGTCTTTGAAAAACAAGTGAACAAGTGCAACAGAGGGATCCAGGGTATGGATAAATAAATTGTTCAGATTATAGGTTAATACAGATGATTAAATAGAAGCACTGGGGTTAATTTCTAAACATAACCAGAACAATTCATAAGTTTAATACCTGGACAGCAAAGTAATTCTTGTCAGGCAAGATTGACCTATTGGAATTGTTTAAGACTGTCACGATGATAAAAGTAAACTTTTTGATCATATGTTTTATAAAAACTTAGTCTGCTATGGTTTTTGAAAGGGAAAAAACCAACTTGAAATGACCATAGCAGTTGCCTGATCCCACAGGTCAGTCAAGCGTCATGAAATCAATCTGAACTAAAATCAACATTTTTAGTTAAAGACACAAAAACTAATCTTCTCAATCAGGAATGAGAATGGCCTCATTCTCTTTGATTTGTGTCTTGATGAGAATTTTCAGATATTGGAATTGTAAGCAAGGTTCTATTAGCAAACTGTAAAAAGAAGCTCCACAGATGAAATGCACAAAAACAAACTTGTATTTCAAAGAACTGTTTTTGGCAGAGCAGGCAAGTTCTTTTTGTAATTGTAGAACTGAAGCTCCTGTAACTGTAGCACTCACCAATGATGATCCAAAATACTAAATACGCTGCTGTAGTTTCAGGTTAATACCTGACATCACAAGGGTACCTTAAGGATTTTAAACTGTACATTCCTTTAACCTTACTGGACACTGTGCACCTGCATTTGTGTATGTGGCATGACATTTTATTCTGGGTTATCAGATAATAAAACTGGCCTTTCTTCAAGAAAACCTTTGTAATGGATTTCTTATTGCTGCTGAACCATTTAGTTAATTGTTTTAATTGGAGAGAGGTATAACCACATGTGAGAAAAGAAGATAAGCCTTTGTTCCAGCTCTCTGAAAGGAAGAGCGAGTTCACTCCACCCTCCTCATCCAGTTGTAACAGGGTATGGCGGACGTAGAGAAAATGTTTCTATTTGTGGGGAGTCCAAACTAGGAATCAAGGTGGCAGCTGCTGATGAATCCAGTAAGGAATTCAGGATGGACTCCTTTATTCAGAGTGTGCTTCAAATGTGGAACCTACTAATTTCCTGAGGTAGTTAAAGCAAATAGCATTAATGCACTTGAGGGGAAGTGAGGTAAACACAAGGGAGAAACAAACTGGAGAGTATTTTGATCGGGTTCGGTCAAGCAGGTTGGGAAGTAGCTGATGTTGATGATTAAAACTAGCAAAGACCAATTGGACTAAATGACCTGATTCCTGTGTAGTTACATTCCTCTGCTAATATTACCAGTTATGTGATTTTTAGTTGAACAATATTGTATCTTATTTATTTGAAGATAAGAGTGTACGCAGTGTTAACTAGGAGGCTATGTACACGTCTGTCCTCTACGACTGCTGCAGTATTGAGTGCAGAGTCATGGGACTGCCACACTACATCCTGTATCAGTGAATGTTGTCACAACAGTTCACCTAAATTCAATCCTCAGTAACCCACATTGCCACCTTTTATTGTGTGAGCTAACAAAACCTTTGGTCACCATTAGTTAGCTTTGCTGTCACTGTTCTCTTTTATGTTTCTGGTGAGGAATTGTAGGATCCGAGACACCTGCTTTGTCTCCTGTTTTGAGAAAAACCACCATGCAATCTAATGAATGGAGGCTGTTAGGGAAGATGTAGGGCAGCACGGTGGTACAGTGGTTAGCACTGCTGCCTCACAGCGTCAGAGACCCGGGTTCAATTCCCACCTCTGGCAACTGTCTGTGTGGAGTTTGTACATTCTCCCAGTGTCTGCTTGGATTTCCTCTGGGTGCTCTGGTTTCCTCCCACAGTCCAAAAATGTGCAGGTTAGGTGAATTGGCCATGCTAAATTGCCCCGTAATGTTGGGTGAAGGGGTAAATGTAGGGGAATGGGGTCTTGGTGGGTTGCTCTTCGGAGGGTCGGTGCAGACTTGTTGGGCCGAAGAGCCTGTTTCCACACTGTAAGTCACCTAAGTAATCTAATCTAATGTAGCTAACTGCAGCAATTGGATTAGAGTTAGAAACTCTGAGGATACTTAGATTTTAGATCTGGCTCCTTCAAGATGCAGAACTATTCTGCCCTTCTCCACACAGCTCCTTTGCTGCATTGTCAGATTGGGTGTAGAATTACAGAATAAAAAAATCTATGTTAATCATTAGATGATGCAGAAGAAAATTGTGCAATCACTTGGTTTTAATAGCAACTAAACCAGTTTACTAGTTCAAAACAATTCAATCAGGAATTTATAAGCACACAGTGAATGCAAGATAAACAAGTTGATAACTTTTTATCAGAATATCATATGGTTTCAGGTCAGACCGGTTCCGAGACTTATTCTGTGTGATACTTGCTTTCAGTGGTTAGTACTTTTGCCTTTCTGCGCCAGGGTCACAAGTTTCGTTCCAGCCTCTGTGAACTATCAGTGTTGAGCTTGCATTTTCGCCTGTCTGCATGGGATTCCTCCCACAGTTCAGAGATGTGCAGGTTAGGTGGATTGGCTATGCTAAACTGTCCATAGTGTCCAGGGTCATGTAGGTTAGTGAATTAGCCATAGGAAATGCAGGGTTACAGGAATAGGGTAGTGGTGGGTCTGGCTGGGATGCTGTTTGGAAGGTCAGTGTGGTCAAATGGCCAGCTTCCATATTGTAAGGATTCTATAATTCTAAAGCACGGATGGTTTATACTTGGCTGCCACCTATCATTCTTCCTATGTTTCAGTATAGGGAGCTATTCGATGTCAATGTGGAGGATGGATCATTTCTCCTCTGCAGAAGAAACTCTTTTTGATAAATGAAAGTAGTTTGCACAAACTTTTAGGCTTGCTTATGTCATAAGCAATAGTTAATAAGATACTTGCATCTCCATCAAGAGACTGCATGGCAGAGCAGTCTGACTGAACTGCTTGATGGTCCACACAGTGCACATTATGTATCAGAATGGACTGCTTCAGTTATCTCATAAATATGTATTTTACTTTCTGTATTTCATGCAACAGTCAATCTGAAATGTTAACTCTTTTTCACAGATGCTGCTAGACTTGCTAAGTATTTCCAGCATCTTGTGTTTCACTCAAGGGTTTCTTGTATAAAAGTTGTCAGAAGAAAATTAAAATAGTCTTTGGATTTACAGCATGTATCTTAGCCACACTTGCATTTGTGATATCTAAGATGTGACAGCTGCTATCTGCCAGATCATATTGAATGCATGTAGCATTTTAGATAAGCACAGTCCCCTGTCCACATGCTAATTGGACAGCTACTGAAAACCGGATTCTTCAGAGACCATTCTCTCCACTCTTCCCTCACTTTATTAAAGGAAATTAAAGCCAACTATTGAAATTCAAATGTAAACTGTGGCTGAGAAAAAATAGGTTACAAATTGGAATTTAGGATCTTTTTCTTTTCGTGCAGTTCAGTGTTTTAAGCTCCACGGCTGAACCATCCAGTGTGTGAAATATTTATTTTTTTACTGCTGTTCACTTGTAACAGTACTGGAATTGAACAATTACAATGTACCTATTTTTGACTCCATCTACATGATTAATACCTTTTTTTGGTCTTTAGGTGTGCTGTATCTTCAATACGGAGATGAAGTGACACAGTTTGCAATGCCAAATGAAATCACAACTATGGATACAGTTCATGCACTCTTCGTACGTGCCTTCCCTAAGCAGCTCACAATGAAAATGTTGGAATCTCAAAATGTAGCTGTATATATTAAGGATGAGGCAAGAAATGTCTTCTATGAACTATCTGATTTAAGGTAAGCAAATGGTGTCAAATGTTTTTGTTTGCAGAGGATACAACATACACATCCAGACATGCTGCAATCTTTTGAAGTATGCTATTCAGACCATGAAAGTGGCATCTGAATGTTAGGAAAAGCATTTTTATTATGTCGCTTGGATTCGGTTGTCTTGCTTATCATTATTGAAGTTTTCCTATATATATGAAATCTTTCGATACACAAGTAGGAATTTATTTTGATCAAACTAGTCTCACCTATTTTTAGAAATTTCAGTTGAAGTTTCCAAAGCTGTCATAGCATAATTTAAAGAATTAATGCCAAAATCTATTTGCATTTAACTGTGACAAAGTATCCCCCTACTGTATTAAGCTGCAAAGTGCCTTTTCTTTGGTGAAGTGTTAACCTTTTGTGGATCCTGTAGTTTCAAGACACTAAACTGGAATCAACTGATTTTGGCATAGCTTGAAAACGTAACAATTTGAGGCTGAATGTGAAGTTTCTGGGATTTGTTTGCAATGGTTTACATTTGGAATCCGTTTAACTAGGCCTTTAATCAGCTTTACCATGAAGTCTTGGTGAGGCAATAATTTTCCATTTTTTAAACATTGTCAATATAAATGTCCCAAACTTTGGAATTCCTATGAAAACACAAATTATGTTTGCATAGGACCCTCAGTAAACAATTGAATTAAACAAATCTTCCTAGTCTTTGAAATTGACAATATCTCTGTACTACCTCTAGTCGCAATTCAGGTACCTTGCTGTCAGGAACTAGGGAAGTTATAATGGGGGAGAAAAGTGATGCAGACAAGTTTAAATACATATTTTGGTTCTGACTTCACAAAGGAGTACAAGAATAGCATCCTAAAAATGTTGGGGATCAATGAATGATTAATTGTCACATTTGACAAGGGAGATAAAACAGAAGAGTGTTCTGTCACCACAATCTGGCACCATTTTCAGGTATAAAAGAATAAAAATAAAGTGCTTAAATATTTGACTTCATCTTCATGTCCCATTTACTTGCTCACTCCTTGCTATCCAATGCCCCAGGCACATCTTTCCGATGAAGCAATGATTTACCTGCACTTTATTCAATCTAACCTTCTATATTCGCAGCTTACAATGTAGCCTCCTCTACATTGGGGAAACAAAACATAGGTGCTCTGCAAAGTGGTCAGTCTATGTTCTGTCAGCAAAAATGACCCTGAGCTTCCTGTTCCCTGCCAATATTTCTGACTTGGTCTTGCTGCAGTGCTTCAGCAAAGCCAGTGCAAGCTGGAAGAACAGCATCACACTTTCCGCTTGGGGACCCTAAGGGCTTCATGACTGAGTCATAGATCCTTTGGTCCAACTCCTTCATGGTGACCAGATATCCTAAATTAGTCGAGTACCATTTGGCTCATGCCCCTCTAAACCCTTCCATTCATGTAGCCATCCAGATGTTTTTTAAAATGTTGTAATTGTACCAGCCTCCTCCACTTCCTTTGGCGGCTCATTTGATTTGCCATACCAACATGCACCTCGTGTTTATCTAAATTAAACTCCTTCTGTCAATCCTTGACCATTTTCCCTTCTAAGTTTTACTCTGAGGTAACCTCCTTCACTGTCCACTACACTGCCAATTTTGGTGTCATCTGTAAGCATACTAATTGTACATCCTATATTCCGATCCAAACCACTAATATAAATGGCAAAAAGCAGGGGACCTAGCACCAATCAATGTGTGGCATGCCACTTTGATACATTCAATATAGAGTTCCCTAATTTTAGGGCCTGAGCACCTTCTCCCATGTCCTTACCTCAAACCTTTTATGCAGTGAGGGCATCACACGGGCTGCTGTGATAACCAACTCATTGTCAGGTACTAACGGTCCCCATGAGCAGCTATTCATTCTCCCAAGATGACCTTTACCCATTCCTTCCGCCTCCATCCCTCTCTGTCTTGGGTGCTCTTCCTTCCCTTTACTATTTGCAATTGTTCAGCACAGGGGTTTATAGAATTTTAGGTGCCTATTTTGAGGACAGCTGTCCAGAATTTACAGGTGAAGGTAAAGATGTTTTCAGTTCAGGGTAGCCCGACTGAAGATATCCCAGTGGCTCCTGTTTGCTTGTATTTGGCTCTTGATTAACCAATCACCTGACCTTGTCATCTTATCTGAAACTTGCACATGTTGCAGAATCTCGGGCATCTCTGACAGCTTTTGTGAACAGAACTTTCTTCTTTCAATAGTTAGCCACATTTGAGTTCAATCTCTTCAGCATTGCCACCAGGACTTTAATGCATGCCACTACTAATTCACTATCAAAACCTTCCGTTTCACTTTTTTAATAAAAAGCTTTGCTGCATCACTACGATTTTCCTGCCCCCTCTCAATACCATAATCATTCCTGTGTGTATGACCTGTAAGTTTGCTCAACCACTGGTGTTTGTACCTTGCACAGAAACACTATTCAAAAGATTGCTAAGCTTTTGTTTTACTTAGCAGAATGGAGCTAAGGGGAAATTTCTTTTCTTTGCATCTTATTCACTGCTTTGTAAAGATGTACGGAGTGCTCTGTCAATACAAATTGTTTTTGTAAAAGTTCCATTAAGATGTAAATACACTCTGACCACCATCATGTCCAAGTCACTGCATGTATTTAGACATAAGGGTGAGAGACCAAACCTCACATAAATATAGCTTTGAATGCTTGTGAATTGCAGAGTAAACAAATAAAACCCCATGTAAACAAACGGAAGTCAGAAACTCGAGATTCACCCTAGAGTACATACTTTAACACTCTAAGCCTCCTTATATTCATCTGATTCAACAGTTTGTTTTAAGTAGGAACCCTTTCAAACATCACTTCCAGATGGTCCTGGAATCTGGGCAAACAGTAGAAATTTCAGCTGAAGTATAGGATTTTTAGTTTAGCACAGACTAAGTTGTGTACATGAAGTGTGCTCTTGCTAATAAACCATTCATATGGTGTTAATGTTACAGTCTCAGCAGGTTATAAATATTTTTCCATCTAATGGAAATCATTTTTGAACATCTTAATATTTTAGAGGTTTTCAGAGGTAGTGGTATAATGAATAGGGATATCCATAAAATCTCACTGGTTGGAAATGTGCTGAAGCCAATGTTTACAGCATTTTTCTATAAGTGGGGAGGCACG
Organism: Chiloscyllium plagiosum; assembly: GCF_004010195.1. Classification (NCBI taxonomy): domain Eukaryota; kingdom Metazoa; phylum Chordata; class Chondrichthyes; order Orectolobiformes; family Hemiscylliidae; genus Chiloscyllium; species Chiloscyllium plagiosum. The sequence goes on from NC_057714.1 coordinate 80,603,699, forward strand.
GTGGCACAGTGCCAGGGTTCCAGGTTTGATTCCAGCCTTGGGTGATTGTGCAAACTCCACACAGACACATTCTCCTCATGTCTGTGTGGGTTTCCTCCGGGTGCTCTGGTTTCTTCCCACAGTCCAAAGATGTGCAGGTCAGGTAAATTGGCCATAGTGTTCGGTGCATTAGTCAGAGGGAAATGGGTCAGTGTGGACTGGTTGGGCCAAAGGGTCTGTTTCCACACTGTAGGGAATCTAATCGGATTGGTATTGAGGGTTAAGATCCCTGAGTTTGCATATGATACTAAGCAAGGGAGAATAGTGAATTGTGAGTCTGATGCTGAGCACCTTCAGAGGGACTTAGACAAATTGTCCAAATGGGCAGACACCTGGCAGATGAATTTCAATGCAGAGAAATGTGGGATAATGCATTTTGATTAAAAGTACAGGCTCAATTGTACAAAATTGAGGGGAGTACAGGAGCAGAGGGACCGTGGGGTTCATGTACATAATTCTCTGAAAGTGCTCAGGCAAATGGAAACGGTTGTTAAGAAAGCTTGTAAGATCCTTGGGTTTATAAATAGGGTAGAGAGTATAAAAGCTAGGATGTGAGGCCACACCCCTACAAGTCATTGGTCACATCACATTTGGAGTATTGCGTTCAGTTCTCAGTATCTTATTTAAGGAAGAACATTAAAGGCCTTAAAGAATCCCTACATTAAATAGGAACGTATAGAATCCCTACAGTGTGGAAACGCGCCCTTCGGCCCAGCAAGTCTACACCGACACTTTTGAAGAGTATCCCACCTAAACCCCTTCCCCATTACTCTACAGTACCCTTGACTAATGCACCTAACCTACACATTCCTGAACACTGTGGGCAATTTAGCATGGTCATTTCATCTAACCTGCATAGATTTGGATTGTGGGAGGAAACGTGAGCACCCGGAGGAAACCCATGCAGACACTGAGAATGTGCAAACTCCACACAGTCACCTGAGGCTGAAATAGAACCTGTGTCCCTGGCACTGAGCCAGCAGTGCTAACCACTGAACCACCATGCCACCTGGGCAGAATGCAAAGGAAACTTACTAGAATGATGCCAGGAATGTGGGATTTTAGATACAAGGAAAGATTAGAGAAATGGAGCTTATTTTCCTTGGAGTGGAGAAGATTAAGAGGGGACCTATTGAGATGTTCACAATTATGAACAGTTTTGACAGTTCTGATGCCACTCAATGCCAGTAAATAGACGTCACAATTTCAAGATTCAGCAAGAGAGCTACGGGCGACTTCACTACATGGGAGAGTGGTGGAGGTGGATTCCATAGGCGGTTTCAGAAGACAGCTGGATATATATTTGAAAGTATTGGATTAAGAGGACCACATATAAGACTGGAGAATGGAACTAGCTGGGTAGTACTTCCAGGAGCTCATACAGACATGAATGTCCTTCTAATTCTATGATTCCATGTAAAATACATTGGATGCTTTCAGCAAACTTTTCTTGTTCAGGTGTGTCTATTTGAACACCAACACACCCAAGCTCATGATCAGATAATTCTAAATACTTTCAGTGGCTTCTTGGGTATCTTATTGAAAGTGCGCTGCCATCTGTTTTCTCCTATTAAAAAGCTATATAAAGGAAGAATTAACAAACATGACAAAAGATTTGAAATTTTGTATTCCTCAATTGCTAAGTTAAGGAAATATACCATTTTGAGTTATTGAATTCTACAGGTCAAGTGTATCCGTGACTATAGGAATTTTTTCTGAGAGTATTCTGTTCTGTTCCATTTAGTACTGATTTTTGCTGTGTGACAAAGTGGAGTGCAAAATAAAAATATGCAAATTAGTTACTTTTATGAATTGATAAAACCCAGAACTATGTGACACACAGCAGTGTGTTACGTGACCTTTGGTTCCCATGTGCCAAGTTGTTGATCAAACTTGGTAAATTAAGACCAGCCATAGCTCTTAAAATGTCCTCACACCCTTGCCTTCAAGAGGGAAGAGGAATTGATTATAGCCTTGAGCTATTCCTATGTACTTTGTCCCACTTCCTGAACTCTTTAAATATGAACAATGGAAAACTTGTGATCGTATGTTCCTACTTAGAGGTTTGTTCCTGATGCATGAGAAAACCTACCTGTGGGGGAGGTTATAAACTGCATTCATTTGGTTTTTTATAAATTCTTACTCCTCGCTTGCTCTTCCCTACCTCCCCAGACATTCTCATTCTCATTCTCTTCTGATCTTCCACCCTTTTAAAACAACACTTCAACTACTCAATTATTCCCTCACCTCTTCCATTGCCACAAAATCAATCACTGTTGTTTACCTCTGCTGTCCCTTGCCACACACTCACCTGCCAATGCTATTCCCTTCTCTTTTACTTCAGAATTCATAGGGCTTCAATTTGGGATTGACTTGTTCATCATTTTGTCTGATCATTCATCACCTAGAATTTCTTCAGCTTTGGCAGGCATAACTGTGTCTTGCTTTCTTTGGTGAAATGATTCATTTAGAGTAGCACAAAACATTGCTACTAAACAAACCATTGTTTGTATTACCCATTTTTATAAAATTCTATCAACTTTTGTCACAGATGACTTGAATTTACTGATATCCTTCTGAGTACCTTCTGGTACATGATGGCTTTTGAAATAAATGGGAAAAATAATGCAGTGAATTATTTAATGACTTTCAACATACATCAAAGTGTTCAATTATTTTTGTTAATTAAGTTACAGAAAAGGATATCTATTTGGCCCAAGTAAATTCATTTATTTATGAAAGTCCTGTGGTCTTTGGTGTATTATCAAAGCTACATCACTGCAGTTGGATGCATGTTGCGTATGCTAGTCATGCTGAATAAAGAAGAATATTGTGATATCAAGCAATTTTTACCTTTCACTAGTTTATATGTCTGTCCCCTTGACTTTTTGTTTAATTTTTTACATTTCAATTGCCTTTATGTCCTGTTTCCTTACCAGGCTGAGCACAAGTTCTAATCAGATCTTTTTTTCATGAGGGAACCTTGAGGTATTTGATGATGCAACTGTAATATTTGCATGTTCTCATTGTATTTCTGAGCAGCTGGAAGACCAACATGTAATCCTTTGCTTAGTGACCTTACAGCCTTCAAGATTCAACATTGAGTTTAACAATTTTAGAGCATGAACGCCCCCCCCCCTTCATTGTCTATTACTTATACCCATGACCCTAGGTCCCATCATGAATGGGTTGCTTTCAAAGTACCCAACCCATTTTCAATTACTCATACACCCCATTATCATCTATCTAGTTTCTCTTCTTCCCAGGTTGACTATCAACAATCCATTTATCTGGCTACCATTTGTTCTCGCCCCGTCTCCACTTATTTCTCCTTTAACACCATTTTTTTTAGTTGCTTCTAGATTCTGAAGAAGGACTCTATTAATTCTGTTTTCTGTCCACAGACACTGCTAGATCTTCTGAGTTTCTCCAGCAATTTCTATTTTTTTGTTTTCCGATCTCTGGCATGTACAGTTGTTTGTTCTATTATAATGGAAACTACCTGTTTAGACTTGTCCTATAGTACAATAAGTAAAATCAACTCTTTGTATAAAAGGAGTTTAAAAATCTAGGACAATTAGTAGTGACTTCAAGGCTTAGGTGATATTACCTAGTTAGACTGTTCAGAGATGTTATTACACGTGTCTGAAGCAGAACCCGAGGTAGGGGCACTACCACTGCACCACAAAATCCTTCAAAGGGTACTCTTCCTTATGCTGCAACCTTCAAATCATCATCTCTAAAATTCATATGCTTGTCATTGTCCAATTAATCTCTTACTCTGATTGTTTTGAAGGTCAAATTTGTTCCATGACTCCTAGTGTAATTCCATGGTAGGTTAATTGATGCAATTTGAAGACTTGCATATAGTGCACAGTTTGTTGTTTTCTTCAATTTCTCTATTGTGCTATTCTACCCACAGCTCAAAATAAAGCACCAATCAATTAGTGGTAGAGGAGGTTTGTAAATGTGAGAACTGCCTTTAAAAAATTGCCATTGAGAAACCATTTAAGAGCTGAAAATAATCAGATCTAAATGGCCAATTAGGAGAATCTAAAAGGAAAGAACCATATTGCGCGCACAACTGCCTTTTGTCTTCATTGTTTTCCCCTCAGCAGTTAAATTCTTTAAAATGTCCAAAGTAATACTTAATTACTGCATATTAAACATTTCTTCGCAACAACATTGTCATATTTAAATGTGGAATTCTTTCATTTATTTTTAGTATCCTCCTAAGTTTTCAGCTTCAGGCATCAGCCTTTCAAAAAGAAAATCTGGACTTTATTAAGTACAATTTTGCATTTGAGTCCCTGGACCTCCCAGTAAAATGGAAAACTGTAAAGTGATTTCAAAGAAACTACTATAAAATATATGAATATATTTTCTGTTTGGTTCTCAGATTGTTTCTTTTGCTTGATGTCTGATTGTTTCTAAGTTTGTTAAGCTTAATTAAGTTCTCTTGCTAAAGGGAATACAACTTGCAAAACAAATTCCTTCACTGAAGTTGGTCATCTCTCTCTTTTCCCCTTTCATTCTGCAGCACTTGATAGAAACTGTCTCAAGGATGAAATTGAGAAATTTTTTTGAGGAAACATTTCTGATTTAAGAATAGCTTGAGCTAGAGTTGTGTATGTATTTTATGAAAGCTGTCCGTGATCCCATACTCTGGTCCCCCATTCCTAGTGGTGTCTTTCAAAATAATTTATTTATACAATTTTTCACAAAAAAAAGTCAAATTTTGAAATTGTTCCTCTTCATTCCCCTACAAAGCTCCTAGATCTTTTCCTTTAATCATTCACGTGATGAGGGGATCACTGGCTAGGCCAGCATTTATTGCCCATCCCTATTGGCCCAGAGGCTAGTTAAGTGTTAACCAAATTGCTGTGGGTCTGGTGTCACAGGCACCCCAGACCAGGTAAGAATGGCAGTTTCCTTTTCTAATAGACATTAGTGAACCTCTAAAAATTGACAATGGATTCATGGTCATCATTGGGCTCTTAATTCCAGATTTTTACTGAATTCAGGTTCCACCATTTGTCTTGGTAGAATTCAAACCTGGATCCCTAGAATATTAGCTGGGTCTCTGGATTTAACAGTCCAGCAATAAAACCACTAGGCCATCACTACTGCTGGATCCCATGGAATACTTACCTCACTTTTCTGTGTTCACAGTATTGACAAACTGTCTGCGCTGCAGTCTTGCCAAATTCCAAGATTCCCAGCAAAATGTAACAAAACCAAAAGACTACCTCCTAATTTCGGGAGGCATTGCTAAGCCTTGAGACTCTTTGTTCGGGTGCAGCCATTTTTCCAACCTTTATCCAATCCTTCTCAATTGCTCGAATTATTTTCATAGTTTCTTGTTTCATTCATTTCCTGTTGCCTATTTGCAAATCCTTCAGCTTCTCACCATGATATTGCCAAGCTCTAGAAGCTGCACAAGTTGTAACAAAGTTTTGGATGTCCAACTCCATGTTCTTGACAACTAAGTGAACCTCTTCTGATGCATATTGTGTCCTCTAATCTGCTCTGTATTTCTAATTTACAGGGTTAACTCCATAGATACAGAAATGCATGCTCACAATGAAAATCATGGATTGCAGTTTTTTTCAGAAAGTATGTTGGAGAATTTGAACTGGCTGGTTGGGAAATTCATTCTGTGTTTTAATACATAATCTGTACACTCACATGTACACGTTAATGGCAAGAATTCATCATTTGGCCCTTCAAGATTACTGTGCTATTTGACAAGGTCATGGTTGGTCTGATAATCTCACCTTCACTTTCTTGCCTACCTCCAATATCCTTGTATTTTTGACTAACTAGGAAATCTAGCCCTGATGAAGGGCTTTTGCCTGAAATGTCGATTTCCCTGTTCCTTGGATGCTGCCTGAACTGCTGTGCTTTTCCAGCACCACTCTAATCTAGAATCTACTAACTAGGAAATCTATCTACTGCTGTCTTAAAATATTCAACGATCCTCTGCCCTTCCACTAATCACTGGAAAAAGAATTTCTAGTTTCTGCTTCCTCAAAAACAAATTCTCATCTCAGTATTAAATGAGATTCTGCTTATTTTTAAACTGTCCCCCTTAGTTCTGGAAACCCAGATAGGAAATTATTCTTTCAGCATCTACCATGTGAAGTCTCATCAGGATTTTGTGCGTTTCAATAAAATCACTTCTCATTCTTCTGAGCTCCACTGGATAGAAGCACAACCTGCTCAACATTTCCCACATAACAGGAATGGACCTTCTCCACACTGCTTCAAATGCAAAAATATCCTTTCTTAAATAAGGCAACAAAATTGTATACTTTATTCAAGTTGTGTTTTCATTGCCCTGTACAGCATCCTACTTTTGTATCCAATTGTCCTTGTAATAAATAGCCGCTTTCCAAATCACTTGCCGCATCTGCATGCTCACTTTTTCTGATTCATGCTCCAGGATATCCAGATTCCTTTGCACCTCAGTTCTGCAGTATCTCCAATTTTAATTTTTCTTTTCTATTCTTCCTGCCAAAGTGAGAGCAAGTTCACATTTCCCATATATTACTTCACTATCAAATCTTTGCTCACTCACTCAATCTTTCTAACTCACCTTGTAGACTTCTGATGTCCTCTTCATAACTTACTTTTCTACTTTGTCGTCAGCCAGTTTAGTTGCCACTCAGTCAGCAAAGTTATAGGGTCATAGAGATGTACAGCATGGAAGCAGACCCTTCGGTCCAACTTGTCCATGCTGACCAGATATCCCAACCCAATCTAGTCCCACCTGCCAGCACCTGGCCCGTATTCCTCCAAGCCCTTCATATTCATATATCCATCCAGCTGCCTTTTAAATGTTGCAATTGTACCAGCCTCCATCACCTCCTCTGGCAGCTCATTCCATGCACATTTCACCCTCTGTGTGAAAACGTTGCCGCTTAGGTCTCTTTTATATCTTTTTTCCCCCCTCACCCTAAATCAATGCCCTCTAGTTCTGGACTCCTCAACCCCAGGGAAAAGAATTTGTCTATTTATCCTATCCATGCTGTTGATATTGATTGTAAATTGTTGAATCCCCTGATGCCTGTGGCATTCTACTTATTACATCTTGCCAACTTATTCTGACTCAAATTAACACTCTGGTTAGCTAACAAGAAACAAGAGTCAATCTTCTTTCCATGGTAACATGTTATCCTCTATACCACAAGCTCTTCTGTTTAGTAACGTTTGGTGTGGCATCTAGTCAAATGCCTTCAAGTACACCATTTTTACATTTTGCTTGTAACTACTTCAAAGTGCTCTTAATAAATTTGCCAAGCTCCGTTTCCCTTTCACAAAACCATGTTGACTCTGCCTGATTTTGTTTCAATAAGCACCCCTCCTTTAACATCCTTAAGAATAGATTCCAGCATTTTCCTGTGACTAATGTTAGAGGAACCATCCTGTAGCTTACTGATTTCTGTCTCCCACTTTGTAGACAGGAGTTCTATTTGCAGTGACATGTAATATCTGCTTTTTAACATCTATCGTTGACATAAGTAGTTTAAATTAGAGACAAACACCAAAATCTATTCTGATATGTACTTGACCAAAATTAAGAATTAATTAATTTTCCTCCGTAGGAAACCCTTTTCCTCTTTTTATCTCCTTGCATAATTGAGCTTAGTTTAAGTCATGAGCACCCAGAAAGGAAAATTGAGATTAATTTTTGCTACTTTAATATAAAAAATTGTGAAATCCAATACTGTCCACTAAGGTTTTTAAAGTAAGTTATGAATGTTATGAACAACATATAGGAAGATAATCAGAAGGCTGTCTATTTGTTATGAAATGACACAGCATTACTCAACCCAATATGAAACAGATTCTAATCACTGGACACCTAGCTATGCATTCTGCAAAATAATGGTTGTTTTAATCATAATTTGAATGTTTAGAATCCTGTCAGATATTCACAGCTTAAAAGTATTTTGTCAACTTTTTAGATGACAAAGTCCTAAATATTTCTACATTATTTATGTGAAAATATCTGGATTTCAAAAGCATAGACGTATTTGAACAGATTTGATGTCCTTTACCTTGAATATCATCTCTTTGAACACTATGACTCTTCTGAAATTGAACTGAAGCCAAGGCTTCTCATTACAGATGAGAAATAATCTGTTGCCTGTGATGTTGAGTAAAATAATTATAATCAAACTGTGAGGAATAACTGAGTTTCATACTCTGAGCCAGGTACATTGGGATATATTATCCTTAGAATGTGTATTGGAGATTTCGTGCTTGCACATAACCAGTTGTGCTGTGAGGTTATCACACGATGAGGAATTTGGAGTTGCTATATTCTGTTTTGGGCCTGTGTAAATTGGAAAGTACCTGAATTTTTGGCCTGGGTAAATTGGCAAGTACTCTAATTTCAGTAAGCCTTAACACTTGATTTGATCTCCATATAAGTATACTATGGCCAAGCTGATGAGCAAAGATTTAAATTGTCTCTGAAACTATCCACAATCAGATCTGATGTGCAGTATAGTTCTTTGGATAGCGTTTGCTACTGGACTGAAAGGGTTTGTTTTGCCTGCTCCAATGTGAACCCAGGCTAGTGGATCTATTCCATTAATTTTTTTAATTGCCAATATGAATAAGTAGGTTTGATTGACATTTTCTTCAGACTGAGATAGAGTGAAATGAAAGGATTTGATGGTGAGGCTGATTGTAAACAAAATAGAATTCTTGAGGGAAGAAGTAAAAGTAACAAACTAGGAAATACTTGGTTAAAAAGTAAAACGTTTCTATAAACCACACTAATGAACATACAAGATGAAAAGATAGGCAAGAAAAATACATGTAAACTATACAAGAATTCTTCAGATGAATGGCACAATTAAATTGGAAAAGGAACGACAGCTCAAAAGAAGGGCTGAGAAGTGACAGATGGAGTTTAATTCAGATAAATGTGAGGTGCTGCATTTTGGGAAAGCAAATCTTAGCAGGACTTATACACTTAATGGTAAGATCCTGGGCAGTGTTCCTGAACAAAGAGACCTTGGAGTGCAGGTTCGGAGCTCCTTGAAAGTGGAGTCGCAGGTAGATAGGATAGTGAAGAAGGCGTTTGGTATGCTTTCCTTTATTGGTCAGAGTATTGAGTACAGGAGTTGGGAGGTCATGTTGCGGCTGTACAGGACATTGGTTAGGCCATTGTTGGACTATTGCGTGCAATTCTGGTCTCCTTCATTTCGGAAAGATGTTGTGAAACTTGAAAGGGTTCAGAAAAGATTTACAAGGATGTTGCCAGGGTTGGAGGATCTGAGCTACAGGGAGAGGCTGAACAGACTGGTGCTGTTTTCCCTGGAGCATCGGAGGGTGAGGGGTGACCTTATAGAGGTTTACAAAATTATGAGGGGCATAGATAAGATAAATAAACAAAGTCTTTTCCTTGGGGTGGGGGAGTCCAGAACTAGAGAGGGCATAGGTTTAGGGTGAGAGGGGAAAGATATAAAAGAGACCTAAGGAGCAACTTTTTCACGCAGAGGGTGGTAAGTATATTGAATGAGCTGCCAGAGGAAGTGGTGGAGGCTGGTACAATTGCAACATTTTGGAGGCATTTGGATGGGTATATGAATAGGAAGAGTTTGGAGGGATATGGGCTGGGTGCTGGCAGGTGGGACTAGGTTGGGTTGGGATATCTGGTCGGCAGGGACTGGTTGGACCAAAGGGTCAGTTTCCATGCTGTACATCTCTCACTCTATAATAGGAATCTGTTTGAACTGGTTTGTAAGGATACAAGTATCAAGAAGATCCTGGATATTATTCAAGTCACTGTTGTTATTGTTAGCATTTTTTTAATGTAATAAAACATCCCATGATGCCTTTCAGGAGCATTGTAAAACAAAACATGACATCACCTGAGCTGTATGATATTGGTTGCTTGGTCAAGAAGCTAGTTGTAAGTATCTTAAATGAGACAAAGTAAAGTAGATATGGAATTCCAGAGCTTAGCTCATGGGCAACTAACAGAATGGATACCATTAGTGGAGCAGTTACACTGGAAATGCACACAGGGTTACAGTGAAGAGTGCAGATACCTTGGTGAATATTGAGTTTGGATGTGAATGCAGAGATTGCAACAAGCGATGTCATGGAGGGATTTGAAAATAAGAATAAGAATTTTTAAATGAAGACCGCTAAAGCCACAAGGAAACAGGACTTGCAGTGTGTTAAAATACTAGGAGCAGAGTTTTGAATGATTTTAAGTGTGAAGGTGATGTGTGGGCGGTCAGCCAGCATTGGAATAGCTGAGTGTAGAAGTAACTATAAAAACTTTATTTTGTATATAATTTGGATGTTAAAAATGAGCAGATAGGTTTTGGTCAACTGTGAAGGTGATTTTTGTTTTGTTTTTAAAAGGGTCAGTCATTTAGAACAGTGACCTAAATATGTCATTTCTAGTAAGGCATGTGACTTCAGTCAGATGTCTGACCGGATACGATGGTGCTAATAGAAGGAAAATGAATACTAAGTTTACAACAGCTCAGAGGCCATTGGATTAGCTTTTGTCTTCAGTCAGAAATATCCAAAGTTGAATTTATAAGAAAAGCAGTTTGCTCCTAACAGGAGAATCAAGTTGTCAGTCCAGGGCGATCAGTTTTTTTTTTCTCAATATTTCTTCATGGGTTTGGCTATTTATGACAGGATCTGCATTCATTGCCTTTCTCTAATTGCCCCTTGAACTCAGTGGCTTGTTTGGGCTATTTCAGAGGGATTTTAGTATTGGGTCTGGAGTTGCATGCAGACCAGACCAGGTAAGGATAGTACATTTCCTTCCCCGAAGGATACTAGCAAATCAAATGGGTATTTACAACAATTAACCTAGTTACATGGTCACTATTAGACAGATTTTTTTTTTAAATTAAAGGCCGTGAAGACCATTACTTTGTATATTCTCTATTTTTGATTGTGAATTGAAATGGGAAAAGAATTGTTTTGAAAACCAAGGACTGTTGATGGACTTGCTTTTTAAAAACTAACTTTTAAATGCTGTTCAGACCTTTGCTTGCTGCAGTTCTGGGGGAAGGACTGCAGATGGTGCTGAAGTTAGCAGATGTATACAAAGTAAGATTTGGCAGGCAAGATGTAGCTGATTAATCTGTGTTATGGTGACCACTTATCAAACATAAAAGCCTTCTGCCTCCCAGACAGTTGAATCATTTGTGAGTATAAATGTTTGTGCAGAAGCCACCAGACCTCTGAAAAGGAAAAGCTCCATTAATTCTTTGCGACCCTGAAGGAAGCCAGTTTATTTCCCTTCACCAGTTTCTGTAAACTGTGACTTTTAACCAACAAATCAAAGACATTATAAATGTGAAGTAATGAAGCAGTTGTTCTTTGCTTCCTGCAAGCAGGTGAAAATACTTGGATAAGTTAAATAAACCAATTAATTGAAATAGTAAATAATTTTTAGAAGCATTCACTAGAGGAAGTGTACTAACCTGCTTTCTGATGACATGCTATCCAAATTCTGCAGTAAATCACTCTAGGTGTTAAAGTAGAATAAAGAACAGTAGATGTTGAAGATCTGTAACAGAACCAGAAACTGGTGGGGAACCTCAATGCATCTGACAGAGTTGATATTTCAAGTCCAGTCACCCTTAGAGTTCTGAAGAAGGGTCACTGAACTCAAAAACTTAACTGTGCTTTCTCTCTGCAGATGCTGCCAGACCTGAGTTTCTCCTGTAGTTTTGTTTCAAACTCTAGGTTATGATTGAATTCCAAAGTCAATTCATGCAAAACTGTAGCTTTCCAGGATTATTCACCACTGCTTAGAGGGGTACTTTCTTATTCAAACAACTAACGAGTAGACAACTGCAGTGAAAACCAAATAAAGAGCAAAACACAGCAGAACTATCCAGAAGCTTTTGTAAGGCACATTCATGGCTTCAAAATCGCAGTCAGAACTGGTTCACTTTTCTTTTTCCTCACTTCTACTAATGTTGTGTAATTGGCTGGCCAGCACCAACCTGACCTTGATTGACCAATCATTGCCAGCTCTGAGTCTGGAATGTCTGAGCCAAAACACTTGTCGTGTTCTTTGGACAGTAATTAACCTGCAATTATCTTTCCAGGCCAGTTCTCATAAACAAACATCAGTTTGGGGGTTTGCTCTGTTTTTAATGCAAGTTGCTGCTCAAAGTTAAAAGTTCAATTTTCAACTGCAGCTCACAGTTCCAAACCAAAAATAAAAATAAAGGTCTTAACAATAGGTTGGATAGACACAGATCTGGCAAATGGAGATCAGTGTAGAAAAATGGGAAATCATTTATTTTGGAATGAAGAATAATAAAGATGCCTATTATCTAAATGTTGAGAGGTTGCAGAGGTCTGAAATGCAGAGGGGTGTAAGTGTTCTAATAGGCTTGTATGCAAGTATAGAAAATAATCAGTAAAACTAACTGATTTTTTTTATTGTGAGGGGAGTTAGTGCAAGGATGGGGAGTTATGCTTCAGTTATACAATCAGTTGTCATTGGCAGTCCCCTCCCATTGGCGATGACTCTCTCAATTCAGGATAAGGCCACCGGTAGCTATACAGATCGATGCAGCTTCTGTAGGCTCTGTTACATTTGGGGCAGGTGGTGTTGGGAAGGGGTGGGTAGAGCATTGGAGTGGCTGTGTACCCCTTCTGTTATTTACACCTGGCTTCCACTTTTTGTCAACAGCATGTCTTGAGATCCTCCATACCTTCCCAGATGCTGCTCCTCTACTTTTTGGATGGTCTTGGACCAGTGATTTCTAGGTGTCACTGGGCATGCTGCACTTTGTCAGTGAGACCTTGAGGGTATCACTGAAGCACTTCCTCTGTCCATCTGGGGCTCACATGCCATTTTGAAGTTGGGAGTAGAGCACCAGCTTGGGGAGTCTCGTGTTCATCAAGCGGATGATGTGCCCAGGCCATCACAGCCTTTGATAGGTGGTCAGTTCGTCGATGTTGGTATACAGGGCAATGTAAGACTGCATCTAGAGTATCGTGCAGTACAGGGCACAGTCCTTACAAGTGTTGGAAGCTATTCAGAAGATTTACTAGACTATTACCTGGGATGAGGAAATACCAGACAGGCAGGCCTGAGTCCCCTGGAGCATAGAGTCGAAGATGACTTAATTGAAACAGAAGGATCCTGAGGGGACTTGACCAGGTGAATGTGGGGAATATGTTTTCTCTTGGAGAATCTAGAACTAGGCATACGTAAGATACTATTGGACTGCATAGTCTTCTGAGAGGATATCACTGAATTTCATTGACAAATCAGTATTCCAGGTTTTAGGGAAGAGTGAGTGAGCCAGCCAGTCTTTATGGTTTACCATGTGGATAGAAGTGCATGCTCAGATTGAAGTGGCCAAGTTTATGAAGATTTAAAAGACTGGAAAATCTGTCTAGCTTTAGCTACTTGGAGGAATCTTAGCATTTTCTTGCACTGATAGCCAGCTTTGGATTTAAGAGTTGCCAGGCTGATTAAGGAATTGGGGAAAAATACCTGAAGAGTTAAGATTTGCTTTCCAGGACATTAGACTATGATTTGCAGGAAAGTAAAGAATAACTGCAGCAGCAGATTTTTGGTCCGTTTCAATGTTAAAAATAGGATAGTTTCTGTAATTTAGAATGCAAGTTGCTTACTGCAATGTTAAGCTAATGTTGCCTTAAGTTTGCTTTTTTTTATGGTAGACATCTTTTAATGTGAAATTTGAGTTGTCCTTTCAGCTCTTCAGTAGAAGTTCAAATTTCTTAAAACGTTAATGGTTTGTTTGGTAAACAGAACTGAGTGATGGAGACGATATAGGATTCGAACCTCAGTTCAAGGTCCAGTAGCATAGTGAGATTGAGAGTATTGGGGAAATACAGAAACAAGAGATTGAGGGAAAATCAACCCAAATGTTTGGTTTGGGATCATGGTGAGGGAAGGGGATGGGATGGTGTAATCAGTAAAGTGGATTAGAATTTGTATAAATAGTTGCATTACCTGAACAAAGGTGTGCTAAATATAAATGGTGTCAAATCTAGCCCAGATACTTTGTACTAATTTACAAAACAATTAAGAATAATGTTCACATCTAAATATCTTTAAGATCTGGTAACATGAGATTGCAGCTGGAATATTTCTTCTCAAGTCAGGAGACTGAAATGGGGCAGAGATCATATTTGCTAATGAGCTTATTAGAGTAAACTTTTACACTGTTGTCTGGGCAACTTGAGGAATTGTGCTGGTCATCACTGTTTTGCACACTGAGTCATGGTACCTAATATGTCAAAACCACCAACAACTATGGAAACATCTGTAAACTGGCTGACTTGGGATTTATTTTTCTGCTGTTAGGGATGATTGTGGACTCTTAACCAGGTTTTGGGGAGGATTATCTTCAATCCTAAAAGTAGGAAAATAAGTCAAACATGCTATTTCTTATCTTTTGGGGCATTCCTAAAATGGTCTGCAGTCAATCAAGCTATTATCTGAAATGTAGTGTCACTTAATGCAGGCAAAATTGTAAATATTTGAGTAAAATATTCATATACCCATCCAGATGCTTTTTAAATGTTGTTATACCAGCCTCTACCACCACCCCGGGAGCTCATTCCATACATGCACCACTGTCTGTGTGAAGATGTTGCCCTTTAGGTCCCTTTTAAATCTTTTCCCTCCCACCTTAAGATTATGCCCTCTAGTTTTGAAACTACCTGGGGTGAAAGACTTTGGTTATTTACCCTATCCAAGCCCCTCATGATTTCATTAACTTCAGCAAGATTACCCTTCAGCCTCTGATATCCAGGGAAAACAGCCCTAGCTACTCAACCTCTTCCTATAGCTCAAATCCTCCAACCCTGGCAACATCCTTGTAAGTCTTTTCTGAACCATTTTGAGTTTCCCAACATCCTTTCTATCATAGGGAGACCAGAATTGCACGCAGTATTCCAAAAGTGGCCTAACTGATGTCGTGTACAGATGTAATATGACATCCCAACTCTTATACTCCAGTGCACTGACCAATAAAGGCAAGCTTACCAAATGCTGCCTTCACTATCCTATCTACCTGCAACTATACTTTCAAGGAACTAAAGTCCTTTTGTTCAGCAACAATCCCCAGGACCCTACCATTAAGTATATAAGTCCTACCCTGATTTGTCTTACCAAATCTTACATTCATAGACTCAGATATACAACATGGAAACAGACCCTTCAGTCCAACTCATTCATGCCGATCCAATATCCTAAGTTAATCTATTCCCGTTTTCACAGCACTTGGCCCATATTCATCTAAACACTTCCTAAACATATACCTATTGAGATGCTTTTTAAATGTAGCAATTGTACCAGCCTCCACTTCCTCTGGCAGCTCATTCCATACACACCAACCTCTGCATGAAAATGTTGCCCCTTACATCCATTTTAAATCTTTTCCCCTCTCACCTTAAACCTATGCCTTGGACTCCATCTGCCACTCCTCAGTCCACTTGCCCATCTGATCAAGGCCTCATTGTACTCTTGAGGTAACTTTCTTTGCTATCCCCCTATACTACCAACTTTGGTGTCATCTACAAACAACATAGAACGTTACAGCGCAGTACAGGCCCTTCGGCCCTCCATGTTGCCTGTGGAACCAAACTGAAGCCAATCTCAACTGCACTATTTCATTTTCATCCATATGAGCATTTAAATGCCCTAAAATTGGGGGGTCTATGACTGTTGCTCACCCCTTTTGAGTAACGAAACTACCTCTGACATCTGTCCTATATCTGCCATCCCTCAATTTAAAGCTACGTCCCTTCATGCTAGCCATCACCATCCATGGCAAAAAGGCTCTCACTGTCTATCTAACCCTCTGATTGTTTCTGTCTCAATTATCTAACCCTCTGTTTCTGTATCAATTAAGTCACGTCTCAAAGTCCTCTCTTAAGCACACAGCCTAAAGTACCTCGGCCTTTCCTCAAAAGTCCTTCCGTCCATACCAGGCAACATCCTAGTAAATCTCCTCTGAACCCTTTCCAAAACTTCCATGTCCTTCCTATAATGTGGATTTACTAATCATTCCACCAATGTTCGCATCCATGTCATTATCCTTCAAACTGACAAACATTATATCTGAAATACCTGAGGTTTACTGTATTATCGCAGACTCCGTGATGTCTGAGTAGTCAGTTGAGGGTGCAAGTAAGAAAGCTCTCTGCTGGTAAGTATTTAACGCAAAGTTGCATTGTTATTTAAGTAATTTATTCTGTAAGTAAAGTATATCAGTGTATGTACGCTCTGCATTACATTTCTATTATGTAGTGTGTGCTTTCCATTGATTATATGGACTGATTTGATTTATTATTTGATCAAATGGCACACTTCTGGTTCTGTAAGTGTCAGTTAATAAAAGGTTTGCTGCATTTGTTTTAAAGGCAAATGAGACACTAATTAAAACATGCTGGTATGATGTAATTGCTATCTCTGAGACCTGGTTGAGAGAGGGGCGGAATTGGCTGCACAATATTCCAGGATAAAGGATTGTCAGGTATGACAGGGAAGGAGTTCAAAGTAGAGGGTATGTCGATATTGATCAGGGAATTGATCACAGCAGTGAGGAGGGGTAACTTCTCAAAAGCTTCTCAAATGAAACCATATGGGTAGAACCTGATCTAAAATGGAGCAGTTACATTGTTGGGAGTGTATATAGGCCTGGAGGAAGAACGCCTCATCTTCTGCCTCGGAACACTTCAACCCCAGGGCATCAATGTGGACTTCAACAGCTTCCTCATTTCCCCTTCCCCCACCTCATCCTAGTTTCAAACTTCAAGCTCCGCACTGTCCCCTTGACTTGTCTGACCTGCCTAGCTCCTTTTCCACCTATCCACTCCATCCTCTCCTCCCTGACCTATCACCTTCATCTCCTCCCCCACTCACCTATTGTACTCTGTGCTACTTTCTCCCCACCCCTACCCTCCTCTAGCTTATCTCTCCACGCTTCAGGCTCTCTGCCTTTATTCCTGATGAAGGGCTTTTGCCCGAAACGTCGATTTTGCTGCTCGTCGGATGCTGCCTGAATTGCTGTGCTCTTCCAGCACCACTGATCCAGTGTATATAGGCTCCCTAGCAGTCTGAGAGAGAGAGATGTGCAGATCTGCAAACAAATTTCTGAGAAGTGTACAAGTAATAAGGTAGTAAGGGAATTCAACTTTGACATTAGCTGGGGTAGTCACAGGGTGAAAGATTGAGGGACCAGAATGCTTAAAATGCATCCAGGAGAGCCTTTTTAAATAAGGTCCAACAAAGTCATGGTAATTTTAGATAATGTAACCAGGCAAGTGGTTGAAGTATCAATCTGGAAGCATTTTGCAGACAGTGATCATAACTCTGTTAGATTTAAGATTACCATGGAGAAAGACCAGGATGGGCCTGCAATTACAGTTCTAAACTGGGTGAAGGCTGATTTTAATAAGATAAGGTGTGATTTGGCCACAGTGGACTAGGAGCAGATACTTTTGGGTAAGTCTGTGTCAGAACAGTAGGACACAGTCCAGAAGGAAATAAGGAGATAGGGTCAACATGGTCCAATGAATAAAAAGGAGGTGGGTCCAGCAAATCCAGTGACCCCTGGATATCAAGGGATATACAGGATTGGATAAAGATGAAAAGGAAGGTTTATAGCAGATACTGAGGGCTGCAAACAGCAGAAGCCCTTGAGTAATATAGAATGTGCAAGAGAAAATGTAAAAAGGAAATCAGAAGAGCAAAAAGGGGGAATGACAGAATAATGGAAGGTAAAATAAAAGAAAATCCTAATTAATTTTGAAGAACATTAAGAATAAGAGGATAACTAGATTAGTTATAGAGTAGGCGAAAGTGAGGTCTGCAGATGCTGGAGATCAGAGCTGAAAATGTGTTGCTGGAAAAGCGCAACAGTTCAGGTAGCATCCAGGGAACAGGAGAATCGACGTTTCGGGCTGAAGAAGCGCTTATGCCCGAAACGTCGATTCTCCTGTTCCCTGGATGCTGCCTGACCTGCTGCGCTTTTCCAGCAACACATTTTCAGCTAGTTTTTGAGTAGGGCCCATTTAGGATCACCATAGTATTGTGTGTGGAACCAGAGGGCATAGGTAGACTATATTTAAAAAAAAAGGAGCAGAATTAGGCCATTCGGCCAATTGAGTCTGCTCCACCGTTTTGACCATGGTTGATATATTTCTCGATCCTATTTTGCTGCCTCGTCCCATAACACTTCATCTCCTTACCAATCACAAACCATCAGTGGTTCCTCGCAGAAGAGGATGACTCCCTTCCACTCTGTGTGAGCCCATAGGTGACTGAATAGATCAATGCAGCTACTGTTGGCTCTGTCAGACTGGGGCAGGTGGTAGTCATGGGAAGGGGTGGATGGGGTATTGGCTGGTTTTGCTTAGGGGAATTCCTATCTGACCAAGTTATTTGAATTTTTTGAAAAGGTGACCAGGTGTACAGATGAGGGCAACACATCTAATGTAGTCTACTTGGACTTCAGCAAGGCTTTTGTTGAAGTCCCACATGGAAATAAGATAGTGAAGGTAAGAGCCCATGTGATCCAAGGAAATCCAGCTGATTGGATCCAGAATTGACTGAGGAAGCAGAGGGTGATGGTTGAGGCTGTTTTTGTGACTGGGAGCCTGTCACAGTAGGTTCATGGATGATCTGAAAATTAGTGGAGAGTGGAGGATGTTAGTCTTAAATTACGCAGCAGGATCTAGCCATCTGATCAGATGGACTGATGAGTAGAAATTGGAATTCAATCTGATGTTCTTGGAAGGACAAACAAGGCAAGGAAATACATGTGAGATCAGGAAGCACCTAGGAGAGACCTTGGTAAGCATGTCCACTAGTTCCTCCAAGGTAGCAGAACAGGTTAAGATAGTATATGAGAGATATTTTCTCATCAAACTGATCAGCAATGTCATTAGACATGTCTAGAGCAAATGGGACTTGAACCCAGGTATTGCAGGTCAGTGTTCAGAGCACGAGCACTATGCTCCAGAGGCATAAACTTAAGGGGCAGGAGGTTTACAAGGGACATAAAGAGAATTCTAAGAGATTATTGTGCAAGACTGAAGCACATGGGATTGGGGCAAGTGAGAAGGGTAGGAAACTGGTTGGCAGAGAGGAAACTGAGTAAGAATTACTGGGTCCTTTTCAAATTGGTGGGCAGTAACTAGAAGGGTGCCACAGAGATTGGTGCTGGGACTCCAGCTATTCACAATATATATTGATGATTTGGATGAGGGAACAAAATGTAACCTCAAAGTTTGTAGATGATACCAAGTTGGGTGGGAGGGTGAATTGTGATGAGGATGCGCAGATGCTTCAGCATGGTCTGGACAGATTGGGTGTGTGGGCAAACCAATGGCAGATGCAGTGTAAGTTTTAATAAATGTGAGGTTATTCACTTTGGGAGCAAAAACAAGAGGCAGATTACCACCGGAATAGCTGTAAATTGGGAGAGGGGAGTGTGCAGCAGGACCTGGGTGTCCTTGTGTACCAATCGCTGAGGGTAAACATGCAGGTGCAGCAGATGATATGTTCGCCTTCGTTACGAGAGGTTCTGTACAGGAGCAGCGATGTGTTGTTGAGGTATTCGGGGCATTGGTGAGGCCACACCTGGAATATTATGTGCAATTTTGGTCTCCTTTTCTAAGAAAGGATGCTCTTGTTCTGGAGGGAGTGCATTAAAGGTTTACCAGGCTAATTCTGGGCATGGCGGGACTGACATATGAGGAGAGATTGACAAGATTAGGTTTGTTTCTTCTGGAGTTTTGTATTGAATTAAATTGAATTTATTGTCACATGTACCAAGATGCTTGAGGGGGGATCTCATCGAGACTTAGAAAATTCTAGCACGACTGGTTAGGGTAGATGCAGGGCAAATGTTCCTGATGGTGGGTGCGTCTAGAACCAGGGGTAACAGTCTGAGAATTTGGGGTGGGCCATTTAGGACAGAAATAAGGAGACCTTTCTTCAGCCAAAGAGTGGTGAGCCTGCGGAATTCATTACCATAGGAAATAGTTGATGCCAAAACATTGAATATATTCAAGAGGCAGCTAAGTATATAGCACTTGGGGTGAATGAGATCAAAGGTTATGGGGAGAAAGCAGGATTCGGCTGTTGAGTTGGATCATCAGCCATTATCATGATGAAAGGCAGAGCAGGCCCAAAGGGCCAAATGGCCACCTCCTGCTCCTATCTTCAATGTTTCTATTATTTTTTCCTGCAGAGGTTGGTGGGAATCTGGAACTTGCTGTTTATAAGGTTGGTAGCTGTAGAAACTCTCAACATTTTAAAAGTATTTAGATTTACATTTGCAGTACAAGCCATACACGGCTATGAGTCAAATACTGAAAAATAAGGATTAGAATTGTTAAGTGGTTTTTGACTGAAGCAGACTCAAGGACATGTCCATATGCTGTAGACCGCAATGACTCTGACTCTTTGGATTTTCTCCCAACTTTATTTTCATATTATTTCCCAATACTCTGATAACTAAATAAATTTTCATGTGAACAGCTTGGTCTGATGCGAATGTTTACACATTAGTAACTGCAGGAGTTACTAATGAAAATAATGAGCCGGAGCTCTTCGGTGTTCCTGAGCAGATTAAAAGGCAGGTAAAGGCTGCTGAGTTTAGGGATAGCTCTAATTTTTGTCTGAAGCTGATTTTTCTTTTTGAAAAATTGGTGCAAATTATTTTAATTTTAAAATGTCTTACAGCTACAGCTGAAATGATCAGACCACAGGGTTTGAACGTGACTTTTGCTCAATGCTTTACCTTGCTACTTTCACTTCATCACATTTACTTGTAGAATTTTGCAGGATTGTTTTGTCTTGCTGGTTGAGTTCATCCATAACAATTTCTTGAAAGTGGCATCTGCCTTTGATTTCCTGCCAGAATATAGTTGTACTTGTGCTTTTGATGTGTTAATGTATGTACTTTGCAGGATTGGGTTTTTACTATTACTGTAGGCAACTGCATGTTCTGACTGGCAGATAATTGAGAGCAATCCTATAATTCATCATGAAGGGTAGAGAAGGAATGTGCTTGCCAACCCTGTAATTTTGCATTTCACTTGCTTTTTAAGTAATTACTGCTGAAAGTTCAACCCACCTTTAAAAGGGATTAATTCACTCAGATAAAGTACAGTGGCAAATGAACAAGCAGGCATGTTGGTCTTCAAGGCAAATTTCTGTTTAAAGCTTTAAAGCCTTTCCCAGATGACTGCTTCAGTTGACTGTATTGTGGCAAATTTGGTAAGTTTTTAAATCATCTAAAATGTTTTGGGTTGTTTTAAGCTGCACTAGTGTTGATGTTTACAGGGACGCAACTAAAAGCTCTCTCATCTGTACTTAGTAACTATGTACATAATAATATAGCTGTGAGATTCCTGCAAAGCAGTTGTGCGTTTGAAGATTTGCATGATGTCTTCTCCCACAGAATCAAAGATCAGAATTTTTTTTATATACTTCATATTATCAGTATTTAATTCTCTTTCTCCAACACTTTTTTTTCCCCCCCATGTTGTATGGGGTAGCATTTACTGATACAAATGACTGGAAGGAAGATCAGCACTAGAGACATGGCTGCAGGGTAACATAGATTGGGACCTGAATATTGAAGGGTACATTTAGAAAGGACAGGGTGCTATGTAAAATTGGGGGATAGCTCTGGTAATTTCTGAGGGTATTCGCACAGTTGTGAAGAATGACCCAAGTTCCAGATACAGGATGTGGAAATAGTTAGGGTTGAGATAAGTGATTTCTTGTCTTTTTCATTGAGAATGGTGTACAGACCCCTAACATTAATGACAGGGTAGAATGGTGTACAAAGAAATAATGGCAGCTTGTCAGAACTGTATGGTGATAATCATTGGGGGTTTTATTTTACAAATAGAGTAAAAATCACAAGGCAAAGGTAATCTAGATGGGGAGCTCATAAAATGTTTACTGGACAGATTTTTGGTGCAGCATTTGTCTGGAGCCAACCAGAGAGCAGACTGTGCTAGACCTGATTATTGTCAATGAGATTGGATAAGGTAAAGACCTTCTGATGAAGGCATTAAGGCCCTAAGTAACAATAATCATAAAAGATTGAATTTTACACTTAGCCCGAGAGAACAAACAGTGGATACAGGGCTAATATTTTAAGTTTAAATAGGAGCAATTAGTGTGTGCTAAAATGAACTGGCAAGTTAAGTGATGATGGATAGATCCACAATGATGCATTGGCTGACATTTCAGAAGATAATTCAGAATACCCCAAATAGATGCCTTGCAATGAGATTTAAAAATTCTATCGAGAGAACCTTTCATCCTTGGTTAACTAAAAAAGTTGAAGATAATATTAAACTGCAAGAAAAACAAATAATTGTGTAAAGGTGCTTGGGCAGGTTAGGGGATTCAATGGGATATATATACTTTTTAAAAAGCAAAGAATGACTAGTGAAGTGTGTGTGATTGTGTTGCAAGTGAGTCTGGGGATTAATAATGTAAGTAAGGAGATGGCATGTGAATAGGTATTTT
The DNA here is from genome assembly GCF_004010195.1 of Chiloscyllium plagiosum. NCBI lineage: Eukaryota > Metazoa > Chordata > Chondrichthyes > Orectolobiformes > Hemiscylliidae > Chiloscyllium > Chiloscyllium plagiosum. The sequence goes on from NC_057714.1 coordinate 80,626,287, forward strand.
GCTTAGAGAATACAAGTGATATCTCAAATACCTGTAAGTCAGGAACTAGAAGGGAGGGCACAATTCAATAAGATCTATCACCAAAGAAGTGGTACTATGCAAATTGTTGGAGCTGTGACTGACAAGTCACATGGTACTGACGAATATCATCCTACAGCCTTAAAACAAGTGACTAATGAAAGTATTTCTCCTGATTTTAATTTGACAAATTTCTAATTTTTGAGGCAATTTACATTGGATTGGAAAATAGCAAATGGACTCCTTTTTCAATAAAGAGGAATGGAGACAAAGCTAGAAACTACAGGCCAGCTGTCTTACCATCTCTATCATGAGGAAGATGTAGTAAGCTAATATTAAATCCATTGTAACAAGGCACTTAAAAAAAAAATCAATCTGATTTAAGCAGAGTCAGTATGGTTTTGTGAAAGGGAAATAATGTTAAACCAATTTACTGGAGTTCTTTTGATTACAGTTATGACATTTGAAAGCCATCTGTATGGGTGCATGAATAGGAAGGGTTTAGACGGATATGGGCCAAATGCTGGCAAGCGGGACTAGATTAGTTTAGGGTAGCTTGTCGGCATGGACTAATTGGACTGAAGGGTCTGCTTCTATGCTATATAACTCGATGGCTTTAAGTGACATCTCTGCCTAAAGCGGAACCAGCAGTTATATTGTACATAGATTTCTAGAAGTCATTTGACATGGTTAAACATCAAAGGTTATTGCAGGAAATGAAAGCTTATAGTTTGGTGGAAAGTGATCTTTGATAGAAGATTGGCTAGCTAATAGGAAGCAGTAGGCATAAATGATGGAATAAAACTGTGCCACAGGGATCTGTGCTGGGGCCTCCACTTCTTACAACTTATATGAATGACTTGGATGAAAGGACTGAGAGTATGATTGCTAACTTTCCTGTTAACACAAAGATGGGTACAAAAGTAAGTTGTGAACAAGATATAAAGAGGATATGTTGGGATATAACAGATTAAGTGAGTGGGCAGTGATGTAGCAAATAGAATTGAATGTGGGGAATTGTCCATTTTTACTAGAAAGAATAAAAAATAAGTATGTTAATGAAATGGTGAGATATTGCCAATCTCTCTGATCTGAGTAAGGAGTGTCCTCATGTTTGAATGGTATGCAGGTTCAGCAAGTAGTTAAAAAAGCTAATAAAATGTTATCGGTTGTTACAGGAAGAATTAAATACAAAAGTGGGGAGTTTATTCTTTTATACAGGACATTCGATGAGGCTAGGTGTGGAATGTTTTTCCAACATTGGTTTCCTTATTTAAGGAGGGATTAAGGCAGTTCAGAGAAGGTTTACTTGGCTAATATCTGGAATGGGCAGGTAACCTTATGAGGAAAAGGTAGACAGGCTCATATCTGTGGAATTCAGAACAGGTGAGAGGTGATTTGATTGAAACTTATATTGAAGAGTATTGACAGGAAGCATGTGGAAAAGATGTTTCCTCTTGTGGGAGAGTTTATAATTGTGGATCATTATTTAAAAATAAGGGGTCACCAATTTGAGAGAATGAGAAATTATTTTGGAAGGTCATGGATCTTTGGAATGTGTTCTAAAAAGGCAATGGAGTTTTAAGGTTAGATAATTTTAAGGAAGAGGTACATGGTTTCTTGATGAGCAAGAGTATAAAAAAGTTACCATATTGGGTAAGGAAGTGAATTTCCTTTAATTGTTCAGGTTGCATTTTCTGACTGTTGATTGCCTCAAAAGAAAATCTTATAGCAGTAATTTTCTCTTTTTAGTGCAATGTTAATGTGGGAGTGCAAAGGTTAGTAACGGTGACCCCAGGCTGGTGGTGCAATAAACTTGAATCAAATACAACAACAGCCAAGGAGATTGATAGCTACTTGATGAGTACTGTTTTGGGAAAAAAAATGACATGCAGGACAATACTGGTGGTGTACAGTGTCAATGTGAGTGTGCTCATGGTTCTGCACAAACAGTTACCCCATGATTGGTTTAATAGTTGCCACTCTTTTCTAAAATTGCAGTTCTTTTAGAGGTGGTTTTTCTTTTGGATAACTTTTGCTAAGAATTCTTCCACTTTATCTACTCTCATTATTTAACAAATGTACCAATTAAGTTATAATAATGGGCAGTCTGTGGGTGACTGGGGCAATTTGTCAGATCCCCACCTGTTTTTGTTTAATGAATGCCTATCCTTAAAGTTAATGTGTGTTTCCACTCAAGTATCCAAATCTTATTGGTTTTCTGATGCTGCCTTTTGCCATTGTGCCATTTTTAAACATTGTTTAAAAACTGGTAAGTGTATTGCTACTCAAAGGATTGCACTATGTCTGCTGGTTATTGCTGTCTATTTATTGTGGACATTGGAACCTAGTCAGGAATTACTTGCTGTGTTGTTAAGTCTCTGTTTAGTCATAATTCCCATGTGACCTGGTGGGTGGAGAAGTGTATTAAGGTAGAATTTTTCTACCTACAGCTCAGGAGAGCGTGGATTTCTAATAAAATATTTTATTAGTGAAGTATGTTATTGTGGTATCCATTTTGTATTGAAATTGAGTTCAAGGTTTTTGAAACAATGACAGAAATCAATCTTCTGTCATCTTCCATAATAATTGATGTATTTGATTCTAGGAGCATTCAAGATCGTGCACTTTTAAAGGTTTACCACAAGGATCCTGCCCATATTTCTTTGAATCATTCTTCGAGGGCTGTCAATGGAGATGTAAGGGTAAGTACAATTGTGGTTATATAACTAATGTGTTTGTATGCCTGAGAGAAATATTTGCTTAAACTTCCTGACTGATCTCATTGGGATGTTTGTGTGAAGTTCAGCTGGCTAAAAGTTCACACAAGATTGTATTTATGTGCAAATGGTTGACTGGGCAATGCAAAAATATCATTTTGCAAGCTTTGGTCTTTCTCCGTCCTTTGGATATTGTGTAACTGCACTCCCACTGCATCTGTTTCCACTTTTGTGATAATGATAACAGGTTTTTTGTTGAGAGCAAACTGGTTTGTAAACTATTCCTTTTTGAACTGGTGGAGCTATTACAGAGACATGTCTTTTTAGTTTTGCCATTTATGAAAAGAAGTTTCCTTAAGTTTATCTAGTTTAGAATGCCACTGATTTTACACTAATGCCTAGTCCTGTGAGTCATAGCATTACAAAGCACTACATAAACTAGTTGACAGGTCAGCCACCTGTTCAGTGTGAAGGGGAAGGAAGGACAGTGAGAGGTTTGAATTGTTCTAGACAAGGTGTTGCAAATAACATTAGTGATTACTGCCCACTTTTAACCTTAAGGGTAATTTCCACGACTTTTCTGAAATTTGGTAATAGTACTGAGGTTAATAACAGTAAAGTAAGTTAATGTATGTGGCAAACAATATATCTTCAGACATTGTGTAGTAGCTGCCAGAGTGCAGTGTTAGCTGGCAATGTATTAATTAGTTTTATCTTGCCTGCCTAATTGACAACTGTGTGAAAACTCAACTGCGTTTTACAATTTGTGTATGTGAACTTGTCAATATTTCTCTCCATATAAAAATCAATTAAGGTTGTTTTGTTAACAAATTAATTTTGTTAAAATCAGTTAGCAAATTATATTTAATTAACAAGCAGAACCAAAGGCCCCCTTTAATATATCCAGCAGCACTGTACGCAGGTTTTCTTTTCATCAGAATCCGAAGTGATTACATCAGTGTGTATTGAGTTCACAAATGCCCTTGTGTTCTCTGATATTGCATGTACTGATACTCCTTGCCAGATAGAAACATGTGGAGCAGTCAGAGCTCGTTGGCTTTTTTAAATGTGTGTTCAGCAATAGATTTTAGGTGTGGTCTTGTAGCTATTTCAAGACCATAAACATATCATTTCTTCTTGCTCCATGTTTGTATTCATATGTGGTGAGCAGCAGTGAACTGCTTTCATCGGCTGGCTTCAGAGGTGAGTTTTCTGCACATTTACCACAACCTTGATTGTGTTTTCTGAAAGGAACATTCCAGAAGTTATTGTTGGAATCTGCTCCTACGCAATCTGGTTGTGAAAGAACAAACACTTTTTTTTCATTTTACATCTGCAGTCCATTTTAAAATGAAGATTTAGCAACCAGAAGAGCCAGTCAGTGAAGGTATGTGCACTTATGAAATTAAATCGGCAGTTGTTGAAAACCGAATTGATGTTTCTGTTTTGAGGGGGTGGCAAGGTTAAATAAATCTGTTTGAATGACTGTCTATATTCACATTGGCTTGGCAGTAGCAGTAGATTGTTGCAATACCTGCACAAGAGTCTGCAGAGAAATTAAAGTGATCATGAATGTCTTTGATCGGGGCTAACAACAATTTGTCAAGGCATCTGTATGCGATTCTCACGCTGAAATATTTGCCTTGTGGAGTTTACTAACAACTTAAATTGAAAATATATCCCAAGTTTTAATTCATGTTCAGCTGGTGTGGTTGATGTTATTTTGATTTGTTGTTTTTGCAAGATTGTCATCAATGTAAATACCTTGAAGAGATAATGTAGGAGTTCTATAATAGACCATGTGCTCAGTTGAAGAAGTTGAGCTAAATGAGACAAGGAGAAAGTAAAATTACTTTGTGCTCCTTTGAAATGTTCCAGGTTTGTCTTTTTGGTGACTTGCTTTTTAAGGTGGGGGGGGGGGGGGAAAATCACATTGTATTAACATTCTAACATTGTTGGCAGGATGTCTCATTTGGCAGACATTCAGTACTAGGCTGAATCTAGACTAATGATTTTCTTACTCTTATTAATACTCTGTCAATTTTTAGCCCTTTTTAAATACATTAACTCTAACATACCTAGTTGTGCTCTCTTGCTTCCCTCAAGTGGCCATTTTTTGCATTTGGACCTGGGTAATGAATATTAACTGAGATAGTCTGTTTAGTTCTCTTGCTCCATTATTCAGAATCATGTGCATTTATGCAAGTATCTATGACCTGGTAAAACATCGCGAGATGCTTCACTGGCATCAGCAAATAGTATTTGACCGTGGCAGAATAAAATCCAATCACAGTAATCTTGCAGCAAGTGAATTTTAGTAGCTCAGCATAAATCAACACAAGGACCTCCCCAGTCTGTGATTCAGCTGTGATCTTGCTAAACTTGCAAAGTCATTGAGGGAGACCTGATATCAATTTGATCCTCGCTGTGTAGAATTATTCTTGATCATACTGATTACTTTATATGTGAAATTTCAAATGCATTGTCATACAGTGGGATAGGTTCTAGTTGGCAATATAAACAGAGTCTTTTTCAGAATTTGAGTAAATTAGATGTTTACTGTGCAAGTTTACTTTGGCTTGTGATATATTTAAAGTTGAAATTTTTTTGGCTAGTTAATAACTAATTAGTAAGCCAGCCTGAAGTGAAAAGGAAAGCAAAATGCAATGACTGCTTAAAGTTGGAAATTAAAATGGAAACTTGAAGTTCAAGGTCTGGCAGTATAGAGTTCTCTCTCGAGTTAAGGGTTTTGACTTTTCGTAATGAGAAATTTTGAAGTAGGTGAAATGGGGAGTGGGAAGGAGAAAATGAAAAGGAAAGGACAGTCATTAGAAAAATGATAGGTGACATCTGCAAGCTGAGGGAGCCAGGTCTCATCTTTCGATGTGGCACTGTTACTGCCTTTGGACCAGAAATTGAAATCAGCAGCTTGAAGACATAATCTGTGCATAGCTCTCTCGCCGCCATTTTGTTCTGTAGTCTTTGCCTGTGTCGACCTTGATTATGTTTTGTTTTGCTTTCAGTTGTCAGCTATTCATTATCCTGTCACTTCTAAGTCCTCTGGATCTGACTTTATTTCTTTATCTAATTGCTACTCCCACCTGCCTCTGCCCTGCCAGTTGTCTTATCATTTAAAATCTCAAGTCCAGCCTTCTGATAAACTTTCCTTGTCTCATTTTCACCCTCCTGTGTATCACTCTACCCTTCCCAGCTTTTATGAAAAATCATGAGTTGAAAAACTCACTCGATATTGCCAGATCGCAGTGTTTGGGCATTTTCTACTTTCATACAATACAATAAAGTGTAGGTTTTTTGTGACGAATGGTGAATTAAATAAGATTAGGGAAACCTGGCAGGAGTGGTGGTGTACTGTGACTGCAGAATGTGGGAATCTATGGAATGCACTGCAATTAAATTTGCATTTGCATAAAATTTCTGCAGCTTTTGTAATTTTGGCTCAGTTACTAAGCTAGAGTCTGAAATACATATTTAACTGGCCATTGGGTATGGCTAGAGTTACTGGAAAACTTTGTTCCAGAAGGCAGTTGAACCCCTCGGGTTACTCAATTTCAGAGTTGGTCAGTGGTGAATGACGGGAGTATTTGAGCCATGCCAATATGGGAAACCTATACAGGGGGACCCTTGATTATCTGAACGTGATGGGCGGGCACTGTTTCATTCGGATAATCGATTATTTGGTTAATCAATTTAAATGCTTTTCCTCTGGGACTCGAGTTTTTAAAGTCTGTTCCCCAGTCAGGAGAGTAGCAGGAGCATCCCTCAACCCTGTGCACACCCGGGCCCTCTCTGGGGCAGCTGGACTGGACACCAACAAGACTGCTGCTGCTGCTGCCTTTGTGGGGTAAGTCTCCAAATAGCGCGTGCACGCACACAGCCACAGCCCCCCACACAACATTTTACTGCAACATTTTGACAGTTTCCACCTCTGCCCTGTACAGGCCAATGTTGGAGAGATTATCTGGGGAAGGGGGGGGGATGTTTAGGGTACACCCCTGTGTAGAACCCCAGGGAAAGTGTGATAGAGAGGGAGGGCAGGCAGTCAGTCATTTGGAGACTGTGCCTGTTTAATCCCTGTAAACAAAAGATGCGATCATTGTTGGAAACACACATTTGATGTAACGTTTCCTTTGGGTAGTGATAGAGGAACCTCAATCCCCGATTTGTATTCAATTCACACACACTGTGTGCTACTTTTGTGAATGAGGGGAATCTTTGGGTGGAAAGAGGACTGACCAGAGCACCAAGGTGGAAGACTCGTTGCAACTGAGGGGACAGAAAAGGAAGGTGACAGCATTAGGAGACATTTTGGTCAGAGAGATGAATACAGTTCTCTGTAAATGTGACCATCTGTCCAGTTCCAAAATTAGATCTTCAGGCCGGTAAGGAGCCTGGATCCTCCCTGTCCCATTCCAATTGTAATGGTCCATGTGGGCAACCTTGACATATGTCAAACTAGCAATGATGCTCTGGTTGAGAATTTGAGTTGGGTTCCAAATTAAAATACTGACCATCAAAGGAAACTATATTTGCTTATTAGTGGAGCCATGTGCCAATTGGCATGTGTCGTTGTTTTAAAAAAATTCTCAAGGTCAGGTTCGTAGGAGAGTAGTCTGACACAGAACAAACGACCAAGAGGCGAGACTGCTAGAATATGGGCATTTTATTCCCCACAGCGTCGCACAACGGGTCTGGCTTATACTCACTCTACATGTTACCAAAACTGGGAGCCGTCAGTTCTCGTAGAGCGGTTGCCAACAACCCACGCTCGGCGGTTAAACGTAACCCCGGAGCAGACTCACCGAACTGGAGACTTTTCCAGCTGATATACTCTTTTCCAGATATAAACATTCATGTGAACAGCAGAGCAAGGCTAAAAAACACATTCCATTCTGGTTACATACAGATAAGAAGATTCACACGGGACTAAGCAACACCTCCATTCCGGTTAGATTCACACATGTATTGGGACATAATTTTTAACCGTTTCACCACATTCCACTGCTTGGAATTTTACACCACAGTCGTGCAGATTAGAATTTCCATTTGAGGCCCAAGAATGAGTTGGAAGAAGTTGTTTCAATTCATGGGGCACTGGAAAGATTGAAATGTTCAGATTAAACCAGGCTGGGGTCAGATTCCAGGCCAATCGCATAACTAGCGCTGAGCACAAGTCTTTAAAGGAATCTGTGGAAGGGATATTTGAAAATCCAGAAGAGTTCAAGGCACCTGAATTCTTCAGCAATGTTGTTGTTAAACACCAAGCAGAGGAGCTGAGTGGCCTGGTGGAAAGCAAACTGGGCGTCACTGACCAGCTTATTGTTGAGCCAGTGCTGCTTGATAGCACGATTGATGACCCCTTCCATCACTTTACTGATGTTGATAATAGACGGAGCAATAATTGGCTGGATTGGATTTGTCCTACTTTTTATGTACATGACATACCTGGGCAATTTTCCACATTGTCAGATAGAGTCCAGTATTGTAACTGTACTGGAAGAGTTTGGTTAGGGGAGCAGCAAGTTCTGGAGCACAAGACTTCAATTCTATTGCTGGAATGTAGCCTTTGCAGTATCTGGTGTCTCCAGTTATTCCTTGATATCACGTGGAGTGAATTGAATTGGCTGAAGACTGGTATCTGTAATGCTGGGGACTACTGAAGGATGCTGAGATGGATCATCCACTCGGCACTTCTGGCTGAAGATGGCTGAAGCATTTGCAGCATTATCTTTTGCACTGATGTGCTGTGCTTTTCCATCAATGAGGATGTGGATGTTTGTGAAACTGCCGCCTCCTCTGTGAGTTGTTTAATTGTCTACCACCATTCACGACTGGATGTGGCAGAACTACAGAGCTTAGATCTGCTCTGTTGGTTGTGGGATCTCTTAGCTCTGTCTGTCAGTTGTTGCTAATGCTGTTTTGTATCCTGTTGGGTAGCTTCACCAGGTTGACCCCTCATCCACGGTATGTCTTGTGCTGCTCTTGGCCTGGCCTGCCCTCCTGCACTTTGTTAAACTAGGGTTGTTTCCCTGGCTTGATGGTAATGGTTGAGTGGGGGATATGCTGGGCTATAAGGTTGAAGATTGTGCTGGAGTCCAATTCTGCTGTTGATGGCCCATAATGCCTCCTGGATACCCAGTTTTGTGTTGCCAGATCTGTTCGACGTCTGTCATATTTAGTACAGTGGTAATGTCACACAATATGGCATTGTAAAGACAGGACTTCATCTCCACAAGGACTGTACTGTGTTCACTCTTAGCATTGCTGTCATGGGAATATGCACCTTCAGCTGGTAGATTGTTAAGGATGAGGTTAAATGTTTTTCCCTCTTGCTTCTCTCACGACCTGCTGCTAGATTGGGTCTGCACTGTCCTTTGGAACCAACCAGCTCAATCAGTAATGCTGCTGCCGAGCCACGCTTGGTGATGGACATTGAAATCCCCCACGCAGAGTACATTTTGCACCCTTGCCACCCTCAGTCCTTCCTCCACATGGAGGAGTACTGATTCATCAGCTGAGGGAGCACAGTATGGATAATTAGCAGGAGGTTTCCTCGCCCATGTTTAACCTCAAGCCATGAGACCTAGTGAGGTCCAGATTCAATGCGGAGGACTATAGGGACAACTCCCTCCTGTTTATTCCACTGAGCTGCCATCTCTGCTGGATCTGTTCTGGAACTCTGTTGGAACATTGTCGGGATGGTAATAGTGGTGTCTGGGATATTGTCTGTAAGGTGTGATTCCGTGAGTATGAATATGTCAGGTTATTGCTTGACTAGTCTGAGAGATAGCTTTCCCAAGCTTGGCACTAGCCCCCAGATATTAGTGAGGAGGATTCTGCAGGTTGATTAGGTACTAACCTCTGCTGTATTCATACCACCTTTGGAAGCAATTTATTGTTTTCTTTCTCCTAGATTCACTCGCAGCAGGGCAGGAGGACATTCATCCCATTGCGTCTGTGCCAGTTGTCATAGAGAAATCCAGTCATTTGCATTCACTTGCCTGATGTCTGTAGCCCCGTGCATATGTTTATTAAAGTGCCCGTCCAGTTTCTTTGTGAAATCATTGTTTATGCTCCCATCAGCTCTGGATGGCCAGAGTTCAATTTTTTTGAATGTTCCCCTGACGTCACTTTCCCAATTTACAGTATACTATAGATCTTCTCTAGTTTGAGGAGTAAAGTAGGAGTAGGCCATTTACCCTGTTGAACCTGCTCCACCATTTAATTAGATCATAGTTGATCATCTACCTCAATTCCACTTTTCAGCACAAACTCCACATGTGTTGTTACAGGTATTTAGAAATATGTTAAATGTCTTTCTCAAACATGCTCTGAAATTGAGGTGGATATTTCAAAGATACCCCACTCCAGGTGAAGAAATTTCTCCTCACCTCAGTTATGTGTGGCCTACTCCTTATCTTGGGCCTATGTCCTCTGGTTGTGTTTCATCAATTGGGAAAATTCTTATCTACATATCGCCTGTCATAGCTTGTGAGAATTTTGTAACTTTCAACGAGATCACCTCCCATTTTTTTCAAAACTCTAGCAAACGCAGGCTCTTTTTTTTTTCCTAGCCTCTTGTCATAAGAAATCTCACCATTCCAGGGATTAGTCTGTGAACATTCACTTCCTGTATGTAAGGTGCATCCTTCGATAAGGAGAAAATAAATCTACATACAATGTTTTGGGTGCAGCGTGTACCAAGGCTGTATGTAATTGCAGCAAAACCTCTTTGCTCATGTACTCAAGCTGTCTTACAATGAAGGTCAACATACCACGTTAGGGAAAACATAAGATGCTATTATTAAAGTCATTACAACAGAATAATTGGATAAGATCAAGCTAATAAGCAGTGCCTTGTCAAAGGGAAATCCTGTTTTAATTGATTTATTAGAGTTCTTTTGAAGAAGTAAATTTCACGATAGGTTAAGCAGAATCAGCAGATGTGTTGTGTTTAGATTTTGAGAGGCATTTGATAAGTGCTGCATCAAAGTTAATTGTGGCGAGAAAGAGTTCATGATGTTGAGGGTCTCACCAGCATGGATAGAAATTGGTTGACTAATTAGAAGCAGAGGATAGAAATAAGTGGGTCTTTTTCAGGCTGGCAGAATGTCATGAATGGCGTACTGCAAGGGTTGGTGCTGGGGTCTCAACTCTTCACAATTTATGTCTCGACTAATAAAGGCAAGTATCCCATTTGCCATCTTGACAACTTTATTTACCTGACTTTGCTACCTTTAAGGGACCGGTAAGCTCCCTCTGATCCTTAGGTGCTTTCCAGTCCAACTGTACATAATGTATTCCCTTGCCTTGATTGTTCTGTCCCAGTGCATCACCTCATTCTTATCCAGATTAAATTCCATTTGCTGTTGATCAGTCCATCTGCCCAATCTGTCTATATGCTTCTGTCATCTAAGGTTATGTTTCATACTATTTGCCATCCAACCAATTTGTGAATCTGCTGTTCAACCCTCCTATGTTTCAAGTTTTAAATCATTCATATAAGTGACAAACATCAAGGGGCCCCAACACTGATTTCTACAGCACCCCACTAAACAGACATCCAGTCACCTAAATAGCTCTTGACAATTACTCTCTGCTTCCTGCCACTCAACCAATTCTGAATCCAATTAGTTAAAATTCCTTCGATCCCATGGGCTTTTACCTTTATCAGTCTCCCTTGCGAGACCTTAACAAAAGCCTTGCTGAAATCCAAGTAGACTTTTGAATGCATTGCCCTTGTCTACACTCCTGGTCACCTCTTCGAAAAATTCAATCAAGTTACAAAACCATACTGACTTTTCTTGATTAATCTCTGAATCTACAAGTGCAAATTAATTCTGTCCTTCAGAATTGCTTCCAATAGTTTTCACAAAGCTGAGGTTGGCTTGACCATTCTGTACTTATTTATCTCTTGCGCCCTTCTTGTATAACAGTATATCATGATCATGTGGTGCAGGATGGATTCTTGCAGTATCCACTAATAGACTGCCATCCTGAGAATGACCTTTCCATTCCTATTTTGTTTTCTGCCAGTTAACTAATTCTTAATCCATAACCATATGTTATCTGCTTTCCCAATTACCTGAACCTTGAAGAAAAGCAATGGAAATTGGATTAAACTAGCTAACTAACTAATTACAGCTTCCTCAGTGGAAGAAACATAAACTTCCAGTAAATTTCAGTCTAATGCAAATGAGACTTGACTAGATTTCTAAGACTGACCCTGAAAATTTGCAGGCTTGCTCTCCCCTTTTGCACAATCTCCCTTCCTCCTCTCTAATAACCATAGAATCCCTAAAGTGTAGAAGTAGATCATTTGACCCATCTCAGCCACATTAGGGAGATTTAAACAATCCTTAGAGAAGCACATGGATGATTTTGGGATAGTGCAGGGAGACGAGCTGAGAATAGTTCACACGTCGGCGCAACATCGAGGGCCGAAGGACCTGTTCTGCGCTGTATTGTTCTATGTTCTGAGTTCACACTCTACCTGCGAAGGCCATCACACCCAGATCCACCTTATCTCCGTAACCCTACATTTTCCACAGCTAATTCACCAAGTTTGCACATTGGGCAATTTAGCATTGCCAATTCACCTAACCTGCACATCTTCGGACTGTGTGAGGAAGCCAGAGCACCCAGAGGAAACCCGCACAGGCAGAATGTGCAAGCTCCACACAAACAATTGCTCAAGGCTGGAATTGAATCCGGGTCCCAAGCACTGTGAGCCATTGTTACTGTCCCTTCCTTCTGTTTTCCCTGCAGTCCTTACCTTTTCAGTTGTTATTACTTTTGGTTCTAAATAATTCCATCACTTTTGCTTTTCAATCATTATATTGCTTTTGTCAAACTTAACTTAGCCTTTAATCAGTTTGCATTCTTATTTCTTTTCATTTGTTGCATTGATTTTGTGTTCTAACTATCAAGTATGATGGCAGAACAGATGTAACTTACCAGCCAGCATTGATGAAACTAAAATGACACTATTATGGATGGGGAAAGTGACTTCACCTGACACAGCAGAGTATGAAACGTTCTACACTGACGCAAATTTGCATTGACTTTGACAGAAAAGCCTGGTGTAATTTGCTAGACCAAATATTGAAGTAGAGTATTTTCTTGAAGGAAACATCTGTCTGTGCCCTGGAATGGATTCTGTATGATTTTCTTTAATATATTTATTGTCGTATTTTCAATTGGAGTTTGGTTGGATTTGCTCAGCAGTGGTGGTTGGTATTTGATTTTAAAAGTGCTGGCCAGCAAATTGTCTGAGAATTGTGTTGAATTTTAATGTTGCTTGACATAATTTGTACAGAATTTTAGACTAACCAAATACTTTTTTTTGTACTGCTGGGAGAGAAACAACATATTCAAAAGTTTAAAATGTAATCAGGACATGCAGAATGTATAACATGTAGTTTAATATTTGGACTGTGAGCCTTCAGTGCAAAAGTGCTGCTATGTTATAGTTACAACTCTTGGCAATAGGAATTTAGTCCAGATGTAGAAGATAAGACTTGTATAAACATCAAAGTATTGAATCTCCGTGCAACCTTTCATGTCAGACCAGCTTGAATGGAACTGGCTGCAATTGGCTAAGTATTTTACTGGCAAATATACTCAGGAATGAATGGCACTTCATGGCAACAAATAGATGAAATGATTTAGAGGTGGACTTGAACTAATTTGGTGTTCTGGACTTAAACACAGTGTGTGAATGAGAGAATTTGCATTTTTATACTGCTTTAACATGACCCTAGGGAGGCCCAAAGCTGTTGCAAGCATTTAATGACACGCAATACAGACATTGTCATCAATTATAGGTCAAAGCCAGTTTTAAAATAATCATTAAATATTGCTATTAATGAGCTGAGCAGTGCATTGGCCAAGCTTTCACCTGTATAATTTGGATTCAAATTCACAACCCACACTCACATGGCAATTGTGTGACAGTCCCATGAAATGTAATTTTAGGCAGTTCCAATTCAACACTGACCCACACATTTCTATTCTGGGTGTGGCACGAGTTAACAAACAGCTTTTCTTTATTATCTTTCCCTACTGACTAATCTTACCCGATGTGATTTCAAGATTGAGCTTATCGTCTGTGCAGAGACCATCTGACGCTTGACGCAAGATATACCCATCTGTCTTTTAGGGAGGGAAATCTGCTTTGCTTACTTAGTCTGGACTGAGATTCCACATCCAGAGCAGTGTGGATGACTCTTAACTGCCCTTTAGGCAATTAAGGATGGGTAGTGGATGCTGGCCTAGCCTTCAATGCCCTCATCATATGATAGAAAAAGGGGCAAGACAACGATGCTTTATTTGACATCCAAATATACTATCTACCCTTGACCGACAGGGGACTACAGTAGTATTTTTTCAAAATAGTAAAACTGTGACCAAAGCTAAAGCAATTGGATTTAGGTGGTGACAACAACAACAATAATGATGGCAAGCTGACAAAAACATTAAAGGTCAGTGGTTGACTCATAGAATGACACAGCCAATCCCACCTCTTCCAGAAAACTATCCAATTACATCCAATTTCTCATTGTTGCCCCATATCCCCTTTATTTTAAGATGCTTTCTCATATTTTTCCAATTGGATTTTGAATGTAACATTTCAATTTGTACCCAGTGACCTTTTGGGCAGTGCATTCCTAAACCCAGGTTTATTATATAAAACAAAAAAACTTGTTGCTTCTGATTCTTTTTGTCAGTCACCTTGATCCTGTGTCCTCAGGTTACCAAAGATCCTCCTCCTGGAGACCGTAGATTTAAAATAAAATCAAAGTGCTTTTGAAGATCTTTGTCAAATCTCCTTAACTGCTCTGCTGTACTCCCTCGTGCCGGATACCAATCTACTCCAACCTTTTTCACAATCTCTTACACTTTGACATTCTCGTTTGAATATGCTGCTTATAAAAGAACACCTTATTCCACTATAGACTAATCTTGATATTTCACTTTCTTCATTCTTATTAGAAGTTAGGATCCCAGATGATTTTAAAATAACCTTGCTAATATGTCACCTTAATGCTTAACTACAGTATTCCTCAGTTCTTGTATCCTCTTTTAAACATTTTTTAATTTGAATCATTGAATTCTTATCTTCCTCCTAAAAATGCCATTGCATACTTTGCATACAGTTTTATTGCCTGGTGTTTTGCATTTCACTGATCCACCTGTGTTTGCCTGAAGTCTCTTACTGTCTTCTATATATCTAGTAGTATTAGAACTGTTGTAGAGGTTGTTTTGTTTCCCGTAACATCATAAACTGAGTGTGTGGTTATCATGCAACACCAGGTTTATGGTCTAACAAGCTTTAAATAAACCCGCTAGACTATAACCTGGTGTTGTTTGACTTCTGACCTTATCCACCCCAGTCCCACACCTCCACATAATGGTGATCATGGAATTGAAAAATCCATCAGATATTTATTACAGCTGTAATGTACAAAACATTCTTCTGATAAGTGTCTGATCTAATAGGTTATTATGTTATAGTAGAGGAGCATGATTTCAGTAGTGTCTTGCTTCAAGTGATCTGAGCTAAGATGGAGTTTGATCTTTTATACACTCAACTCAAATGTGACAAATGTGATACTGTGAACAGATCCATTAAAGGAACACTGACATTTTCACTGAGACATAACAACAGGACCTAACAATACCAGTGTATAAATAGAAGCTTCCTACCCTCTTGAATACCTGTAAAATGTTACCATTTACTTTGAATGTCACTGCATTCTTCCTTAAGTGAAATTTTATCTGCCAAGGGTTTCTCATTTCATCAATCTATCAGTTTCCTGAAGTCTGTTACTATCCTCTACATATCCAATAGTAAAACCTGGTATCAACATCCTAGTGGTAACCATTGACCACATGAATGCTATGACTGCCAACAGCTGGTTAGAGGTTGGGAATTCTGCAATGAGAAACCTGTCTCTCCCAGGCCTATCCACCTACAAGGCAGGTGCCTGTGATGGAGCTCTCCACTTGTCTGAATGGGTACAGCTGCAATAACACTTCAAACTCGATGTCATCCAGAACAAATCAGTCTACGTGGTTGGCGTCCCATCTCTCTTGCAGTTCCTTCATTGTTGCTGGGTCAGAATCCTGGAATTCCCTTTCTAACAGCACTGTGGCTATTTCTACACCACAAATGCAATTGTTCAAGAAGTCAGCTCCCACCATCATCTGAATGGCTATCATGATGGGCAATAAATGCTGGTCCAATTAATATTCCACTAATGAAGTAAAACAAAATTGTTCCTACCATTGAGTGGTCATAACTTCAATCCCTTGGAGCGCCTCTGTGTTATATTTTAGCCACTCACTCTCCACTACTATGGGGTTAAATTTTCCATCAAGTGAAAGCCAAAATATTGACTGCATGAATATAATTCTGATTTTAAAAAGTCTCTGACCAAGAATATAAATTCTGTTTCTTAGTTCACTTCGCTGCCTGAGTGAGTTTTAGCATTTTCTGTTCTTATTCTTGTGTGTAAGGATATAGGGATATTATGATACTTGTTTGACGAGCTGGTGCAGGCACGATGGGCCAAATGGCTTCTTGTGCACTGTAATGATTCTGTGATTATCATTATTGGGATATGCTATAATACACTTCCTGTGTAGGTGGGACTTGAACCCAAACCTTCTGACACAGAGGTAGGGATCCTACCACTTCACCACAAGCACCCTCTAAATTCAATGTTAGTGTTTGAACCATGTCTCCCATTCAGTAACATAGTGTTCCAGTGTTAATGACAATCTCCTCTTCTGCTTTTGTTACGGATTTCCAAGAATTGAAGTAATTCGCTTTTGTATAAATTGTACTGTCATCAATTGACTTGATTCCATTCTTTTAATGAATAGTTAAGATAATCAAATATAATTTGCCTGTAATAAATCCGTGCTGACTTTTATTTCTTGGTTCATGCATTTCTAAGTATGAATTAATTTTGTTCTGGGTTATTGTCTGAATTTCCTGATCAATGATGGCCGTTTTACTCACCTTTTTGCTGCTGGATTTATCCTTCTTACCCGCTATTTATAAGAAGTGTGACAACGCAGTTCTGCAATCCTCCTTTGCCACCCCCACATCCAAGGATGGTAGCTGGCACTTCTGCAATTTCCACACACACTCTTATCTTTTAATCTTCAAATGTTTCAGTTGGAACTTTTCAACTTTGAGGATTATCGACCTTTTAGGTGTCTCTTCTCATCCATTTTTGCCTTTATCCTGTGTCACTTCTGCCTCTTCTTTTACATCAGTAAAAATCCTATTTCTAGTGAAGACAGATGCAGAATACCTCAGCCATGCATCCACAAGGACATTTTGTTTATTGTGCCAAAACCCCTCCATCCATCCTTTTGACAACTCTCCTCCTATCTGTGCTGAGTGAAAGAGATCAAAAGGTTCAGATGTAAACATCATAAACGAAGAAGATAGATTAATGAACTCATTAGAAAATGCAAATAAAGTGCTGGAGTTTATGCCTCGAGGGCTTGAGTTTGGAAGGCTGTGCTGGGGGTCTATGTGGATGGCATAAATAATAAGTTGATAACTAATAAAACCATTAATAATTGCCCAAAGACTGATTGGAATGTGGAAATCGCCATCACAAGGAATAGATAGGATCAATGGCATACTGATTTATAGGAAAGATACATACTCAAAAAAGAAACGAGGTTTTGCCTCCAGAGCTGGGTGGGGCCAAGTGGAGTGTGCATACTGGCAAGGACTAGTTGGGTTGAATGGTTAGCTGATAATTCTAAATACTTGAATGAATGACTAAAATGCACCCTTTCCCGCAAAGCAGTTTGTTTAGCCCAATTTTTAATAAGAATTTGAATAAATGTATTTTCAGTTGCATCCTGTGGTTTTTATTTAATCGAGTAGTGAAGAGTGGCATGCATCCCCCTAACTGCCATCTGTTGCAATCATCTTTGTACTGGTACCTCAAAGCCTACTTATTAGCTTGCCACTTTAAATCTGTTCACTTTGTTATTCCAAAGTGCTAAATAGTTTCCTGTTCAATTCTATAATTTGGTATATTTACTATAATTAAAGCGTAGCCAATACCAAACATTTGTCTGGTTTGGGGGATTCTTGGCTCATTACAGTTCGTCTGGCACTGCCTCTCTTGCAACTTGTTTTGAATGGTCCAATCCACTAACTAAGTAGTGCTATGAATCTGTTGGTCTGTGGGGAGAGAATTCCATCTGTTTCTTTTGAAATCTACTTTTGTATCGGCTTTTGTCTTTTTATAGTAAAATTCTTCTGTGCACATTTCTATCAAACTTTTTGAAGCTGGTTATGAATTTTACTGATCATGGGTTGTGCTTTAAGGGTAAGAAACCTGGGGGGGGGGGTAATTTTACAGATATTACACCTGGAAGTACAACTTTTGTATTACTATTAATACATGGAAAAATCATGGGCGGCATGTGTCCAAATGTCCAAGCCTGCATTTCTGGCAGGCAGCGAGCCACATTGAGTGTGGATTCATTACATTGCCACTGATTTATAAATAATAAATTCATCAGCTTAACTTAGAGTGCTAGAGAATAAATGTACTACATCAGTCTGATTCAATACATATTAGAACCCCAGGTACACTCGTCAAAATGATGGGAATTCCATTTAAGATGAAAAATGATGTATTTTTGTGATGAGCGTCACTAGAATTTAAGTATTTAAAAACTTTTATTGAATATACTTGTGGTTTCCTTGAGGGGGTGGTGAGTAATACAGTATAAAGCCATAGAAGCCAAAGTGTCCCAGCATGGAACTCTGGTCTGTTCTAAGTTAGCTATTTGTTTTGTGCGGCAACAGATGACTTGCTACAAATGACTTCCATGACCCGGAGCTTTGGAGGGGGACATTTCAGCTCAGCCATTGCTTTTTGATGTGTAGCCAGTGACCACTGCTGGGGTGGGTGGTATACATTTGTGACCTTTTATTGTATGCGTTCACATTGGAACAATGTTTACTTTGGAAAGGAGCGGAACAGTTGTCAATACTTGTAAAACCATTTTCAGCATGAATCACCATCGCCATGGAGATAAAATAGAGGAATAAATGTGGGAGGAATAAACAGAGATTGGAAAAAGGGATCATGGAGCAGTAATCTGCAATGTTTTGATCCAAAATTACATTTGAACAGTTTGGTTCTTCTTTTGAATCTCATTTTTAGCTTTATTGAAGCAAGAAATATGCAGCAAAAATTCCAATAGTTGATCTTGTACTGCCAGGTTCTCCATTGTAGCTAGCTATTGTGGATAGGTCAAGGAGATGTTTTTTGTCTCAGTGACTGTGTGTCTGCCTGTCGCACTCTCGCGCTCTCGGTCTCTTGCTGATAAATGAAGGACGTATTAGAATTGTTCTACGATGCTTAAAATCTAATATACTGAACTGCAAAATAAGCAGCAATAGTGGATAAGTGCACTTCAGGAAGTAGGATAGATTTATTTTTCTGTTCATCTGTTTTGAGGTTTGCATCTTTCGTTTTGAGATTTTGAGGTGCTCACAAAAATATACACAAATTTATTAGAACATTGAAGTATGACTCATAATATACATCTAGAGCATCAAAGAGTTTTTTGCTGAAATAACAGCAAATTCAGAGATAACAATTCTACCTTTTTTAAGTTTTCACAGTTTGAGTTTTCAGATGGAGTTCCTTGTGTTCCTTCTCACTCAAAAATCCAGGAATTAATATGATAATGTAGATTGCAAACTAAGTACATTACCAAGGAATTTTCTTTTGCTACGGATCCCCCCAACCCAACCCCGCCTTTCCCTGCAAATACACACTTCATTAGACATTTAACAGTTTAACTCTCCAGTTGCACCGACTGAAATTGAACTATTGCGTTAGCATATCTTAAATTTGATTAAGACTGATTGATTGTCTGAATGTGTTAAATAAAATGTGGTGTAGGTCTCTACTACAGGGCTACACTTTAAAAGCACTTAATTGGTCATAAAGTGCTTTGGACATTTTTTTATGGTTGGGAGATCCGCAAATGGAAGCAAGTTTATTTTTTCCACCTGGTTTATTATGGAAGTTTTGGTTTAACTCTGGAAAACCTGTTGGCACCTTTTTCATTTACATTGTTACTATGGTGCTTGATGGGCCAAAGTTCTGGCATGTTAGACTTATCTTGCGAGACCACACCAGGCATCACTATTCCAGAGATCCTCTCTCTTTCTTTTTTGATTTTGGACCTTCTCTCTTGGACCTCTTTTTTTACTCACTCCTGCTTGCATCTCTCTCTGTTGCCTAAGTGTCATCTTTTTTCTTTCATGTCAGAGTCCTAGAGATATACAGCATGGAAACAGGCCCTTCGGTCCAACTCGTCCATGTCGACCAGATATCCCAACCCAATCTAGTCCCACCTGTCAGCACCCGGCCCATATCCCTCCCAAACCTTCCTATTCATATACCCATCCAAATGCCTTTTAAATGTTGCAATTGTACCAGCCTCCTCCATTTTCTTTGGTAGCTCATCCCATACATGTACCACCCTCTGCGTGAAAACTTTGCCCCTTAAGTCTATTTTATATCTTTGTAAACCTCTATAAGGTCACCCCTCAGCCTCTGACGCTCCAGGGAAAGCAGCCGAAGTCTTCTAAACATCTCCCTATAGCTCCAATCCTCCAACCCTGGAAACATCCTTGTAAATCTTTTCTGAACCCTTTCAAGTTTCACAACATCTTTCCGATATTGCACGCAATAATCCAAAAGTGGCCTAACCAATGTCCTGTGCAGCCACAACGTGACCTCCCAACTCCTGTACTCAATACTCTGACCAATAAAGGAAAACATACCAAACGCCGCCTTCACTATCCTATCTATCACGGTGGCACAGTGGTTAGCACTGCTGCCTCACAGCGCCTGAGACCCGGGTTCAATTCCCGCCTCAGGCGACTGACTGTGTGGAGTTTGCACGTTCTCCCCGTGTCTGCGTGGGTTTCCTCCGGGTGCTCCGGTTTCCTCCCACAGTCCAAAAGATGTGCAGGGTCAGGTGAATTGGCCATGCTAAATTGCCCGTAGTGTTAGGTAAGGGGTAAATGTAGGGGTATGGGTGGGTTTCGCTTCGGCGGGTCGGTGTGGACTTGTTGGGCCGAAGGGCCTGTTTCCACACTGTAATGTAATCTAATCTAATCTACCTGCGACTCCACTTTCAAGGAGCTACGAACCTGCATTCCAAGCTCTTTGTACAACAACACACCCTAGGACCTTACCATTAAGTGTATAAGTCCTGCTAAGATTTGCTTTCCCAAAATGCAACACCTCATATTTATCTAAATTAAACTCCATCTGTCACTCCTCAGCCCGCTGGCCCATCTGATCAAGATCCCGTTGTAATCTGAGGTAACCTTCTTCGCTGTCCATACCTTCAATTTTGGTGTCATCTGCAAACTTACTAACTATACCTCTTATGCTCACATCCAAATCATTTATATAAATAATGAAAAGTAGTGGACCCAGCACCGATCCTTGAGACACTCCACTGGTCACAGGCCTCGGTCTGAAAAGCAACACTTCACCACCACCACCACCACCACCACCACCACCACCCTTCATCTTCTACCTTTGAGCCAGTTCTGTATCCAAATGGCTAGTTCTCCCTGTATTCCATGAGATCTAACCTTGCTAACCAGTCTCCCATGGGGAACCTTGACGAACGCCATACTGAAGTCCATGTAGATCATGTCTACTGCTCTGTCCTCATCAATCCTCTTTTGTTACTACTTTAAAAAACTCAATCAAGTTTGTGAGATATGATTTCCCATGCACAAAGCCATGTTGACTATCCTTATTCAGTGCCAGGCAGCATCAGAGGAGCTGGAGAATTGGTACTTCAGGCATAAGGTCTTCATCAGGAATCAGACAAAGGGCATTAGATTACTGATGAAGAGCTTATGCTCAAGATGTCGATTCTTCTGCTCCTCTGATGCTGCCTGACCTGCTGTGCTTTTGCACCACCGCACACTCTACTCTGATTTCCAGCATCTGCAGTCCTCATTTTCTCCTAACCATATTCGGTCTTTGCCTTTCCAAATCCATGTAAATCCTGTCCTTGAGGATTCCCTTCAACAACTTGTCCACCACTGACGTGAGGCTTACCGGTCTATAGTTCCTTGGCTTGTCCTTACCACCCTTTCTTAAATAGTGGCACCATGTTAGCCAGCCACCAGTCTTCTGGCACCTCACCTGTGATGATCAAATATACAAATATCTCAGCAAGGAGCCCGACAATCTCTTCCCTAACTTCCCACTGACCTCTCCATTCATCTCCCTTTGTGTATGTGTGTTCCGATCCTGCCTGGCACTGTGACTCAGTTTCATATAGTTATGCATAGTCATCCACGCACATCCTTGCCAATAGCTAATATAATGCAACAAAATTCCAGTAAAAGTTTGATCTGCTCTAAAGGTGAATTAATCAAAGGATTTGGGCTTTGAGATAAACACACAACATTTGAGGACAAGGTAATTTCTTTCCCAGAGCAGAAGCTTATTTATGAAGTTGAGATGGCAGAGAAAAACTGTTGCTATTAGCTAGTGGTGTAACATCAGGATTTAAAGTTTTGGGCAAGAGCGATAGGGAAGTTGGTGGTGTCGTGTAATATCTAGTAATCCATAGGTTCATGCTCCATCACAGCAGATTTTGAACTCCGTTAGTAAAATCAGAAATTAAAAGCCAGGCTCAATAATGGTGATGTATTGTCATAAACAATTTAGTTCACTTTATGGAAGGAAATCTAATATTCTTAACTGGTCTTGCCTACATGTAAAAACAGATCCATGGCATGACCCTTAATTGCCATCTATTTTGCAAGCCATTTGATTCGAGATAGTTCTGGATGGGCAGAAATTACGACTTGCCAGCAATATGCACCTCTAATATGGGGAATGCAAAATAACCTGTTTGTGCAACTGTGGCTTTAAGAGGTGTATTTTGTCCTTTTTTTTTAAATGAAGAACGGTTGAGACCGAGGTGACAAGTGGTATGCTCAAAGCCAAAAATGTAAGCAGCTTGTGAGCCTTGGGTTTTTTTCAAGTTGGAACAATAGAAGCAGCCTAAATGGGTGGGGTCAAACTCCCACAATACCAGGATGTTTAGTTTAATTTTCAGCAGTTGCTGGGATCTTGAGGTTGGATGTGGAAGCTCTTATTCCTCTCTGTTACAACTAAAAGCTTGTTTTCTCTTTCTGCTGTTTGCCTCACATGTAATTATGTCTTTTTTCTGAATTTACTTCTGCTAAGGATGTTACTATATTGGTTTGTGGAATGTTACTATATTGGAACAGTTAATATATTATATATTATTAGTGTGTTAAGCATTTTGGTAGAGTTACAATCAAGCTAATTCTTCTAAGGAATGTTATTTTATCAGTGTTTTATCAAAATAAAGTGTTTTGCATAAATTTGATTTGGAGATGCTGGTGTTGGACTGGGGTATCACCTGATAAAGGAGTGACACTCTGAAAGCTAGTGGGCTTCCAATTAAACCTGTTGGACTATAACCTGGTGTTGTGATTTTTAACTTTGGTCAAATTACTCAAATTTATGCAATCAAATTGCATCTGGAATGCTATGCCTTACACTTACCTTTTTAAAATAAGAAAACATTAGGACCTAGGTTACCTTCTTAATATATTTTGAGGGAGTTTGGTAATGACCTGGAATTCACTGACACTATTGGTGATTTTGAAAATAAATTGAGGGTAAAAATAAACGTGCAGGGCTTTGGAGAAAAAGCTACGTGGACTAATTGGGCTATGGCAGGCTCTTCCTCCCTCTGAAAACATTGAAGCTAATATTGTTTTGCATAGTTTTAAAGATGTCTTCATTTGACACCTTTCAAAATTTGAAAGTGTCAAAGCAATAAGTCTTACTGTATGTTCATGTTTTGTATTAACAGTTGCCTGCTTATGCCATGGTTGCTTCTTTTGTTCAAGGACATATTGAGTGACAAGCTTATTAAAACTTTCTGGTAATGAATGTACTGTAGGTCACAATATATTTTGTGGTGTGATTCTAGTTATCACTGCAGTATAAAGCTGGACCAGTTCCATTAATTTTCTGGCTGTCGTCTTGCAGCTTTTGCCAAAATTTGCTGCCTTCAGACAGACAAACAATTTTGCCAAAACCCATACCTTTTTGTTCAGTCTGATGTTTTTTCTCTTATTCTATGGCACAGTGGATTTCTAAAACTTCACCTTCCCAGCTATTGGCATTAATTTGAAATCCTTTCACATTTACAAGGACTTAAATTTGCATGTGTTTTGGCATAATTTATGTATTCCATTTAATCATCAAACTTGTTTCAAAACTAATAACTGGTGTTTATATTAAAGAGTTAACATTTTGTACAAACTACTTTTGAAGATTATAATTAATTTGACAGTAATTTATGACCAAGAAATAAGAATTCAGTCAATCTCTCTCCTGTTATGGGTTAATTCATTTGACTCCAAGCTACTTTTGAAAACAGGTGTTTTGAACTTGAGAGTAATGTAGACCTTGTTATCTCACTGATGTATTAGTATGTACACAGATTGCTGATTGCATGAGAAATGTGAAGGAGCTGAAACTAGAATAAAGCAGGATTTAAATGTAGAAGTATGGCTTAAGCACTTTTTGAACCTGACATGTACCCAGTTTTTATTCAGGTTACACTGGTGTGACAATGTATCTCAAAACTTTGAATCATGAGTTAATGAAGCTGTTTCACGTTGCTACTGTGTAATGGCTATCCAAATGATATTTTCCACTGGCACGAAGCTGCCTTCAGCCCAAAAATATATCTGCCTACCACACCAGTGAGCAATGTTACGTATTAGTGTGTACCAATGTGATTCCAGGTATGTAAGCCATTTGTCCCAACTGTAGGCTGGAGCTGACAAATCAAGCAGCATGTTCCTTCGCTCCTAATAGGCAGAGTACAGCTCATATTCAACCAGACCATTGTGGAATAAGACCATAAGAAATATGAGCTGAATTAGGCCATTCAGTCTATTGAGTCTTCACTGCAATTTGATCATGATTGATATGTTTCAACATATTCTCCTGCCTTCTCCTGTAATCCTTACCAACAAGAACCTATCCATCTCTGTTTTAAAAGCTCTCAATGATTTTGCCGCAGCAGGCCATGGAAACAATGAGTTCCACAGATTAACCACCCTCTTGCTGAAGAAATCCCTCCTCATCTCTGTTCTAAAGGCTCGTCCCTTCACTCTAAGGCCGTGTCCTCTGATTCTAGTCTCTTACTAGTGGAAACATCTTCTCCACATGCATCCTATCCAGGCCTATCAGTTTCCATGAGATTCTTCCCTCATCCTTCTAAACTCCATCGATTACAGACCCAGGGTCTGGAAGTGTTCCTCATAAAACAAGCTGTTCATTCTCGGGATCATTTCTGTAAACCTCCTCTGGAACCCCTCCAGTGCCAGCCCATCCTTGTTTAGATATGGGGCCCAAAGTTTTTCTGACCAAGGCCTTATACAGTCTCTGCAGTAGAACTCTGCTGTTGTAGACAGTAATCTTTGCATTTCATGGTGATAGCCTGACCAAACCTGTCTGGTCTGAGAGCTAAAATGAACTTTTTAACTATTCTTGTTGAATCTTTATGCAACAGTTGTCCAGTCAATCAATATACCCTTCTCATGCTACACATTGGGGCAGCATGGTGGGTTACTGGTTAGCACTGCTGCCTCTCAGCGCCAAGGACCTGGGTTCGATGCCAGCCTTGGTCAACTGTGTAGAGTTTACACATTCTCTGTATCTGTGTGTGTTTTCTCCAGTTTCCTCCCACAGTCCATAGATCTGCAGGCTAGATGGATTGGCCATGCTAAATTGCCCAGAGATATGTGGGTTAGCCAGGAAAATGCAGGGTTACAGGGATAGCATGGAGGGTGGGTTTGGATGGGATACATTTTTGCAGGATTGGTATGGGCATGATGGGCCAAATGGCCTGCTTCCACTCTGTAGGGAATCTCTGCATAAATGCTGCCCCTTTTTCAAGTTTCCTTTTTGCATTCTAGTTTTAATGAATGGAAAGAAATCTTCTTTGCCTTGTCTCATTGACCTTAAATTTAGGGCGACATAATACATGAGTTTGAGTAGGTGTCCATTGGTATAGTCAAAATGCTGAAGTGTTGGCAGAGGCATGCTCTGGGTAGGGCGACGCAACCTCATGTCCCTCACCTGGGAAAAGAAACTCCTGCTAGGGATTTTGGGGTGGTGTATTTGTGATTATATTCAAGAAAAGAGACGTATGGTTATCGTAGCAATAAAGAAATCGCCCTGTTGTCTATTGAGGGAAGATCATGGAAGATCCTCTCCACTGCCTTCTCCCAATGGCTGAAGAGGTCCTTCCAGAGTTGCAGTACAGTCTTCACCATCCAAGAGATGCCATTAACATAATTGTTGCTGCACAGTAAATTCACATTATGTGTAAGGAATTGTACAAACTGCTATATTTGCTTTTACAACCTCAAGAAAGAGAACTTGTGAAATATCCTCCCTATACTTGGCTGTCTTCTATATGACATGCAAGCCGCAATCCTTTCTAGCAGAGTTCCAGGTCATTGGCAACTCTTTCTCTAAGACACATGACAAAAATAAGCCTTTTACAAAAGGCCTCTTCAAACCATTTCCCACAGCTCAACATGGATTCCTGAAACATCGATTCTCCTGCTCCTTGGATGCTGCCTGACCTGCTGCGCTTTTCCAGCAACACATTTTTCAGCCCACAGCTCAACATATCTTCCATCGATTTACGATCTAAAATGAGATTCCAGAAAGCATGGACCAATTTCCATACCTTGGGAGTTCCCCTTAAAAGCAGATATAGATGACAGAAGTCATTATCATCTCCAATGGAACAACTTTGACCAACTGAGGAAAAGTGTATTTAAAATCCAAGATTAAGATCACTGTTACCGGGCAGTAGCAATTCCTGTAGATGCTGTGAAGAATTGGAAAACCTACAGCAGGAACCTCGGTGCTGGAGAACTCCAAGCAACAGTGGCAAAACTGATGCTCTAAAGTAGCATCTTCTAAACCAAACATACCTTCTGAAATATGTATTAACATATGTGATTGTATGAATTTCCAGGTACAGAGGCCACTACTGTTATTGTAAGGTTTCACTAAATGTCAGTTATTTTAAGTGACCGCTTAACAAAGTGGGTTTTCTGTGATGTGTTAAGTGACTGATCCATTCTATCAGTAGGCATGAGTGCCTTAGGTGCCCAAGTTTGAATTGGATGAAAAATTTGGAATGATGCCAAGGAAATCATCCACTCCTTCTTATTTTTATAACCACTAAACGTGATCAATTCATTATGGAAGTGAAATAACTCCACAAAGGCTGATATCCTCATCAAACAAGTGACTATAGAGCTTATTCTATACAGCCATTCTTTACATGTGCATAGTAAATTACTGATTCAGCTAGCTCAGAGCCAGCTCCTAAAGTGAACACCACCTCTGACACTAGTGTGTGTGTGTGTGTGTGTGTGTGTATATGCATGATTATGCATGTGGTGGTGCATGGCATGGTGGAGGTGTTGTCATAGAAAAAAAACCTATTAATTTCCCAATATTCGTCTTGAGTAAATCATGAGAGAGAATGTTGTACATTGCTCCACAGGACAAGTATTCCTCTACCTAGTTCACAATTCCCAGGTACAGGACATCAGAAAAACTCTTAATTCCCTTCCCTGGGATTTATAACTGGCCCTGTATCTTTTGATAGGCCCAATCCCAGCATCACCATTATTGAGGCAGAAGTGGATGTCTCTCTACTTCCATCTAACTGCTCTGGTCAATAGCTCAATGTTGTCTTCTGATCCTTTACCAACTAGCGCTTTAGACTCTTGGACTAAAGAGGTTAAAATTGAAGGAAATGTGCAGATCTGTAACTTTTAGCCATGATCCCCTTGCCCCCTCCTAGGGAAGACACCGCTTTAAACGTTTAAAGGAGATTCAGGAAAAACATTCAAAATTAAAGGAAATGTCAAGGCTCTAGAACAGAGCAATACTTTGGGTACTAATAGAGTCAAGAAGGAGCAAAGAGTGTGACAAAAGAGTGTAAACAGAAGATCCTTGGGAAAAGTTGATGAGCAGAGAGATCTTGGAGTTCAGGTCCATTGTACTCCTGAGGTGGCTGTGCAGGTGGATACAGTGGTCAAGAAAGCACTGTATCATTGCTTTAGAAAGTATGCTTGCCTTCATCGGACGGGGTATTGAGTGTAAGAGCTGGCAGGTCATATTAAAATTGTACAAGACTTTGATTTGGCTGCATTTAGCATAAGGTGTACAGTTCTGGTAACCACATTACCAGAAGAGGGTAATGGAGAGGGTGCAGAGAAGGTTTACGAGGATGTTGCCTGGTATGGAAGGTGCTAACAATGCAGAGAGGTTGAGTAGGTTAGGATTGTTTTCATCAGAAAAAAGGAGGTTGGGGTGGGGTGACCTGATTGAGGTCTACAAAATCATGAAGGATATACAGGGTGGATAGAGAGAGGCTTTTTCGCTGGGTGAGGAATTCGATAACGAGAGGTCACGTATTCAAGATGACAGATGACAAGTTTAAGGGTGATACACGCGGAAGTACTTTACACAGGGTGGTAGGTGCCTGGAACACGTTGGTAGTAGAGGCAGGCACAACAGATTCATTTAAGGTGTGTCTAGACAGATGCATGAGTAAATGGGGAGCAGAGGGATAAGATCCTTAGGAATTGGGCAGTAGGTTTAGACAGTGGATTTGGATTGGCACAAGCTTGGAGGGCTAAAGGGCCTGTTCCTGGTCTGTAAATTTTCTTTATTTAATAGTTAAGACAGTGTCAGAGAGAATTAGAAAAACTTCCAGTCTTAAGGCATCGTATCATAGTCATAGAGATGTACAGCATGGAAACAGACCCTTTGGTCCAACCCGTCCATGCAACCAGATATCCCAACTCCATCTAGTCCCACCTGCCAGCACCCGGCCCATATTCCTCTAAACCCTTCCTATTCATATGCCCATCCAAATGCCTTTTTAAATGTTGCAATTGTACCAGCCTCCTCCACATCCTCTGGTAGCTCATTCCATACATGTACCATCCTCTGTGTGAACTAGTTGCCCCCTAGGTCTCTTTTATATCTTTCCCCTCTGACCCTAAACCTATGCCCTCTAGTTCTGGACTCCCCGACCCCAGGGAAAAGACTTGGTCTATTTATCCTATCCATGCCCTTCATAATTTTGTAAACCTCTATAAGGTCACCCCTCAGTCTCCGCTCCAGGGAAAACAGCCCCAGCCTGTTCAGCTTCTCTCTATCGCTCATATCCTCCAACCCTGGTAACATCTTTGTAAATCCTTTCTGAACCCTTTCAAGTTTCACAACATCTTTCCGAAGGAGACCAGAATTGCATGCAATATTCCAACAGTAGCCTAACCAATGTCCTGTACAGCCGCAACATGACCTCCCAGCTCCTGTACTCAATACTCTGACCAATAAAGAAAGGCATACCAAATGCCGTCTTCACTATCCTATCTACTTGTGACTCTGCTTTCAAGGAGCTCTGAACCTGCCCTCCAAGGTCTCTTTGTTCAGCAACACTCCCTAGGACCTTACCATTAAGTGTATAAGTCCTGCTAAGATTTGCTTTCCCAAAATGCAGCACATCGAATTGAACTCCATCTGCCACTTCTCAGCCCATTGGCCCATCTGGTCCAGATCCTGTTGTAAATGAGGTAACACTCTTCGCTGTCTACTACACCTCCAATTTTGGTGTCATCTGCAAACTTACTAACTGTACCTCTTATGCTCACATCCAAATCCTTTATGTAAATGACAAAAAGTAGAGGACCCAGCACTGATCCTTGTGGCACCCCACTGGTGACAGGCCTCCAGTCTGAAAAAGAACCCTCCTCTACCACCCTCTGTCTTCTACCTTTGAGCCAGTTCTGTATCCAAATGGCTAGTTCTCCCTCTATTCCATGAGATCTAACCTTGCTAATCAGTCTCCCATGGGGAACCTTGTCGAACACCTTACTTATAGATCATATTTACAGCTCTGCCCTCCTAATCCTCTTTGTTACTTCCTCAAAAAACTCAAATCAAGTTTGTGAGACATGATTTCCCATGCACAAAGCCATGTTGACGATCCCTAATCTGCCCTTGCCTTTCCAAATGCATGTACATCCTGTTCCTTCCGGATTCCCTCCAACAACTTGCCCACAACCGAGGTCAGGCTCGCTGGTCTATAGTTCCCTGGCTTGACTTTACCACCCTTCTTAAACAGTGGCACCATGTTTGTAAACCTCTATAAGGTCACCCCTCAGTCTCCGCTCCAGGGAAAACAGCCCCAGCCTGTTCAAGCTTCTCTCTATCGCTCATATCCTCCAACCCTGGTAACATCTTTGTAAATCCTTTCTGAACCCTCACCTGTGACTATCAATAATACAAATATCTCAGTAAGAGGCCCAGCAATCACTTCTCTAGCTTCCCACAGAGTTCTAGGGTACACCTGATCAGGTTCTGGGGTTTTATCCACCTTTATGCGTTTCAAGACATCCAGTACTTCCTCCTCTGTAATATGGACATTTTTCAAGATGTCACCATCTATTTCCCTACAGTCTATATCTTCTATATCCTTTTCCACAATAAATACTGATGCAAAATACTCATTTAGTATCTTCCCCCAATTTCTGCAGCTCCACACAAAGGCAGCCTTGCTGATCTTTGAGGGGCCCTATTCTCTCCCTTGTTCACCTTTTTTACTTAATGTATTTGTAAAAACCCTTTGGATTCTCCTTAATTCTATTTGCCAAAACCATCTCATGTCCTCTTTTTGCCCTCCTGATTTCCCTCTTAAGTATACTCCCACTTCCTTTATACTCTTCTAAGGATTCACTCAATCTATCTTGTCTATACCTTACATATACGTTCTTCTTTTTCTTAACCAAATCCTTAATTTCTTTAGTCATCCAGCATTCCCTACACCTACCAGCCTTTCCTTTCACCCTAACAGGAATATACTTTCTCTGGATTCTCGTTATCTCACTTCTGAAGGCTTCGTATTTTCCAGCTGTCCCTTTACCTGTGAACATCTGCCCCCAATCAGCTTTCAAACGTTCTTGCCTAATACTGTCAACATTGGTCTTTTTCCAATTTAGAACTTCAATTTTTAGATCTGGTCTATCCTTTTCCATCATAATTCTATTAGATTTAAAATAATGGTCACTGGCCCCCACTGACACCTCAGTCACCTGCCCTGCCTTAAAGCATTAAATTAAGTGGTGGTAGGTATAGGACAGATGTTAGGAGTAGGTTCTTTACTCAGCGAGTCGTGAGTTCATGGAATGCACAGCCAGCAGCAGTGGTGGACTCTCCCTCTTTGTGGGCATTTAAGCGGGCATTGGATAGGCATATGGACGATAGTGGGCTAGTGTAGGTTAGGTGGGCTTGGATTGGCGCAACATCGAGGGCCAAAGGGCCTGTACTGCGCTGTATTCTTCTATGTTCTATTTCCCAAGAGTAGGTCAAGTTTTGCACCTTCTCTAGTAATTGGTAGAATTGCTAGAAATGAATCAATTTGGTCTAATAGTCATCGTGAGAACTTGCTGCAGAGTGACCAAGTTTAGGAATTGCATATTCTAGAAAGTAAATGTTTTTTTAGAAGAGATGGACAAACTGGAAAAGGATGATGGGTGGACTTAATGATAGTGAATGGGATAATGACAGTGGGGAGAAAGGATCTTTGATCAGGAAATTAAGTAGGAGAATCATTTTGATTGACACTAAACAAAATGGGGCAGAAACTTGATGGTTATTGTTCAGACATTTGTGACAGATACTGTTCTACACCACAGATTTTATCAGGAAATTAGGGGCACATATAATACGGATAATACAACAATCATGGGGGTGGGGGTATTTAAATTCTCAAACTAGGCCAACCAAATATGCAGAAATAGAAATGGGTTTTTGAGATCTGTTTCTGGGATCTTGCTCTGGAGCAGGAAAGTGTGCAATACTAGAGCCAAAATTAGAAAGGTTTAATTAATTATCTTGTTGTGAAGGGGCCTCCAGGAAATGTGAATATGGTCCGAATTTTGCATTGAGTGGAAACTGCAGAGGCATTAGTCATAATCTTTCAGCCTTCCTTAATCTCAGGTGCCAGAAGACAGGAAGATTGTGAGCATCACACCTCTATTTAAAAGAAGGTTGTAAGGATAGGCTTAGTGATTACAGACATAAAAGTTTAACTTGCATAGTGGGAAAGCTTTTAGAAACAATTATTTGGGATACAATTAATAGTCACCTGGAGAAAGGTGATTAGGAAGAGCAAGCATGAATTTCTCAAGGTGCAATGGTGTATAACTAACTTGCTGTAGGTTTTTTAAGAGGTAAGAGTGTTGATGAGGACATGGTTGTTGATATGGTCTTTCTGAAGATGTGTGGCATAATATTGAGCAACAGACTTGTGTTACAACACAGGGTAAACACCCCCACCCCCACCCCGCTAATTTAAACGAGTAACACAGAAAAGATTTGTCCCATGCAGTAATCTGAAATTCGAGAGGCCAAGAACTATTTAAAGTAAAAATTTAACAACTTTGTTTCTTAAAGTATAACACAATAATTAACAACCAACTTTTTATAACTCCTTCCTCTAACCTATCTTTTACTTTCTCATCTATAATACTGGTGCGATAAAACCCCCGAGTAAGATTTACCAAAATTCAAATTTCAAAACCAGGCAGCTGTCGAATCTTCGTTTTCTATCTTCCTCTGTAGGTTTTCTTCTTCTTAGGATTTCTGTTTCACTGTTTGTTGACAGATAAATGTATCTTTAAGAGAGCTGATTTTCCGGGCAGTCGGCTTGGCAGTTCTCCCTGAACTGTTCACGTTTTCCTGGTCTTTTACCCCCAAAGCATCGAATTGTTATTGGTTTTTAATATTGTCAGTATATTAAATTCAAACTTGTTTGGAGTTTTGGATTTTTGGGGGTATAATTTAAATTGTTCGAATTGGAATTTATTTTTGTCTCCAGGCTACCAACTACACGCTGCTGGACCAAAAGGTTACATTGTATCTTGTTCAGAATACTTGATGCTGTCAGGTTGTTCTGCTAGCTTTCAACTCTCTTAAAGGTACAGTACACTTCTATACCTTCATAAACACGTGAGAAAAATGAGAAGCCATGGAATAAAGGGACAGTTGCAAAATGAATACAAGATTCGCTGATTAATAGGAAGCCAAGTAATGGCCAATGGATATTTTTTGAGCTGAAGAAAGGTTTGTAGTGGAGTTCCCCAGGGAGTGGCATTGAATCTGTTGCTACTCCTGCGATTATATGAATGATCTAGATCTTGGTAAGCAGGGAACAACTTCAAAGTTTCTAAATTATAGAAAACTTAGAAGCATTATAAACTGAGAGAAGAACAGTGTGGAATTCCTCCAAACTTACCTAAGTTCTTTTGAAGTGGGTGGATAGGTATCAGATGAACGTCAATGCCAATGAGTGTGCTATGATGGGTTTTGATAGGAAGAACATGGGCAAATAATACAAAATAAGAGATACAGTTCTGAAGAGGGTGATGGAGCACGGAGATCTGGCTATATTTTAAGGATGGCATGGGGGTGGGGTGGGGGGCGCGAATGTAATGGTGGTATCTATTTGGGAATGAGATGAGGAAAATATTCTTCACTGAAAGGGTTGGAACTCTCAGAATTCTCTACCACAAAGTTTGCCAACCATGGATATTCTCAATCCACTCAAGTAGGCTCTTTTTAAAAAAAAAATGGACCGGCTTTTCTCCCAATACTTGGCAATCTTTGCACACACTCTCAACTTGCAAGTTCATTTGTGTTCTTTTTGAGTGTTGGTATTTTATATTAAACAATGCGAAATTTACATATTTTCACTTTAAGGGTATTTAATAAGCATTGTATTGTTATACTGAGTAATAGACCAAAAATCAATAAAGCTTTGTATTTATTTTGCATCACTCATGAATTTGGGATGTCCAAAACCACTCTACAGCTGATGGAATGCTCTTAAAGATTATAATGAGGGCAATGGGCAATCAATTTTGTATAATTTTTTTTAAAAATTGATACTTGGGATGTAGGTATCATTTCAGGGTTTGTATTTACTACCCATATTACTGCCATAGTCCTGGGGTGCAGGGATATCCTCTCAATCAATTTGTGAAGGAAGTGTCAGGATTTTGACCGTGATGGAGAAAGAACAATAAGATTCTAAATCCACATGTGTGAATTGGAGGAGAACCTGCAGGTATTATAAGAGTAGAAATTTATTGTCACATGTATTTTTAAATAAAACTTTTCACTGTATTTTTCAGGTTGTCACACCATGACATCTATATTAATGACAGAAGTCATACACTATGGAAGACAAGTAAAATTAGGGCAAAGTTCATGACTGTTTAGTTAACAGTTCCTGGGCTCGGGGAAAGCCGATTTAAAGAATGATGGGATACCCTGAAGATGCAGTTGGGATGAGACTGCCACTCCAGGCTACAGGAAGCTAATTGCAGGGCAGCAGAAACCTCTTCTTTCCCCATTCAACAGTCCTCCAGCTGTTGCTGCCAGTCACAGTCTGTCCCTTTCACCGATGCTTCTGCTCCTTCAGGTGTCCGGGCCTAGCTGCAGATCTGCAGCCTCAACCCAACCTGAGAGTCAGGGCTGGGTGACTAAGCAGAGGACCTGCTCCTCACTCAATGGGATACCCAGGGCTGGGGTGGAGCAGTGTACTGGTACTGGTATTGCTGCTGCTACTGCTGGATGTCCTCTCCTTTACCGCTGATGATGGTGTTTCCATGTATCTGCAGCCCTTGTTGTTCTAGGTGGTAGAGGTTATGGATTTGGAAGGTGCTGTTGAAGGAGTCCATGTCTTCCACCATGAATATGTTCTTCCAATACAGAAATTTGAATTCTGGAAAGTAATTGTTCAACTCACAGTACTGATCCTTTTAAGTGTCCTCTGTGGCCCAGTGCAATCCACAGGGTGTCTGAGGTGCACTCTTTCAGATAAGACATAACACTGAGACCCTAGCTGCTGCTCTTGGGCACTGTTTTGAAGAAGAGCAAGGAAACTATCCCCAGTGACTTGGTTACTATCTATCCTGGAATCAACATGATAGGGCCAGTCATCATGTCACCTCCATTAGAGCTTTGAGCCAATTGTGGACAGAAAGCTGAATTCCTGAGATGAGGAGAGAGGAATTGCTTTGATATCAAGTTTACTTTTGACAGTAAGGCATGATGAAGCTCTAGCCGACGGAGTTAGTAGGAATCGGATGGAAAATCCTTACTGGTTGGAGACACAGGAAGATGATTATGGCTGCTGGAGTTCAATCATGTTAGTTCAAGGAGTTGGTCAGTGTAGTGTCCTAGGCCCAACCATCTTCAACTGCTACATCAATGACCTTCCCTCCATCATAAGATCAGAAGTACAATCATCAGTAAATATTGTTATTATTTCAGCACTATTTACTACTTCTCAAAGACTGAAATAGCTCATGTCCACGTGCAGCAAGACCTAGACAATATCCAGACGTAGACTGATAATAGCAAATAATATTCATGCTACACAAGTGTCTGACAATGACTGTCTCCATCAAGAGAAAATCTTATCATTGGCATTAGCAGTACTGCAACCCCCACTATTAGTAATCTGGGACCTACCATTTGAGCAGAAGCTGAACTGGATCGCTCGTATAAATGCACTGACTACAAGAAGGAACAGGTCAGAGGCAAGAAGTTCTGCAACAAGTAACTCACCACCTGTCTCCCCTAATGCCTGTCCACCAACTACAAGGCACAAGACAGCAGTATGAAAGAATACTCTACATTCGTCTACACGAGTGCAGCTGCAACAATAATCAAGACGCTTGAAAGCATCCAGGGTACAACCGACTGTGTGTTTCTTCTACAAAGCCATAAAAAAAACTTAAGTTTTAATTGTATTATGTAATAATATGTTTTCCTCTGTTCTTTTGAAGATTTTGGGCTGTGATGTAATGCAATAGTACAGCTGTTTAATTAAAACTATATGCAAATCATTATTTTGGAACTCTACATATAAATGGGAAATACTGATGCTTCAATACGCCACGTTCAACATTCACTTCTACCTCCTGAGGTACGTGGCAGCTGTGTGTACCACCTAGAAGATGCATTGCAGGAATTGCCTTCCACAGCTCCTTCCAAGCTTTGACCTCTACCACCTCAGAAGAATAATGGAAACCGATTCATGGGAACACCATCACTTTGAAGTTGCACACGATCTTGACTTGGACTTCCAAAGGACACTGGCCTTGCTAGTATTGCCTACACAGTATCAACAAATTTTAAAATGGATAACACTAAGCAATTCTTTTAAATTTAACAATAGTTAAAACCCTTAGGTAATGGTTTCCAGTAAAGCAAACATAGTGTAAAAGCTATGTCGTTGTGGTCTCTGCACATCTTGTTTTACAATTGCATTACGCTTTTTGACTACCAGAAATATGTACAACATTACTACTGCACTCTGTCTACTGAACTGATGTTCAGTTGGTAGCATCCTCAACTGAGTCAGAAGTCTGCACATTCAAGTCTTATTCCATTGAGCACAGAAGTATGGACTGACGTGTGCTAGGTGCTTCGCTGTCAGAGGAGCCATCTTTCAGATGAAATTTCAAACCTAAGTCCACTTGTGTCAACGTGAAGAATGTCATGGCAGCTCCTCAAAGACATGCAAGGGAATTAGCCCAGTGTCGTAGTCAATGATCATCTTTAATCAGCATTAGTGCTTTAAAAGAAATCAGTCTGATCATTGTTGCACTGTAGCTTGTGGGTATTTGCTGTGATGCTTCTTTGTGTATTATAACATTGGCTAGAAAGCACTGTGGAATGTCTAAGCTCCAAGAATTAGTTTGTTGAACTGTGACTGGCTTGTTTTTGTTCTTTCAATGAGGAAAGGATACTAAGCATGAAACTTAACTGTCGATTCAAAGTAATCTAATGAGCTCATCTGGGTGTAAAACGGGTTTTAAATCTTGGTTTGAGCAAGTATTTATTCAGCAGGAGGTTAGTATGCAGCAGAGAAAACAATTTACTTCTGCACTCCAGGGCACAGCAAGGTGTATGATCACAGGCTGAGGCTTACTACAATCACCAACTGTTTGCTGAAAAAGTCTATAAATGCATGTGGTGATACACACTGCCTTTAACTTCACATATTTCATGTGACTTAAGCTTGACATTGGGAAGATGTTTGTATCTATTCTAATGGGTTGTACGTACTTCTCTACCCCACAAATTGTGCCAATCTGCATAGAATTGTACACATTTATTTTGTCTCGTTCTCCAGAATATGGTGTTGGGCATGAGCTCCTACCAATGTGCTTAAGTAATGAAGCACTTTAAGAAATTAGTGGCAAAGAGCAATTCTTCACATTGATTTATTTGAACATTTTTGAGGGAGGTGCTTTAAATGATGTTGGACCCTCCCACTGGATCATGAGCAGGCATTAGGAGCTCACTAAAGGCAAAAATTAGGACTGCACATGCTAGAATCAGAGTCTAGATTAGAGTGGTGCTGGAAAAGCACAGCAGCATCCAAAGAGAAGGAAAATCGATGTTTTGGGGAGGTGCTTTAAATGATGTTGGACCCTCCCACTGGATCATGAGCAGGCATTAGGAGCTCACTAAAGGCAAAAATTAGGACTGCAGATGCTAGAATCAGAGTCTAGATTAGAGTGGTGCTGGAAAAGCACAGCAGGCCAGGCAGCATCCGAAGAGAAGGAAAATCGATGTTTTGGGCAAAAGCCCTTCAATAGGAGAGATAAATGGGAAGGAGGTAGGCTAGGGAGAAGGTAACTAAGAGTGCAATAGGTGGATGGAGGTGGGGATGAAGATGATAGGTTGGAGAGGAGGGTGGAGCAGATAGATGGGAAGGAAGATTGGCAGGTAGGACCGGTCATGAGGATGGTGCTGAGCTGGCAGGTTGGCTCACTGTAAAGGCAAGTGTCAACAAAGTGACAGCTGTTGGGGAATCAGCCTTCCCGTGCCTTAATATTGCCCCTCCTTGGTATCTTTCCTTGAATGCAAATGCATCTTGACATTTACAGAATCTGATTAATTGACCAGTTGAAGTAGTTTCCTAGACTGTCAGTACCAATTAAAATAGTTGGAATCATGTGAACATTTTAAGTTTCATTAAGTCTACCTATCATTTAACATGCTTACAAGTTCTTGTGATGAAATTATTCAGGATAACTAAACTAGCTTCCAATATAATTTCTGCCAGGTATTCTATTTCATGTAATTATAAAGGTTAAAATACCAATGTACGTAATCAGTGTGGTTTCCTTTCTCTGACTAACATTACAAGATTTAGTAATATAATTTCTATATTTGGTAATGAGCTTGAAGTAACACCACCGTTTTCAAATGTTCGGTTCATTTAGATTTGAGCATATCCTATTCAGCTTGAGAGACCGGGTCTTAAAACTCCACAAAGCCCTGATAACCTTTTAAGTTTTAATGATACAATGTAATATGTTTTTCTTCTGTTCTTTTGAAGATTTGGTGCAATGAAATAGTACAACTGTATATTAAAACTGTATGTAAATCATTGTTTTGCAATTCTACATGAAAGCACCAGTGCTTTTGTGCAATCAGTTACTTTTGTGTTAATGAGCTAAACCCTGACTTAAAAAAGGGTTCAGAAGTGGTTTTGAAATCAAACCACCAAAAAAGTGCTGTTTTGGCTGGTTATGAAAGCATCTGTTAAAATAGATGCAAATACTGCGAAAACATGAAGGCAAATGCAATTCAGCGTCCAAGCTAGGAGAAGAATATATTTTCTGTAGGCTATAATCATTTGTAATTTGCTGAAATTTAATATTTCTTGTTTGGCATAACTGCCTCCTGTACCTGTCGAACATAACCATGGGAATGATAGTTCATACAGAAGGTCTTTCCACTGTTGCCAAAAGGGATTGAGGTTAGAGACAAAAAACTGCAGATGCTGGAATCCAAGGTAGACGAGCAGGATGCTGGAAGAACACAGTAAGCCAGGCAGCATCAGGAGGTGGAGAAGTCAATGTTCCGCTCAAGTCCTTGAAAAGGGTTACACGTGAAATGTTAACTTTTCCATCTCCTGATGCTACCTGACTTGCTGTGTTCTTCCAGTCTCCTGCTTATCCAAAAAGGGGAATATAAGCAACGTTGTATTTTACATGTTCATCCTGTGAATTAATTTTCACAAATTTGATTATTCTTAACATTGATTGCAAACGATGCTATTTAAAATGCGGAGCTCTCCCACGTCCAAGTACCAACACGATCAAAGGCACGCAAATGCTATAATGAGTTAATTGTTACTTTGAAATGTATATTTTTACTGTTGTTCTTTTGTCAGAAAATGTAATTTGTGTCTGTAGCTAACAAAATGAAATGGGGAAAAGATGGATTGAAATACATTTTTTAAGCCATTAATCCATGAATCTTGATGGTTCACCTTTTTGCTGAGGTATTTGTATGTGCTTCAATTGCCATTAAGTTTTCCTGTCATCTCGTTTTAGAAAAAAATTGGAGTATGTGTCAATGAGCGAACAACACTTTTAAGTATCATAGGTGAATGATACATAAGAACTGTGATTCAAGAATTATGGTTAATTTGTCATGTGGATTAAACACTTTAAGTTATTACTGAATTCCCTGACATGACTTTTTAGTGAATCAGAGGATAGTTTAAATCAAGAAGCTGTTAAAGTCACAGCATCACTGATATGCTCCTCTGAATTAGAAAAGGTGAATTCAGTGCTAAAAAGCAGGATTCTAGAGTTGCTGCTTTAGTGTTTGGGAATCTTCTCATATAATTTTGATTTTATTTTTGGCTAACTTGTAAATGTGCTCCTGATTGCTATTTGAGGAAGCTCCTGTGCTGCCTCCCCCATTGACTATGAATGAGCAAACATGGAGCCCATGTTTGCTTCAAGTTTTTCACAAGCCGTAACAGAGGTAAATTGGAGGAAATTGAGGAATTTGCTATTTGAACACTGACCTATGCATTGACTTCTGGAGCAATTAAGCAAATCTGGGTATGGTTGGCATTGGGGTGTGATTTGTAAGGATAGCTTAGTGTTTAGTACCACTGGGACAGAATCTGAAGTATTACTAGAGGACTTTTGTGATGTGACTGTTTTCTTTTGTGGGAGGTGAAATCTTGTTGTTTGGCAGCAGTAGGCAAGGGGGTGATGTCTCAGGAAATTGGAGTGATGGATGTTGGATGGATGGGTTTCAACAGCATTGCAGGAAGATGTTTGGGCACAGTAACATTGGAGGGAACCTGGTGTCAGCAGTAATGTGGAGAGACCTAAATGAATGACCGCGTATATAAATGATTGGGCCATGGGGAGGGGGCAAACCTTGTGGTAAGTACTAGGGTTGGACAGTTATGGACATTTGAGATGTAGCATCTGATTAAATTGTATTTGATAGAGAAAAATAAATTGAGGCTGGGAGAATTTGGTGCAGGGTTGCTGAGGATACTAGACAGTGTGGGTTTTGTTTTTAATGCCCTTTATGTTGCAACATTCATGGTGTCCCCAATCAATGGTTGAGGCCCATAGCCAGTTTAACAAATATTTTTAAATGTTTCTGATACTTCCTGTAACTTCAGAAATTTCCTTATATTATGTTCTGCTTTAATTTTCTCACATTATGTTGGGCAGCTGTGCAACTAGGTAAATGTTGCATCCTGCTTGCTGCAGGTCATACTGAAATATGACCAGGCTTCAAATCTGCATCCATTCGTACTGTATGTTACAAGAATAGCTGTGTGTCATATAACCCTTCAACACCTCTCTTCTTTTGAATAAAATCTCTCAGCCATACAATGGAAAAAAGATTATTTCAAGCTAAATTATGTATTTTCTTTTATTTCAGATGCAAAGGGAGATGGTTCACACAAAAGATGCTCCTCCATCCTTTCGACACCATGGGCCTCTTCCTCATGGACCACCAAGTTCACCACCAATACCTCAATCAATGCCACCGTCTCCATCTAGAATTCCATATAATGGAGGGAGAACCATACCTATGCCAGGCAGTGCCACTGTTCCCAGGGACAGACTGTCCAATATGCCACCATCAAGGTCCATCTCCCCCAGCCCAAGTGCCATCTTGGAAAGAAGAGATGTGAAACCAGATGAGGATTTAAGCGGTAAAAATGTTGCCCTTTTCAGAAATGAAGGTCTGTATGCTGATCCTTATATGTATCTTGATGGGCGAATGAGTATTGCTTCATCCAGCACTGGAATTCCTGGGGATGTCCCAGACCATATCCTATATCACCGCCCTTCATTGAGGTCTGGCAATACATATCCAAGCACCAATGTGCAGGCTGACCTAATGGAGCAGTCGCTATATAGAATAAAGCCAAGAAAATATTCTGACAGTTATATTCCGTCAATTGTCTCCAAAACACCCCCACCTTCTCCTCAGAAGATCAGTGAAATGCGAATCATGGATATTCATGGACAGAGTTCCCATCTGAGTCATCCTGTTCAACTTGATAGGTCCTGTTCCATACGGAGCTCCCTTAGGAAGGATTCTGGGACATCTATAGCTATGGAAGCAGCAGCTATCAAGGCGCGCAGTGCTGCTTCCTCGCCCTCTGTTTCAGACGTCATCCCATTTTCAGCTGACAAGCAAATGTCTGGGTACAGCAGCACTTCTGCAACACCGAATGACCCAGAAACCAGGTAAGGGGGAACAGATAAATGATTGCAGATAAGCTGTTCAAGCTGATGACTGCTGTGATTCGGTAAATTTCATGCTTGCAGATGTATTGTGAAATAATAAACTAACAAAACAAGTTAGTTTTTCTTTACTACTGTGATTCAAGTTTAAGTAAATTTATTAATACTAAGCATGTTTTGTCAACCTTACTGAATTCAGAAGACACAGACTAAATGATGGCAATGTAATCCTGAGCCTTGAGTTGACTGTTATCAAGGTGAAAAGTTGCGGTGTTAGAGTAGTTGGCAAGCTGGTTACAAAAAAAAATTGGGTTTAAAATTAGTTATTCGAATTAGCAAGTATAATATAGGATGTATCTGTATCAAATGGACTACAGCTAGGGATGAAAAATAAATGCTGGCATTGCCCACATCCCATGGATTAATTGATTTTAAAAATCGGCATTTCATGTGGATTGGTGATTTGACTATTTTTACATAAATGATTTGTACTTGGGTTTCATAAATATAGTTTTAATATTTGTGAATGACACCAAATTAGAGGGGCATGGTCAATATTGAGGAAAACTGAAACAAAAAGCAATATATTTGTAAGTGTTCAGAATGGGCAAATGAATTTCAATGTAAACAAGTGTGGGATAATATGTTTCAGTGGGAAGAAAAGAAGGCTATGCCTTGCTGTCAGTTTCTAGGGTGGAGGGCAAAGAATCTAGGAATACACATTCGCAAATAGTTCTTTCAAAATCCCTGACTGACTATAAAATGCAAGCAAAACACTTGGGTTTATTTATTGTTGCCTGCCTCTGAGGGACAATTGTATACACATGCACGAAGATATAGCAGAGACACTTAGATCTGTATAAAACACAATTAATTTATTAAGTACTTAAATAAATAACACACTTTTAACTGCCAGAGATATCTCAACCACTGTCTTTCACCACCCTGATTTTTGTAACTAACCCCAAATGTTATTATCCGGGAGAGTTGGCAGGCTGGCCAGGCTGGAACTCTGCTCGACTGTCTTTACCATACCTCCTGACATATGGGGTACTTGCAGCGTTAATCTTTGAAGTTTTGCTGAACAATCAGGGATTTTCTGGGTTGCTTTGTACACCAGTGTCTGTGCCATGTGACTAGTTCTGAATATTTTGTCCAAATGCATGCTTTATTTAGTAGAAACAGCAGTTACTGATTACCTGTAGTTTTAACTCCTAACAGACCTGAATGACTGAGCATAATTCCACCCACAACTCAGTGTAAAGCCTCTTATCAGTTCCTGTTATCTTTAGCCTTATCCAATATTATAAATAAATTTTTGGTCAAACCTTGATTAAACTAAGATTGGAACTTTCTATTGTAGAGCGTGTGCCTAGTGTTGTGTACTGTCTCTGATCACCAAATTGTTTAATTGTAGCATTACACCTTCATCTTCCAGATCAGAAGAAGCAAATAATTACCAAGAACCTTTATCCAAATCATAATGTACAGTGAAACTTTGTGACGTGTAATTACTTTGAAAGTCAGAACACTGACTAGATCACATTGTGTACAGTTTGGGTGGTTTGTACTTTTTACTTTAACTACTTTTAATAGACAAAAGTGCTAAGCAAACAATTTAACTTATTTCTATCATAAAGTATTATTTATTTTATCTTGGTGTAATGGTTTGGGATGGGGT
This sequence comes from Chiloscyllium plagiosum, assembly GCF_004010195.1. NCBI lineage: Eukaryota > Metazoa > Chordata > Chondrichthyes > Orectolobiformes > Hemiscylliidae > Chiloscyllium > Chiloscyllium plagiosum. Next base: position 80,669,533 of record NC_057714.1, read on the forward strand.
AACAAACTGCCCACTGATCTCCATCAGTGGTGGTCCTGTCAACCACTTGAACCATGTGACGAAAACACTTTGGCGACGACTCAGTAATTTTTCTTCATGTAGATTCAACAGCACCATCAACACGTAGCTATCCTCAGGGAGAGTGCATCATAACATTCTTCTTGGCCACTGACATGTTCTGGTTACAATCTCTACCATATGCAGTTCAGTCACATTGATGTGACTTAATCTTGAGAATTAGCGAAATTGGCAACATCATTATGGATGTTGTAACAAAGCCAAAATTCCCTGACATGCATTCTCATCATTGCTGTACCTTCTCTCATCTCATCAAAGGTAGTAGACCTTGCATACTGCTCAGGCTCTCTGATCTGTGAACTGTAGACTTAAGACTTAAGTCATGTTGGATGGAAGGAACTTACCATTTTAAGAGACATCTTCAAGACTGATGGGGTGAGATTTGCAATTATCCAACAGGAGCAATATATTTATTGAAGGCAAAATTTTCTTTGGCACAATATTCCCTTCAGAAAGAGAACCATTTTTGATAGAGTGCCCTTGAAATTTAGGTGTTCTTATCGAAGTTTAGTAGTTTGGGCCTGAACTAATTAGAGGTTAGAAGAATGGGAGGTGACCTTGTTGAAGTTTACAAAATGCTTAGGAGACTTAACATAGTTGCAAAACAGTTGTTTTCCCTTGTGGGAGAATTTAGGATCTCAGGAAGGGGTTGCCCATTTATGACCAAAATAAAGAGGGATTTCTTCTCTCACATGGTGGTGGCTCTGTGGAATTCTTTATTGAAGCGGACTTAGAAGCTAGGGCATTAGTATATTCAAGGCTAAGGTTAGAAATCTTTAATCAGTAAAGGAATCGAGCGTAGTGGGGAAAAGTTAGGCAAGCAGAGCTGGGGATAATCAGATCAGGCATGATTTCATTGAATGGCAGACCAGATTTGATGGGCTGAATGGCCTTCTACTCTTCCTGTATCTTATGGTCCTATCCTCCTCTTGTGAAATGTCCATTCTCTGTGACATGTGTTTCCCAAAAAAGGCTGTTTGGTTAACATTGTAAATTTGTTCGTTATGTAACCACCTTTAATAGCTGTCCTCAAATTAGTTTTTGTTTTGGATGGCCATCAAATCAAAAAGAGTCTGCCACTTGTTTTGATCTTTGATGCAAAAATCCAAGAATCTTGCCATGATATTGTTCTTCCTGCTTATAGGCGACTCACCTTGCCAGCATTTAAAAAGTGTAACACTTGGCACTCTTCTTGATTTTGTGAATATTGCCATGGATTGTTTTAACTCTCCATGGGGTAGTGTGTTAACTATTCATTTTCCTGCTTCAAAACATGTTAAAACTGAGAGGATAATGGTTTTTCTTGATCTTTTTGTTTGAAGCACCTGGTTCATTGGGCATTTCTGGCTTATGTTCAAAAGTAATTGTAACACTAAATCAAGTGTGGGTTTAGGGCTTTGAAATACCTCCTCGGTCTTTCCTGCTGTCTCACTTACTTTAAAATGGTTCCTGTGGTTCACCTGCTGCAAACAAGTACTGTTATTTATCACTCAACCAAGCACCGAGACAAGGAAAGCAAATTTGTTTCATCTGTGTGCAACCCACAATCCAAATCAGTGTCAGTGAAGAAGGGTGAATCAAAGAGGTAGACTTCTTGCCTGCAGAAAATTCTTTTGAGAACAGAAGGTTCCTTGATTACATAATTGAATCATAAGGCCTGGTGTTGCCGGTGTAATCATTTGGTCTGACCTTGCTATCATTCCTGATGATGCACACACAACCTGGAAACGGCAGATGTTAAGAGAGGGAATGTGATCTGAATTGGGGATGTGGAACATAAAAAATACAATGTTAAATCAAAACTGCATGCGGTTGTGGAACTTTAAATGAAGGTTACTGTAGTTGAGATAGTAGCTATGAGGGAAAGTACACTAATGTTGTAACAATATCCCAGAGTTCATCATCTTTATTTAACTCTGGACAAATTCTACTGCATTTCATGAGGATAAATTTAAATAAAGCATTAACATCTCTAAATGCAACTGTGCACTTAGTGAGGGAGAAAGGGATGAAGATAAACATACCAAGCTGATAAATTATTTTCTCTCTTTTGTGTCTTGATATTGTACCAGGAAGAAAACACTCAGGCCAAGTGTAAGTCACTGCTGGCTGAGATTTAAATGCTGATACTGCAATGTGCAGGTTCATAAAAGCCTCTGTTCCTACTTCTCTGAAGTCTGTTGAAAGAAATAATGGTGATGGCAAGTTTCAAGTATGCACAAAAATAGCTCAGGAGATTAATAACCATGCTCATAAATGTTCACTGAGAGAAAGCCATTTAATAGCTCGTTAATCATAAGTGACAGTCTAGCCAGTATAAATGTTCTATCAATGTTGCTTCAACTACTTAATGTATTTGTGTGCTATAAACTTTTCCATATGAAAATCCATAACAGCATCTTCTAAAATAAATTGGGAAATCTCTTGCATACTTCAGAAGAGAATGAAGTATAAAATATTCAGCAATCTAAACGATGAACTCATGGCCTCATAAGACTTTATTTTAGTATTGTTTCAAATTCTTGGTTAAAGATGTTTGAATTTAACTCGGACGATCATGTGGAGAATTGCATGCAAGTGCTCAACTGAAAAATTGTTTAAACTATATATTCATTGGATTTGATGGGCTGCAAGCTTCACTGAACTAGATCTTTTAAGTTTTCCCAATGGTTGCTTCAGTGAATTGATCCTGTACATAGCTGAGTTACAGACCAATGCACTCCAAAACAGTCATTGGATTTCAGCAAGCAGAAACACGTGGATTCCTCCTCCACCCTACCTGCCTTTGTTTATTCAACAGTTCAGGGACACGGAGTCAATTGGTAGTACCATCACCATTGTTGTAGAATAAATGAAATAACTTGGCAAAGATCAGGGTACAAACATGAGGCTTTCTTTGTCTACACACCATGTAGTCACTGTGTCTTCAATATAATAGAATCCCTACACTGTGGAGTGTTTCTCAACATGTAAGTAAGTGATAAATGCAATATTATATGTTCTAATGATTGAGGTAAAAGAAGGCAATGACACTGTGGTCCCAATTCAAATAAATGTTCCAGTTAAAGGACGTGAAGAAGCTTTCAGTACTGTAAAGGTGATTTAGTGCAAGCCATTGATGAGACCAACATGCTGAGTTGTATCAGGTTTTTGTTTGTTTCTTCTATTCTTGGATGGAATATGGACATCAGTGGTAAGGCCAATGTTTGTTGCCTTTCCTTAATTGCTTTTGACTTAACTGACTTGCTAGGCCATTGCAGAAGGCAGCTAAAAGTTTACTAGTCAACCACATTACAAAGAAGATGGAATCGCATGTAGGCTAAACCAGATAAGGTCAGTTTTTTTTCCCTTATGGATATTAAGTGGACGGGTTTTCGCAAAAGTCAATGATAGCTTTGATTATTTTTATTCAACCTAGTGTGAGATGTTGTAACTCCTCTTATCAGGTGGGACTTGAACCTCACCCTCCTGACTCAGAGAGGGTCAGTACTACTACACTGCAAGCACCTCCTTGACAGTATTCTCATGGTCACCGATATTGAGACTTGTTTTCAATTCTAGATTGTAGTAATTGAATTTCAATTCGATCAGCTGCTGTGGGATTTGAACACGTTTCCAGAGCAATTAGCCTGGGCCTTGATACTATCCCAGTGACATTATCATTCCACTTCCATTTCTCCTTTTGCTGTGTTAATGCAATCTAATGGTGAGATTCTATGAGGGAATTTTCTGCTCCTTTGCGATAACTTGAAAAATATACAAAATCACTGAACAGACGTATTTTGCATTCTAGACCTGTACCTTTTGGCATTTGTGGAACAGAACCATTGATAGTTGAGGCATGGTCCAAACCTCCAAACTATCCCCCAGCAGTGTCAAGAGGAACATACTTAGATGTATGATTAGTCTTCATTCCCAAGTTAAGACTAAATTTTCTTTGTCATCTTTGATAAATTTGACTGTTTCCATTTGTAATGGATTTGAGTTCCTTCATTTTGTATTAGCAATTTCTGATTCTCTCTCAGCTTTTATTTTCTTGTTTAGTGAATGTGATCTGAGGAGTCATGACCTTTGCTGACTACCCAGAATAATAGTACCCAAAAGATTGTTCAGTTGATCAACTTTTCCTTCATCTTGAAGTCAGCACAATATTGAGTCAAACCATAGGAGGAACCAGGCAGGTTTTATGTTTTGTGCAGTATAATCGTAGCTGTATTAAAATGATGGGTGTGTCTTGTTTCCCAAATTGCATTTTGTTTTATCCTTTTATTTTCATCTTAGTCTTTTTTTGAAAATAATTTTACTTCCTTGAACTAAAAGTTTTTAATAATCCATGACATACTTGGAGAACTTGAGTAAGTGGTGAGCATGTCTCTGCATAAACCATTGTCTGGTGAGCAATAAATGTTCATTGCATATGATCAGGCAATTACCAATGATATATATTGTAATTCCGATACAAGGTCCTGGAGTTTAATCCAACCATAGTTAGTAGGAGGGAGTTAGATTAAGTGCATAGAGTGCAAAAAAAATTAATCTGCTACCTGGATGTTTTTGATGGAGGCAACTTAGATCGAGCTCCCACAATGTAGTTAGCAGTCAGATGTAGAGAATGAGTATTACTGAAAAGGCACATTTTTATCTCTCTCACTGCAGGATGATTTGATAAACATTTTCTCCTTCTGAAGAAGTATCACTGGACTCTAAACGATAAGTTTGTTTCCTTTCCACAGACCTAGGAGAAAGTGAGGACTGCAGATGCTGGAGATCAGAGCTGAAAAATGTGTTGCTGGAAAAGCGCAGCAGGTCAGGCCGCATCCAAGGAGCAGGAGAATCGATGTTTTGGGCATAAGCCCTTCTTCAAGCTTATGCTCGAAATGTCGATTCTCCTGCTCCTTGGATGCTGCCTGACCAGCTGCACTTTTCCAACAACACATTTTTCAGCTCTTTCCACAGGCCTGTTTAGTTTTTCTAGCAATTTGTTTTTGCAATACTATAGAGACATGGGTTCGAATCCCACCATGGCAGATTGTGAATTTATATTCAACAAAAATAAATTCAGGAAGTAAGAGTCTAATTCTGACTATAATATGATTGTCAGAAAACCTATCTGGTTCACTTGTGACCTTATAGACAGAAGCTGCCTGCCTTACCTAGTCTGCTCTGCATTGCACTCCAGACCCACTGCTATGAGGTTTACAGTTAATTGCCCCAGGCAATTAGGGATGGGCAATAAATGCTGGCCTAGCCAGTGAAGCCATCATCCAATGAATCAATAAAAACAAAATTAGAAAAGTATTAATTCTTGGTTATTAGACTAAACAAAACTGGGTAGGATGTTTAATATTTCTGCTCTTTGAAAATGTGATTTTTTTAAATTCACTCGTGGAATGTGGGTATCATTGGCTGGGCCAGTATTCATTGTCAGTTGCCCTTGAGAAGTTGGTGAGTTGCTGACTTGAACAATTGCAATCCATTTGGTGGAGGTATACTTCTCAGTGCCATTAGGGAGGCAGTTCCAAGGTTTTGATTGAGCAGACTATAGACCTGAACACCACCTGATATGGAAGTGTATGTTCCTGTTTTATCTTTCCGTAATGTTTATTGTCGTAAATGCCTATAAAAGAATCTGGATTTGTCAATTATCTTTGCATCTTGCAGTAAACCACCAATTTTCTCCATCTGTCAAAGGCATTAAACTCACTCAAAATCACTTCCCAGAGTTAAAATTAATCTTGACCAGCCAAAGTGTACAAAATTCTATTATAGAACAGTATAAACCATCAGACCAATGTCCCACAGGTGGGCCGTTTCCACATGATTGGATTTCCCTGGGATAGACTTGATTTATATGATGATTTTGGAAGTATGAAAGGCCTATTACTTTCAAGCTGTGATTGGATTTTCTTATATATGACCCATCTCCATCATCCTAATTGCCATTGGAATGATAATACTTTTTTCAACTATCATTTTTTAAAGTAACACCTGTATAGAGATTTTTATGTTTAAATATTGATTGACCTTTGCTGCTCAAACTTTTTCTCCTTACTGTTGCCTATCATGTATGTAACAGCTTTCCCAATCGAGTTACCTCATGTATTTTTGCTACGTTTTGCGAAAATATTCATGCAATGAACTGACTACTGTTTGTACTCTGAATTGTTTGAGTTGCTTCTTTCAACAAAGTTACAAACCCAGTGCTTTTATCAACCAGTTAGACTTGTAGAACTATTTTTACTCCAAGCACTACCTATCATATTAATACCATCAGTACCAGCACTCAAAAGGGAAATGCTACTAACCTTAAGGCAGCTAGAGGTATGGAAGGTGATGGCCTAATTGCATTATCACTGGATATTAGCCCACAGACCCCAAGTAATATTGTAGGGACCTGGATTTGAATCCCTCCTCCTCAGATGGTGGAATTAAGAATTGAATGACCTTGAAATCATTTGTCAATTGTCAGAAAAGCCTGTCTGGTCACTCATGCCCTTCAGGAAGGAAGTTGTCATCCTTCTCTGGTCTGACTTGCATGTGCCTTCAAATCCACAGTTGACTCTTAATTGCCCTCTGTGCAATTAGGGATGGGCAATAAATGTTGACTTAACTGATACCACCCTCAATCAATGAATGAATAAATAAATAATGCGGATTTACTCGATTGTCTACATCTTAACAGGCTTTTGTTAAAATATATAAAGGCAATGAGCTTTACTTGTTCAGGGTATCACATCATCATTCTGAATCTTCATGTTTAAAATATGGCTTGTTACTCAAACTTATTATTCAAAATTGTAATGTAAATATATATTTGTGGGATAGGTCTTTTCATAGACTGTAGTCTCAAATGGGTATCATACTTATTTAACTGTTGTACTGTTAGTACTGAACTGAATCATGGTTTTCTTTTTAGGGAGCGAATGAAGGCTATGGAGAAGCAGATTGCTAGTTTGACTGGTCTTGTTCAGTCTGCGCTTTTCAAAGGGGGTAATAATGCCAAAGAAGTTCCTGGGTAAGAAAATGGAGTGATTTTGTACATCTTGCTGTTTATGTAATGATTTCCACGCCTTAAAGAATTGTGACAATTGTATGTTGACGTAAAATAAAATTGATATATCAATTTATGTCCATTTTTCTGCTTCAGTGAGAAGATAAAAGCTACACCACTTAGCAGTTCTGAGGCACAAGGTATTTGTTCTTCATTCTGCAATATTTAAAGCTACACTGTTTTCAAAAATGTTTGTAATGTTGTATAGGTATTGTTAAACATGAATAAATGCATTGTTGTGCATTCCCACATTCGGCACCCAATGAAAACCTGACTGGTTAAAATTTTCAGCTAATAATTTTAATGCAGGAGATGAACATGATCAAATACAAACAAAAACAGAAAATGCTGAAAATACGGAATAGGACTGGCAGCAGGGAGAAATATTGTTAGTATTTCAGGTTGACAACAGTCATTGGAATATCTTCTAACACTTGTTCATAATCATTGAATAAATCATCAAAGCTTCTTGGAGCCTTCCAAACTGTAAACACTACCACCTGGGCAAAGGCAATTGATACGTGGGAATATCATCTCTTGCAAGTTCCCCTCCAAAGCCACACCATCTTGACTTTGAACTATATCATCATTCCTTCACTATTATTGAATCAAAGCAGGCCAAGAAATTGGCTCATCACCACCCTCTCCAGGGCTTCTCCAGTGACATCCACATCCCATGAACAAATATGAATGAAATATTCAACTATTTTGTCTAAACCTCCAGAGCTGGGTGACATGGTTTTAGTTTAATGTAACATTTGAGAATTATTGATGTAATAATCTGGTACTCCCGTTGGTACTGTATTGAAGCATTAGGCTGAATTCTGTGCTGAAAATCCTAAAAGAATTTCAAGTGTAACTAACTGAGTGAACTTGACAGTAGTTATCAAAACATCATGCACAATTGTGCAGGTTAGGTATGTTCTTCCAGTTGGGCAAGGAAACTGGATAAAAAGATTTGGTCGCTTAATAAAAAATATATACACACCCATCAAAACCATAGAACATAGGAGCAGGAGTAGATCATTTGCTTTGATTCAGTGTCATCATGGCTAATCACTCAACATGTTCTAATTTTGTCCTCGTTCCTTTTTATCCCTCATCTCTAACAGTCTCAAGCATCTCTGCAAGACCTCCCATCCTGGAAATGGGCTACCTCCAAGGTTTTAAAGAAAATAAAATTAAGATTGTATGTTGCAGAGATGCTTTTGCACTGTTTGTGTGAAATTGCTTTTTTTCTTAGTTTGAGCATCAGTTTTTATTGAAGTGTCTCGGAATTTGACCAGGACAAAGTCTAGGTTATTTCCATGACATTGAAATCAGCCCAAATGTCATTGTTTGTTCACCCTGTTTGACGCTGCAGCACAATTAGTAAACGTGCAGATGACGGTAACTGAAAATTTAATAAAATACAACATAAATTACTGTCTTGTTTTTCTGGCTTGGGATGAAAGTATTGCTAATTTAATTCCAGAATTTAATATTGTCCAAAGTTTGGTTGCACTTGGCACTTTGTTTTAATTTATTTATAGGAAGAACGCTGACCTATTGTATACGTGTTTGTTGCCAAGTTTCCAATATCCTTTACATTTAGTTACTAAGATCCATAGATATATGTTTACTTGTAAACTTTTTTCCCATGGGAAAACTAAGAATCTGCAGCTACAACATTGTCGTGAGACGTGGTGATCCTTGGCCCCACAAATGGAGCAAAAGAGTCAGGCAAATGGACAACAATTGGATCAGTGAAAGGCTAGTTCAAGTACTTTTTTCTACAAGTAGAGTTATGCAGTGTTTTGCTGAGGTAGATTGCCTCATTATTTTTGACAGGTTTCATTGTTGAAATAACAGTGGGCATAGGAGAAGGTAAGGACTGCAGATGCTGGAGAGAGAGTCGAAAAGTGTGGTGCTGGAAAAGCACAGCAGGTCAGGCAGTATCCGAGGAGCAGGAGAGTCGATGTTTCTGCAAAAGCCTTCTTGATGAAGGGCTTGCGCCCAAAATGTTGATTCTCCTGCTCCTCAGTTGCTGCCTGACCTGTGCTTTTCCAGTGCCACACCTTTTGACTCTAACAGAGGATAGATGAAGGGCAGCACTGTGGCTCAGTGGTTAGCACTGCTGCCTCAGCACCAGGACCCCAGTTCAATTTCTGCCTCGGGGGGGTCTGTCTGTGTGGAGTTTGCACATTTTCCCCGTGTGTGTGTGGTTTTCCTTTTGGGTGCTCCGGTTTCCTCCCACAATCCAAAGATGTGCAGGTCAGGTGAATTTGCCATGTTTAATTGCCCATAGTGTTAGGTTCATTAGTCAGGGATAATTATAGGGTAGGGGATTGGGTCTGGGTGGGTTACTCTTCGGAGGGTCAGTGTGGACTTGTTGGGCCAAATGACCAGTTTTCATAGTGTAGGGAATCTAATTGAGGGTAATTTCAAAATTATTAATGTCCCAAATGAGAGACTTGTAACAGGCATAGTGATGCATTGAAGTTAATGTAGGGTCACATGAATATGGAGATAAGTGGAGAACATATAGGTGAAAATGACATGATTAAAATTAAATGGGGTCTTGTATTGAGATTTTTCTCAGTTGTTGCTATTATTACCACAAATCACCTGGACTTGGAAACCAAAGAAACATTATTTATATTTTTAATTGCGATTAGAGTAAAACAATTGTGGGGTGGGGTGGGGAATACAGTACAGATCTGATGGGTTCAATAATCAATTTTTCTTGTAATTATGGAATTGTTCAGTATAGGAGATAAATCACTTCACCACTCATGCCTGTCAGGAGTGAGGTTACCAACTTAGTCCTGTACATCATCTCTTTCTTTCTATAATATCAAATTACTTTTTATTTTAGAATTCATATGTATTCTGCTTCCACCGCTGTTCCTAATAGGATGTCCATGTACAAACATAGATAAAATAAAATCCTGCTGAATTCCCCTTTCATTCTGTGAATGATGATTTTGTATTTGTCTTTCAATTACTGACTCGCCACTTGGTTTTGCCCAGCCCCCTATTTGCTCTACTAAATCCCTCTGAAATGCCTCTTTGATTTATTCCTAATCTTACTCTAATGGGAAAAAATGTCAGTTTCTCTGTGTTCGTGTATGTTCATTTATACTCCTTTTAGAAGTGACTATTGCCATTCACTGCATTATGAGTAAAAGATTTGCTGTTAAGTTGCTGACGAGCAGATAGTTTGAGGTGTGGCTCTTTGAAGTGTGTATCATAAATGCAAACATGTATGTTCCATTAGATCGTGAAAGTTAGGCCACTTTTGGAATATTGTGTGCAATTCTGGTCTCCTTCCTATCAGAAGGATGTTGTGAAACTTTAAAGAGTTCAGAGAAGATTTACGAGGATGTTGCTGGGGTGGAGGATTTGGGATATAGGGAGAGGCTGAATAGGCTGGGGTTGTTTTCCCTGGAGCATCAGAGGCTGAGGGCTGACCTTGTAGATTTATAAAATCATGAGGGGCATGGTTAAGATAAATAAACAAGGTCTTTTCCCTGGGGTGGAAGAGTCCCAGAACTAGACAGCAGAGGTTTAGAGTGAGAGGGGAAAGATTTTAAAAGAGACTTAAGGGGCAACATTTTCACACAGAGGATGGTGTGTGTGTATGGAATGAGCTGTCAGAGTAAGTGGAGGAGACTGGTACAATTACAACATTTAAAAGGCATCTGAATAGGAAGGTATATGAATAGGAAGGGTTTAGGGGGATATGGGCCAAGTGCTGGCAAATGGGACTAGATTAGGTTAAGATATCTGGTCGGCATGGACTGAAGGGTCTCTTTCTGTGCAGTTCATCTGAGTCTGAGTGGAGGCTTAAAGTGGGTGTATTTTATGTATTTAAGACAATGTTTTAAAAAGATAAAGCTGCAAGATCTTGATCAAATGGGCCAAGGAGTGGCAGATGGAATGCAATTTAGATAAATGTGAGCTGTTGCATTTTGAAAAGGCAGATCAGGCCAGGACTTTAATGGTAGGGTCCTGTGGACTGTTGCCAAACAAAGAGACTTGGGTGCAAGTTCACAGTTCTTTGGAAGTGGAGGCTCAGGTACTCCGGGTAAGAAGGTGTTTTGTACACTTGCCCTTATTGGTCAGTGACTTGAGTGTAGGAGTTGGGATGTCATGTTGTGCCTGTCTAGGACTTTGGTTAGGCCATTTTTGAAATACTGTGTTCAATTCTGGTCGCCCTGATATAATAAAGATGTTGTGAAACTTGATAGGGTTCAGAAAAAATTTACAAGGATGTTGCCAGGGTTGGAGGGTTTGAGCAATAGGGAGAGGGTGAATAGGTTGGGGCTGTTTTCTCTGGAGCATCTGAGACTGAGGAGGTGACCTAATAAAACCATGAGGTGCGTGGATAGAGTGAAGTGCCAAAGTCTTTTATCGTTCTAAGGTGAGAGGGGAAAGATTTAAAAGGATCCTAAGAGACAATGTTTTCATGCAGAGTTAGTGAATTTATGAGCTGCCAGAGGAAGTGGTGGAGGCTGGTACAATTACAACATTTAAAAGGCATCTGAATGGGTCCATGAGTAGGAAGAGTTTAGAGGGACATGTGCCATATTCTGGCAAATGGGACTAGATTAATTTAGGATGTCTGGTCAGTGTGGCTGGGTTGGTCTGTTTCTGTGCTGTATCGCTCTGATTCCATGACTGTCCTTTTTACCCGAGTGAGAGACTACTTTAATGTCTCAAATGTTCTCCCCATCAAATCATTATGTGAGATAATATAAACCAGATTCAGTTTCATTCTGCTCTGCTGTCATTGTTGTATTTTCAGTTCCTGATTCAGCAGCCTTGTAAATTTGTCAATGAGACTAAATGTAACTTAATATTAGATTTATGGGTATTTTGAGCTGTGGGCTCGAGCTCATGAAGGGTTTCTAGGCCAAACTGATTTTACTTGGGAATCTTAGCAGCCATTAGAAAGAGACCGCTGACTTTCTGCCTGGATTAGTTTGAAGCTCAAGTGCCTCAGATGATTATCATCAAATAATGGTGAAACTGATTGAAGAGTGGTTGCGATGATGGTGCTTTAATTTTGATATTATTCTCTGATCATAAATCAGTATGAAATATATTTTCCATTTTTAGTTGTTTTCAAAATCAGACATGGTTAAGTCTTGCATGCTTGAGCAAGATTTACAAATTATTTCCAAGTCTTGGATGGCATATAAAATCTTTTAATATCATGTTGAGCACATGAGATTAGTTCAGAATGTTACTGTGTTTAAGTAATTCCGATTGTTACTGCAAATTATCTACAAATGTAACATTTGGGTACTAATTATTTCAGTCACTAGATGTAATTCCATATAAAATATAAAGCAATGTCCTCTTCTAATGGATTGCATTACTAAATGTCACTCTCAACTTTGAACGATTTGAATTATGACTAGTTCTGCAGTCTGGTGTGAGACATTTGACATTTAAAGGGATGTTTGTGCTTTGATTATTTAATTTTATATTTGATTAATGATAAATTGGAACTTGCATCCAAGTGGATGTGTTCCTTTAGACAGTTATGATTTCTTTTATGAATCAAATTTGTAATCTCTAACAGCCATACTTAGATCTTTTCCTGAAAAGGTTTGTTAATGCTAATGAGGTGATCTTCACTGCAGGTGCAACAAGTGCAGTAGCACTGAAGAGCTCTGGGATTACTTCAGATTCTTCCAGTGTTGTCCAACCTTCCCCGTCATGTCAGCAGCAAATTCAAAACAATGTGTTTGATTTACGGAGAAATATTTTTGATCTGCGGCAGCAACTTCAACATTTGAGACAGTCGCAGGTATCTGTTCAGTTTCTAAGTGAATAGATGTTACTATGCTACCGTGTTTAACCGTTTTGTTTATTTGGTTGTAATGAAATTATGGTTTTGATATTAAGAATGTTTATTGTACTGCATTTTGTGCCCAATATGCTTGCTAGAAATATCACATACGAACATATGAATCAGAAGCAGAAGTAGGCTGCATGTCCCTTGAGCCTGCTTCACCATGCCTGATTTAATTACACCACATTCTTGCCTATCCAAGATGGATTCTTGATGGGTGAAATACTATCTGCTGCATTAAATATATTCAAAGGCTCTGCATCTATCACCTTTTTTGAGGGAGAGTTTTCAAAGGCCTAATGACCCTTTCGAGAGAAATCTTTCTTCCTCTCTATTTTAAATCGATGACACCTTAATTTTAAATAGCGTGTCTTAGCTCTATTCTCTCTCATTAGTGAAAACATTCTTTCTGCACCTGCATTGTGTATGTTTCAATCAGGTCACTTTTACTCTCTCAAACTCCAGATTCAAGCCTGACTTTTCCAATCTTTTCTAATTAGTGTGGAAAATCCTCCCTGAACTACTTCCAATGCAGTGATATCTTTCTCTTAAGACCAATGCCGTACACAATTCTCCAGATGAAGTCTCTCCAATGCCCCATGTAACTGGAATGTAAGGTCTATATTTTTTCTTCTCTATTCCCCTTCCAAAATGTAACATTCCATTAAGCCTTCCTAATTACTGCTGTACCTACAGACTAACCTTTTTATGATATATGCAGCAGGACACCCAGATTCTTCTGCATCTCAGAGCTCTGCAGTCTCACTATTCAGACATTTTGTTTATGTTTCTTGCCAAAATGGGACAATTTCATATTGTCCTACATTCTACTCCATTTGCCAGGACTTTGCCCACTCACCTTTAACTGAATTTATATCCATCTGTAGCCTCCTTTTGTACTTTTTCATGATTTATTTTCCTACCCATCTTTGTCACCAATAAATTTGGCAGCCATACCTTCAGAGCCCTCATCCAAGTTTATATAAATTGTAAACCGAAAAAAAAAATCCGACCTCCGCACTGATTCTTGTGGTGTGCCACTGGTTACGTCATGCCACCAGAAAATGACCTATTTATGACTCCTGTTTTGTTAGCTAGTCAGACATCTCTATCTGATAATATGCTGCCCTTACACTGTTTATTTTCTGCAATAAGCCTTTGTGGTACCTGATCGATGTCTTCTGGAAGTTCCTTTTTTACCCACCGCACACCTTTCTTCCTCAAAGCATGCCAATAAATTTGATAAACATGCTTTCCCTTGCGATACATACCTGGTTATCCTCCTAGTCTTCTATTCTAGTTGAGCAGCGTCTTGATTTTAAAGTCTTATTACAATTTTCAAATCCTTCCATGCCATTGCCTCCCACAATATACTCAAAACATTCAATATAACCTACCTCTTTGATTAAACTTTTGTATCTGATATTCAGGGGCTCAGTGTATAATGCTCCTGTTAAAAAACTTTGTTTCATTATATCAAGGTATGATGTAAATATGAGTTGCTGCTGTTTTAGAATGGGTGTAAGCATGAAGCCAATGCCTGTCTCCTGATATTTTTGCTGTTGTATCCATGGATTTATTTGGATTTCCTTAAAACTAAAATTGGACAAAAAGTCTTGTTCAATGCAGTTGTTGAGAAAAAATATACCTCTGCCATTTTCTTTTTGAGATTAAATTGAAAGTATAAATTTATGTAATATATCCTAACTCCAAACCGAGCCGACAGTATGAAATAAGTAGTTAGTCACCTGAAAGGCAGATTCTGACCTATTGTTGAAACTATATGAAATTAGTAGTAGTGATGTAATTGCTGTCTGCTATCATGTGGTCATTTCATGCTCTACTGGAATGGAATTATGCAAAAGTCTCT